>NC_133650.1:155289915-155617883 GCF_009905375.1 Apium graveolens
GCCTTTTTCTGTCTCTGATCTGATCCTTCAAATAGTTTGCAGCACTTTCTGTTAATCTATCATTCACTTGAAGTAAGAATAGTACATGCTCCAGTTCTTCAAAATACTTCAATGGAATGGCATTTTGCCTTATATGATAAACCTTACCATCTGTCATGAAGTAAAATAAGATGTGTTCTTTCAAGTAGGTATGGTAAACCATTTGTACAGATTCCAGTTGATTCAATCTCTCAGGAGTTGCTCCAATACCTGGTTCACTCAAGGAAGTTGGATCATTGGTAGTGTTCTGTATTCTTCTTTCATCAGCACTTCCCAATCTAGTTTTATCTCTTGCTTCCTTTCCAGTAACTACTCTTGCTTCAAAACCACTTGCAGCAGTTTTCAAAGGTTGAGTCAGTTTTGCTTTAGTGAATCCTGGTAGGAGTGTCTTTGATTTATCTTCTGATATCAGGTTAACTTGAGCTATGTCAGAGGTTACTTGCTTCTTTGAAATATCAGAACTTACTGTCTCTTGACTCTGAACAACTTGAGACATGTCAGAAGTTGTCTTAAAAACTTTTCTTGAAGTCAGAGCAAGATCATCCTTTTCATTAGTGATTTCTTCATTCTCAGGAGGCACATAAATCTTGATAGGTTCACCAACTTTTTCTTTACCCTTGGATCTTGGATCTATCTGCGGTTGTGATTTAGCCAATGTTGCTTCAGTATTTGTCCTTTCTTTTATCACAATGCCTTTGAGTTTTGGAAGTATCTTTTTACCAGAAGCTTCAGATTTAGATGTGACTTTTTCTGATTTAAGTCTGGCTTCTTCTTCCATTAAACTCTCCAAGTCCATTCCTGGATTTTCCTGAAGAAATAACTGTCTTGACATTTCTTCATCAAGATCTAAAAGTTCATCAGAACTTATCCTTTTACCAGTAGCAGAACTAATTCTTTTTCCAGTATCAGAACTTGTCCTATGACTTGTGATTTTAGCTTTTCTTGATGAGAAACCTCTACCTTGACTATGACCTCTACCCATTCCAGAGTTTTCTTGGTCATCCTTTTCATCATCCTTCCCCTTCAGTGTCTTATCAGTTTTGCATTTGGACTTAATTACTTTCTCCCCCTTTTTGGCATCAGCAGGTAATAGAAGAGAGACAAGCAATTCCACTGAGGCTTGGATTTCATTAAGTTGAGATTGATGAGAAGCTTGATTTTTTATAATATCATCAATTTGAGCTTGTTATTTCTCTTGAGTCTTCTCAATATAAGCAACTCTGTCAAAGGTAGGTTGGAAGAATTTTTTCTTGTCAATCTTCTGAACTTGTTCTTGCTTAATGAATTCTTCCTGAATCTTATGTAACTCTGCATGAGTAGTTGAATGAAGACCTTGTAGATGTTTAGCACTCAATGCAGTGACTCTAAGCTGTGTTTTGAAATCATCAGTAATTAACATCTCATCAGCTTTAGTCAAGTGCTCAGCAAGATGCTTTGTATTTGGAACACAGGAAACTGAGTTCCATTCCTTAGTCCACTCCTGTCCTGCAGGAGTTTCACTCCAAGGCACTGGTGCTTCTCTTGTAACAAACTTCTTAACAAGTTCATATTTAAGAACAGTTTGTTGAGGGGCATGTCCTGAAGGACCTGCTTCATCAGCATCTGCAGTTAGAGTAGCATCACCAGTATCTCCAGCATTTGCAGCATCAGAACTTGATGAATCAGTATCTTCTGAAAAAAACAACAGTATGAGTAGCAATGGAGGCTTCAGGATCATCCTCTAATTGCTGATGTGGTTCCAAGTTCTGATCAACAGCCATATCCTGATGCTCACCTATATTCTGATCATCAGCATCTAGATACAGAGAAGGTGTAGTAGATAACTCTGGAGGTGGAGCAGCATCAGTAACAGGTGTTGTTGATGGATTAGTTGCTGTTGGAGCTTCTAAGTAAAGTACTTCAGGCACAACCAAGTTCTGAATATCAATATCAGCACTTGTGCCTGAATTAACAGATACAGTCCTAGGAGACACAGAAGGTGTGTTGGCCTTTTCAGTAAAAGCTTCCTTAGTTGAAGTTAATGGAGAAGCAGGGGCCTTAGCAGAAACTGGTTCTTATGAGATAAGAGATTCCTGATCTCCTTCCTTAGCTGCTGCTTCCTCATCATCTGAAACTGGCCTTTTTTCCCTCTGTTTCTTGTATCTCTTTGAAGATATGGATTCCTTGGGAGTTTCATCTACAGTCATTCTTCTAAGCCTTTTGAGAAGCCTAGATCCCCCAATTGTAGAATCCTTCTGAGAAGGAACTTTCTCAGCTTCTTTGACAACAGGTTCTGATGTAGAAACTTATTCCTCACTGTCAGATTCATCTCTCAAAACAATCCTCCTTCTCTTCTGAGGTGTTTGGGGAACTGTCTTTGTCCTCTTAGCCTTGGAAGATGAAGGCTTCACAGGAGGTGCTGAGGATGAAGGTTGAACTGTCTGTGAAGTGGAGAGATATGATTTGAGATATTGTCTGAGAGTAGGTTGAGTAGTATGAGTGGTATGTGCTGATGATTGTTGTGGTGGTTGAGATGTGGTGGTTGGTTGGACATCAGAATAAACAGATCTGTAGGTATCAGGATCAGCATTTACTAAGATACTAAGATCTGTTGTACAGATTGAGGAATCTGTAAGGATCTAACCACCTTCTTCTTAACATCAGCATTTACCAAATCATTAAATGCTCGTTTTACAATTTTGAAAGATGGAGTTAAGTCAGTGGTAGGTTGGGGGTTATCAGCACAACAATGATTAAAAATAAGCTGAAAAAATCTAGCAAAGTAGACAACATTCTTATCTTCTGTCATCCTATCCCCAATAAAACCTATCACAGCAGTTGCAAAATCAAAATGAGTTTGGTTAATGATAGCATACCCGATGTGCTGACTCATTATAGGGATAGCATCAAAGTTTGAACATTTATTCCCAAAAGCTTTAGTTATGCAGTCAAAGAAGAAGCTCCATTCCTTTCTGATATGAGCCCGTTTCAACTACCCAAGCTTTTCCAAACTCTACTTATACCCCAAACTAGCCATGAACTCTCTAAGAGCTGATTCCTCCGGGGTTGAAAAAGTACATCCTTCTGGTAGATGTAGGGCCTTGAGAATTATACCAGGAGTTACCCCATATGCAGAATCACCCACTTCGAAAACAATACTAGGAGTACCATTTTGACCACCATTATCAAAGTTTCCAGTCCTCCAAAATGTCAGAACTTGTTGGCTCGAAAAGGTTGAAGGTTGGGTCAATGCATACCCGATTTCACTGTGTGCAAGAAGATCTTGCAAAAAATGCAACTCAGACGGAGCTTCAGCATGATCAAGAATTGCAGCATAGTTATTTGGAACAAATTTAGCTCCATCAATGATTAAATCCTTAGGTGCCATGAAAATAATCGAGATTTAAGAGTGCCTGTTAGGTGTTTGATAAAATGTCTAAATGAAAAACCAACGTCAGGAGTAGAAAGAGAGTAAAAGCAAATAGAGAGATAAAGTGTAAAAGTGAATAAAGGATTAGAAAATCCTCTCTCTGTCTTACTTATACTTTTAAAAAAAATGTAACCATTGGACACCTGTCAGACATGCAGTAATAATGAATAGTTAATGGGCACGGGAAAACAGTAATCATTACTTACCCACTTGCAGTTTTTCAAGGAAAAACCGTTCCACTTACCCAGTAATTCCATTAATCAAGGTAAATCAGTTTTAATTCAAAATTGAAACTGTTTCCACTTATTCAATTATTTTTCACTGCAACACCAATATTTGAAAAAAAATCGAGTGAGAATGACCAAAATAAATCAAGGGAACAAGTACTGATAACGTAAAATCAGAACTTAATTTAAATTTAAATTGTAATGGTCATCAGAATATGAATATTTATCAGGATTTATCAATGCATTTCAGAACATCTCAGAGACAAGAACTTGCAAAAAGAGAAATTTCATTAATATATTAAGAGAATACATTCATGAAATTTAAATTACATCAAAACTGTTACAAGATTGTCCTAAGCTGCTAAACCTAACATCAACAGCTAATGTCCTGAGCTAAGAAGCCTGACAAAGCTGATGATGAAGAAAAACAGGAAGAAGAAAATAAATTATTTCTTCTTCCTACTCTCGACAAAGAGAATAGTGAGTCGTATTATTTGCTCCTGCTTTCGAAGACGACGAAGGTGAAGTTCTCTTCGAACTGCCAGCAGATCACGTTTAATAGCCTCTGGAAATTGAATCCAGAGATTGTGAGGGATGTTGGCGATAGGGTATGGAGTTGGAATCCTATTTAAAAAGACATGTACAGTCTCATTGCCATAGTTGTAAAACCAGCCAAATGCAGCCATTTGTGGTGGTAAGTGTAAAACGAAGGTGAGTTTGTGATAAAAGAGTTGATGTGAAGGCTGATGTGAAGTGGTTGTTTTTATAGACAAAAGAATGCCAGGAGACGCAAGGAAATTTAAGGCTGATAGGTAGAGTTAATTCTACCTCGTCTCCCCAGACTTGGAAGAAGGAAAACAGTCATTGGAAGTTTAAGTCAGGGTTAATGCGCACAAGTAACAAGTAAAAATTACTGTACGTGTATGTGAACCACTATCCCTAATGATATTGACTGTTAATTTTCTACCCAAACATAGTCTGATTTAAAATGAAACTGTTTTTTTTTATCCACAAATAAGTCAAGTAAAGAATCAGAATTTAAGATCAGAACTTAGACTTATATCAGAACTTAACAGTAATCAGAACATAATTTCTTAACTCGAAAAATGAATGCCTATCTTAGTAAGTCCTCACACAAATTCTGATTTAGATTCTTCAGAACTTAATCATCAGAACATGCAATCAGAACTTGTCCTCAGAATTTGTGTAATGTGACACAGAAACTGTTCATCTAAAATAACATAGATCACCACAGCAATTTTCATCATTCATATGGAGTGTTTAGTGTGTGCATTAAGCTAAATATCAGACAAAGAGTAAAGTCTGATTCACTTCAGTACATCTTAGAAATAAGGCATAACTAAAACTTTACTAAAAACCTGTCATTATTCTGAAACCTACTATTGAATGAGTTCATGCTTGAGTCCACCTTAACTATTTTGTGCTAATTTTGTGCATCTTTTTAAATTCCATTTTACAGTGGATTCTCAGTGTAAGTGAGTCACGACTGCTTATCAGAATTTATGCTATTATCAGAGTATTTCTCCAGTAATCATAGAGTGTGAAAGGTCACCAAGAAAATATTTTGCTTTTCTGATGCATATTTACTTAATACCAGCAATGCACTTGGGTCGTCCCTTCCACATTTGTACTCTAGATCTCAAAGGAGTACCTGAATTTTAATCCTTGATTCTTTTCTTTTTCTTTTGATAAGAGAGGTTTATCAGCACTTAGTACATTCAACAGATTTACTAGCATCATAACTTAACAGATGAGAAGCATTATTCTAGTTTGTGACTTAGTAATAAGATAGACAAAGTAAACTCAACTAAGCTCAATATCAGAATTTGCTTGTGTCAATAGATTTCCACAGAAATAATTACTTCTTACATGGGATCCCTAGTTTATTAAAGACTACTAGGTCAGCATCTAGCACAGGTATCCTCATAGGATTGAATAGTTACATAAACAGACATATCATTTTCAGAGTTTAGAAACTTACATCAGACAACAGTCAGTACTTAAGCAAATTTTCAATTAAGCACAGAATACACAAAGAGAGTAAATTCTGTAAATACTGATCATAAAGTCTGATGCATCAGAACAAAACTAAGCAGATTTAGAGAAAGAACCTGAAACCATTCCAAGTTCATTTACCAATCTTGTAAAAGTAGCTTCACACAGTGGTTTTGTGAAGATATCTGCTAGTTGTTGATCTGTTGGAACAAAGTGCAATTTCACTGTACCTTCATCCACATGTTCCCTTATGAAGTGGTACCTGATGCTGATGTGCTTTGTCATAGATAGTTGAACTGGATTACCTGTCATAGCAATAGCACTTTGATTATCACAGTAAATAAGTATTTTGAAATATGTTAACCCATAATCCAATAACTGATTCTTCTTCCAAAGAATCTGTGCACAACAGCTTTCTGCAGCAATGTACTCTGCTTCTACAGTTGATGTGGAAATTGACTTTTGTTTCTTGCTAAACCAAGAAACCAATCTGTCTCCAAGAAATTGGCAGCTTTCACTTATGCTTTTCCTGTCAATTTTGCAACCTGCAAAATCTGCATCTGAGTAACCTATTAGTTTAAAATCTGATTCTCTGGGATATCACAATCCCAGATCAGTTGTTCCCTTAAAATACTTGAAAATTCTTTTCACAGCTGTTAAGTGAGGTTCTCTTGGATCTGCTTGAAATCTTGCACAAAGACAGGTAGCATACATGATATCAGGTCTACTAGCAGTTAGATAGAGTAGAGAGACAATCATAACTCTGTAATCAGTAATATCTACTGATTTACCAGTATCCTTGTCCAATTTTGTTGCAGTGGTCATGGGAGTGGATGCACTTGAACAATCTTGCATTCCAAATTTCTTCAGCAAGTTTCTGGTGTACTTAGTTTGACAAATAAAAGTGCCTTCTTCATTCTGCTTGACTTGAAGGCCCAGAAAATAGCTAACTCCCCCCATCATACTCATCTGATACCTTGACTGCATCAGTTTGGCAAACTTTTTGCAAAGTCAGTCATTTGTAGACCCAAAAATGATATCATCAACATAAATCTGGACCAGAAGTAAGTCCTTTCCATGGTTGAGGTAGAACAGTGTTTTGTCTATTGTTCCTCTGTTAAATCCACTTTCCAGAAGAAACTGAGCTAAAGTCTCATACCATGCTCTAGGAGCTTGCTTAAGTCCATAAAGTGCTTTATTAAGCCTGTAGACATAATCTGGATATTTGGAATCTACAAAGCCTGGAGGTTGTTCAACATATACTTCCTCCTTCAATTCTCCATTGAGAAAAACACTTTTCACATCCATTTGAAAGACAGTAAACTTTTTGTGAGCAGCATAAGCCAAAAATATCCTTATGGCTTCTAACCTAGCAACTGGTGCAAATGTTTCATCATAATCAATTCCCTCATGTTGAGAATATCCTTTTGCAACCAGCCTTGCCTTATTCCTTGTAATTATGCCATCACTGTCAGTTTTGTTTCTGAATACCCACTTTGTACCAACAACAGATCTATTCTTTGGTCTTGGCACTATGGTCCGGACTTTGTTTCTTTCAAATTCATTTAACTCTTCCTGCATTGCTTGCACCCAATCAGCATCTTGAAGAGCTTCTTCCACTTTCTTTGGCTCAGTCTGAGAAAGAAAAGAATTGTAAAGACATTCATTTGAAGTACCTGTTCTAGTTCTGACACCTGCATCAGGATTTCCAATTATTAAATTAGGTGTATGTGATTTAGTCCACTTCCTTGCAGATGGAAGGTTTTCTCTAGAACTGGATGCTCCTCCATGATCCATGTTGTCTTCATTTTCATTATCTGATGCTCCCCATGAAACTATGCTCTCTGAGTTGGATTCTTCGGAATTTAGATTTTCAGAACTATCAGAACTTGGCTTATCAGAACTTGACGAATCAGAACTTGAAGAGCCAGATGTATGTTCTGATGCTTCTTGAGATGTGGTAAGATCTTGAGTATGCTCCCCTGCATAGGTGCATCTTCCTTTGGCGTAGTCACCACAGTTTCAATAACATCAGAGTTTAATCCATCAGAGTTTGCAGTATCAGGACTTAGATTGTTAGGATTTTCAGTATCAGAATTTGAGTTTTCATTTTCAAATCTTAGCTGATCATGATCAATAAAATCTTCAAGTCCAGTAATCTTCTTGTCATCAAAAGAGACATTGATAGATTCCATGATCACTCTTGTTATCAAATTATAGACTCTGAAGGCTTTTGTGGGAAGTGGATATCCAACAAAGATTCCTTCATCAGCTTTTAGATCAAATTTGGATAGCTGTTCAGGATGAGTCTTAAGAACAAAACACTTGCATCCAAATACATGAAAATACTTCAGATTTGGCTTCTTTTTCTTCACCATCTCATATGGTGTCTTTCCTTGCTTGTTAATGAGTGTAACATTTTGAGTAAAACAAGCAGTCTGCACAGCTTCAGCCTAGAAATAGGTTGGAAGCTTTGCTTCTTCAAGCATTGTATGTGCAGCTTCAATGAGAGTTCTATTCTTCCTTTCACCAACTCCATTTTGCTATGGAGTTCCAGGAGCAGAGAATTCCTACTTAATTCTATATTTTTTGCAGAACTCTTTCATTATCAAATTCTTAAACTCAGTGTCATTATCACTCCTTATTGTCTTCACGGAATCTTTGACCAATTTATCCAGTTGTTTGACATGATCAATCAAGATAGATGCAGTTTCACTTTTTGTGTGCAAGAAATACACCCATGTGTATCTGGTGAACTCATCCACTATGACCATAGCATATTTCTTCTTTGCAATAGACATGACATTTACTGGACCAAATAGATCAACATGTAGTAGGTGATAAGGCTCAAGAATTGATGATTCAGTCTTGCTCTTGAATGAAGATTTTCTTTGTTTGGCCTTCTAACAAGAATAAAAAATGCCATCAGGAGCAAATACTGACTTTGGCAGTCCTCTCACAAGATCTTTCTTGACCAACTCATTTATATTATTGAAATTTAAATGTGAGAGTTTCTTGTGCCAATTCCAGCTTTCTTCAATTGATGCTCTACTCATCAGACAGATTGCAGAACCATCAGTACTTGTTGAAAGCTTAGCTTCATAAATGTTACCATGCCTGTATCCTTTCAGAACAACTTTGCCTTTAGATTTACTCACAACTTCACAGTGTTCTTCAAAGAAATCAACATGATAACCTCTGTCACAGATTTGACTTATACTCATCATATTGTGTTTAAGTCCTGAGACCAGAGCTACTTCTTTAATGATGACATTCCCAAGATTGATATTGCCATATCCCAATGTTTTTCCAATATTGCCATCTCCATAAGAAACACTTGGGCCAGCTTTCTCCACAAAGTTTGATAGCAGGGCTTTATTTCCAGTCATATGTCCTGAACATTCACTGTCCAGAACCAGGATGTTTTTCTCGTTGCCCTGCAATCACAAAGACCACTAATGATTAGTTTTAAGGACCCAGACTTGCTTGGATCCTTTGGCCTTATCAAGTTTGTTAACATTTGCAGCGGATTTAGCATCAGAGTTTATGTTAACATTTTTCTTATCAGAACTTACACTATCAGACTTTGAATCAGAATTTACACTAGAAGGAACAATGGAAACTTTCTTTAAAGAAGGTTTTATTTGATAATAATCATAGTACAAACTATGATATTCCTTACAAGTATAAATGGAATGCCATAAACTACCACAATGAAAACAAGGATTTTGTGGCTTATATCTAACAGACTGACTCTTAACTCCTGACTTTGAAGGTAAGGAGTTTATGTTCTTATTCTTCCTGCAAAATGAGGCCAGATGATTAGAACTTCCACAGTTATGACATGTTTTCCTAGGAGCTTTAGGAACAGGCTTATAATCATTGCTTTTATTCATACCTTCCTTTCCATTCCTATTTTTTCTAGGTGATTTTACCTTGTTTACGTTCTTAACATCTTTCAGCTTATGCTTAAGCTGCTTCTTAGTCATTAAACCTATGTTTACTTCAGCTGTCTTTTCCTGTTTAAGTTTGTCAGAAGTTAATCCCTCTTTAACTTCTGATTTCTCATTTTCAGACTTTACTGCTACAAACTTAACAGGTTTTAACTTTGGCTTTTGCTGAACAACAACAGGCTTAATTTCTACAGTTCCTTTATCACTCTTATCCTCTCCATAACCTAAGCCCTCTTTCCAGTTTTCACTACTTGGCAAATTTTGAGTTGTTCTGCCAGAGTTAGTCCAAGTCCTGATAATCTCTCTTTCCTTTTCTAACTCAGTTTTTAGAGATTCATTCATTTTTAGCACTTCATCCCTAACATAAAAAGCATCATTTCTATCCTTCTGAGTTTGATGGAATAAAACAAACTCTTTTTCTAAGAAATCATTTCTTTTCTTAAAAGCAAGATTTTCAGAAGTTAATCTTTCACATGTTAAAGTTTGATCTCTATAACTAACAAACATGGTTTTAAGATATCTTCTCAACTCATTAATATCATCAGTATGAAAACCATAAGTAGTCTGAGGTACCTTTGATTCAGCAGCTTCAGAACTGCTTTCAGCACTTGCTTTATCAGCATTTGCCATCAAAGCATAATTCTCCTCACTTTCAGAGTCTGAGGTGTCTGTCCAGCTTTTCTTCTTTGTGACAAGAGCCTTGCCTTTGTCACCCTTCACTTTCTTGCAATCAGGAGATATGTGGCCTTTCTCACCACAGTTATAACATTTGACATTGGAAAAATCTCCTATGTCAGACTTTCCTCCTCTGCCCTCAGATCTTCTGAAATTCTTCTTATCAGATCTTGTGCCTTTCCTGGAAAACTTCTTTCCCTTCCCGAACTTCCTGTATGCAATCTTTGTGATCCCTTTCACCATAAGAGCACACAGCTTCATCATCTCCTCATCAGCATCAGTCTCAGGCAAGCTTTCAGAATCTGAGTCATCATCACTTTCAGAACTTGATGACTCAGTATCAGACTTTGTAAAAAGAGCTTTACCCTTGTCTTTCCTTGAGGTAGCTGCCTTGGGGGATTCTTCTTCAGCCTTAAGAGCAACTGTCCTAGACTTTCCTCCTTTCCTCTTACTTCTTTGTTCCATCTCAAGTTCATGAGTCTTGAGCATTCCATAAATTTCATCAAGAGTTGTTTCATCAAGATTGTAGTTGTCTCTTATTATTGTAGCCTTCAAATCCCAGCATTCAGGAAGAGCTAACAGGAATTTAAGGTTTGAATCTTCAAGATCATACTCCTTATTAACCAGTGACAAATCATTCAAGAGTTTGATAAATCTATCATATAAATCAGTCAATGACTCATTAGCCTTTGAGTCAAAGTGTTCATACTCTTGAGTGAGTATTGTCTTCCTGTTCTTTTTAATTGTATCAGTTCCCTGACACCTTGGTTCCAGAGCATCCCATATCTCCTTTGTAGTCTTGCAGTTAATTACCCTATTTGACATTACATTATCAATGGCACTATGCAGTAAGTGTCGTACCTTAGCATCCTTAGCAATTGATGCGATATCTTCAGCAGTATAATCACTCTTCTCCTTTGGTACAGTCTTTGCTGCTTCACCTGCAACTGCAACCGCGAGCTTGGTTGGTTTGTGAGGTTCTTCCTTGATTCTATCAAGATATTCTGGATCTGTAACTTCCAGAAACATGGTCATCCTCACCTTCCATATGGCATATTCAGATGGTCTCAGTATGGGAACTCTGATGGTCTCATACCGACTTTGAATTTGTGTCTTCGGAGGTTCTTCAGTTTTGGTAGGCTTAGTTGGAGTTTCTGTGTCAGACATGATTGTGTTTGGATCTTAAAACTGTTTGTGCGTTAATAGATAGGCTCTGATACCACTTGTTAGGTCACACACACACTGTAGAGGGGGTGAATACAGTGTAAAGTACAATCAAATTGAACTTTTAATAACTCAAATAACAGAAAACAAACTTTATTGAAACAATAAACTCTATTACAGTATGGAACCGTTACCTCTCAGTGATGAACAAATATCACAAGAGCTGCTAGGGTTACAATGAATAATCTTCTTGAATATGATAACACTTATAGTGTAAACCCTATGTCTGTGTTTATATACTACACAGTTACAAGATAATCGCTAATTGATATGGAATATAATTCTACTTCCTAAAATATATCAATCAGATATCTTTTCTTCCAAGTATTTTATTCTTCATAAAATTCCTTCTTCATGCATATCTCTTCTTATGTTTATCTCAATCATCTTTCCTTTAATCAGCTGTTGTCCTTATCTGATCGTCCTTCAGTACTTAAGTTCTGATATCCATCTTCTGATAATTATCTCCTGATAATATAAGTACTGATATCCTTAAGTCCTGACTTCCAGTAAGTACTGATTTATCCTGTTTAAGTAAGATCTGAAAACTAAACATAAATCATATTACCATGACATTATCAAATATATCTAACATGATTTCCAACTTTACTTATACTCATCTAACAGTTTTATTCATCAATCATTTTCCTTTTCCTTCTATGCCTTGCTTCTATTCATCAATCACTTGTCTTCTCTTTCTACGCTTCAGTTCTTTTTACGGATCATTGACTTTCTTTTTCTATGCCTCGCTTACTCTGCTAGGCATCACAAGTATCTATCAATAATCAATCTCATATCATTCTGATCGTCACATAGACTTCATAAGCTTTTATCTACCTGTTAGATATATTTGATAATGTCATGGCTAATATGTTTTATGTTTAGCTTTCAGATCTTACTTGAACAGGATAAATCAGTACTTAACTGTTGATCAGTACTTATACTGGAAGTCAGGACTTAAGGATATCGGTACTTATGTTATCAGGAGATAATCATCAGAAGATAGATATCAGAACTTAAGTGCTGAAGGACGATCAGATAAGGACAGTAGCTGATTAAAGGAAAGAAGATCAAGATAAACATAAGAAGAGATATGCATGAAGAAGGAATTCTGTAAAGAATGGAATACTTGGAAGAAAAGATATCTGATTGATATATTTTAGGAAGCAGAATTATATTCCATATCAATTAGCAATTATCTTGTAACTGTGTAGTATATAAACACAGACATAGGGTTTACACTATAAGTGTTATCATTATTCGAGAAGATTATTCATTGTAACCCTAGCAGCTCTCGTGATATTGTTCATCACTGAGAGGTAACAGTTCCATATTATAACAGAGTTTATTGTTTCAATAAAGTTTGTTTTCTGTTACTTAAGTTCTTAAAGTTCGATTTGAGTGTACTATACACTGTATTCACCCCCTCTATAGTGTGTGTGTGACCTAACAAGTGGTATCAGAGCCTATATGTTAACACACATACAGTTAAAGATCCAAACACAATCATGTCGGACACAGAAACTCCAACTAAGCCTACCAAAACTGAGGAACCACCAAAGACACAAATTCAAAGTCGGTATGAGACCATCAGAGTTCCCATACTGAGACCATCTGAATATCCCATATGGAAGGTAAGGATGACCATGTTCCTGGAAGCAACAGATCCAAAATACCTTGATAGAATCAAGGAAGGCCCTCACAAACCAACCAAGCTCGCTGTTGCAGTTGCAGGTGAAGCAGCAAAGACCGTACCAAAGGAGAAGAGTGATTATACTGCTGAAGATATAGCATCAATTGCTAAGGATGCCAAGGTACGACACTTACTTCATAGTGCCATTGATAATGTAATGTCAAACAGGGTAATCAACTGCAAGACTGCTAAAGAGATATGGGATGCTCTGGAAACAAGGTGTCAGGGAACGGAGACAATTAAGAAGAACAGGAAGACAATACTCACTCAAGAGTATGAACACTTTGACTCAAAGACTAATGAGTCATTGAATGATTTATATGATAGATTTGTCAAATTTTTGAATGATTTGTCATTGATTAATAAAGAGTATGATCTTGAAGATTCAAACCTTAAGTTCCTGTTAGCTCTTCCTGAATGCTGGGATTTGAAGGCAACGACAATAAGAGACAACTATAATCTTGATGAAACAACTCTTGACGACATCTATGGTATGCTCAAGACTCATGAGCTTGAGATGGAACAAAGAAGCAAGAGGAAAGGAGGAAAGTCAAGGACAGTTGCTCTTAAGGCTGAAGAAGAATCCCCCAAAGCAGCTTCCTCAAAGAAAGACAAGGGTAAAGCTCTTTTCATAAACTCTAATACTAAGTCATCAAGTTCTGAGAGTGATGATGACTCAGATACTGAAAGCTTGCCTGAGACTGATGTTGATGAGGAGATGATGAAGCTGTGTGCTCTTATGGTGAAAGGAATCACAAAGATTGCATACAGGAAGTTCAGGAAGGGAAAGAAGTTTTCCAGGAAAGGCATAAGTTCTGATAAGAAGAATTTCAGAAGATCTGAAGGCAGAGGAGGAAAGTCTGACAGAGGAGATTACACCAATGTTAAATGCTATAAATGTGGTGAGAAAGGCCACATATCTCCTGATTGCAAGAAGGTAAAGGGTGACAAAGGCAAGGCTCTTGTCACAAAGCAGAAAAGCTGGACAGACACCTCAGACTCTGAAAGTGAGGAAAACTATGCATTGATGGCAAATGCTGATAAAGAAAGTTCTGAGAGCAGTTCTGAAGCTGCTGAAACAAAGGTACCTCAGACTACTTATGCTTTTCATACTGATGATATTAATGAGTTGAGAAGATATCTTAAAACCATGTTTGTTAGTTATAGAGATCAAACTTTAACATGTGAAAGATTAACTTCTGAAAATCTTGCATTTAAGAAAAGAAACGATTTCTTAGAAAAAGAGTGAGTCATGTTCCATCAAACTCAGAAGGATAGAGATGATGCTTTTTATGTTAGGGATGAAGTGCTAAAAATGAATGAATCTCTAAAAACTGAGTTAGAAAAGGAAAGAGAGATTATCAGGACTTGGACTAACTCTGGCAAAACAAATCAAAATTTGCTAAGTAGTGGAAACTGGAAAGAGGGCTTAGGTTATGGAGAAGATAAGAATGATAAAGGAACTGAAGAAATTAAGCCCGTTGATAAGCAAAAGCCAAAGTTAAAACCTGTTAAGTTTGTAACTGTAAAGTCTGAAAATGAGAAATCAGAAGTTACAAAGGAATTAACTTCTTACAAACTAAAACAGGAAAAGACAGCTGAAGTGAACATAGGCTTAATGACAAAGAAGCAGCTTAAGTATAAGCTGAATGATGTTAAGAATGCAAACAAGGTAAAATCGCCTAGGAAAAATAGGAATGGAAAGGAAGGTGTGAATAAAAGAAATAATTATAAACCTGTTCCTGATGCTTCTAGGAAAACATGTCATAATTATGGAAGTTCTAACCATCTGGCTTCTTTTTGCATGAAGAATAAGAATATTAACTCCTTATCTTCAAAATCAGGAGTTAAGAGTCAGTCTGTTAGATACAAACCACAAAATCCTTGTTTTCATTGTGGTAGTTTATGGCATTCCATTTATACTTGTAAGGAATATCATAGCTTGTACTATGATTATTATCAAATAAAACCTTCTTTGAAGAAAGTTTCCATTGTTCCTTCTAGTGTCAATTATGATTCAAAGTCTGATAGTGTAAGTTCTGATAAGAAAAATGTTAACATAAACTCTGATGCTAAATCCGCTGCAAATGTTAACAAACTTAAAAAGGCCAAAGGATCCAAGCAAGTCTCGGTCCTTAAAACTAATTAAAGAAGTAGCTCTGGTCTCAGGACTTAAACACAACCTACTGAGTATAAGTCAAATCTGTGACATAGGTTATCATGTTGATTTCTTTGAAGAACACTGTGAAATTGTGAGTAAATCTAAAGGCAAAGTTGTTCTGAAAGGTTACAGGCGTGGTAACATTTATGAAGCTAAGCTTTCAACAAGTACTGATGGTTTTGCAATCTGTCTGATGAGTAGAGCATCAATTGAAGAAAGCTGGAATTGGCACAAGAAACTCTCTCATTTAAATTTCAACAATATAAATGAACTGGTCAAGAAAGATCTTGTGAGAGGATTGCCAAAAACAGTATTTGCTCCTGATGGTCTTTGTGATTCCTGTCAGAAAGCCAAACAAAGAAAATCTTCATTCAAGAGCAAGACTGAATCATCAATTCTTGAGCCTTATCATCTACTACATGTTGAACTATTTGGTCCAATAAATGTCATGTTTATTGCAAAGAAGAAGTATGCGTTGGTCATAGTGGATGAGTTCACCAGATACACATGGGTGTATTTCTTGCACACAAAAAGTGAAACTACATCTATCTTGATTGATCATGTCAAACAGCTGGATAAAATGGTCAAAGATTCTGTGAAAATTTTAAGGAGTGATAATGGCACTGAGTTCAAGAATTTGATAATGGAAGAGTTCTGCAAAAACCATGGAATAAAGCAGGAATTTTCTGCTCCTGGAACTCCACAGCAGAATGGAGTTGTTGAAAGAATGAATAGGACTCTCATTGAAGCTGCACGTACAATGCTCGAAGAAGCGAAGCTTCCAACCTATTTCTGGGCTGAAGCTGTGCAGACTGCTTGTTTTACTCAAAATGCAACACTCATTAACAAGCATGGAAAAACACCATATGAGATGGTGAAGAAAAAGAAGCCAAATCTGAAATATTTTCATGTATTTGGATGCAAGTGTTTTGTTCTCAAGACTCATCCTGAACAGCTATCAAAGTTTGATCTAAAAGCTGATGAAGGAATCTTTGTTGGATATCCACTTTCCATAAAAGCCTTTAGAGTCTATAATTTGAGAACAAAAGTGGTCATGGAATCTATCAATGTCTCTTTTGATGACAAGAAGATTACTGGTCTTGAAGATTTCATTGACCATGATCAGCTGAGATTTGAAAATGAAGACTCAAATTCTGATACTGAAAATCCTGACAGTCTAAGTCCTGATACTGTAAACTCTGATGGATTAAACTCTGATGTTATTGAAACTGTGGTAACTACGTCAAAGGAAGATGCACCTATGCAGGGGGAGCATACTCAAGATCCTACCTCATCTCAAGAAACATCAGAACATGCATCTGGCTCTTCAAGTTCTGATTCGTCAAGTTCTGATAAGCCAAGTTCTGATAGTGCTGAAAATCTAAATACTGAAGAATCCAACTCAGAGAGCATAGTTTTAGGGGGAGCATCAGAAAATGAAAATGAAGATAGCATGGATCATGGGGGAGCATCCAGTTCTAAAGACAACCTTCCATCTGCAAGGAAGTGGACAAAATCATATACACCTGATTTGATAATTGGAAATCCTGATGCAGGTGTTAGAACTAGAACAGGTACTTCAAATGAATGTCTCTACAATTCTTTTCTCTCTCAGACTGAGCCAAAGAAAGTTGAAGAAGCTCTTCAAGATGCTGATTGGGTGCAAGCAATGCAGGAAGAGTTAAATGAATTTGAAAGAAACAAAGTCTGGACCCTAGTGCCAAGACCAAAGAATAGATCTGTTGTTGGTACAAAATGGGTATTCAGAAACAAAACTAACAGTGATGGCATAATTACAAGGAATAAGGCAAGACTGGTTGCAAAAGGATATTCTCAATAGGAAGGAATTGATTATGATGAAACATTTGCACCAGTTGCTAGGTTAGATGCCATAAGGATATTTTTGGCTTATGTTGCTCACAAAAAGTTTACTGTCTTTCAAATGGATGTGAAAAGTGCTTTTCTCAATGGAGAATTGGAGGAGGATGTATATGTTGAACAACCTCCAGGCTTTGTAGATACCAAACATCCAGATTATGTCTACAGGCTTGATAAAGCACTTTATGGACTTAAGCAAGCTCCTAGAGCATGGTATGAGACTTTAGCTCAGTTTCTTCTGGAAAGTGGATTCAACAGAGGAACAATAGACAAAACACTTTTCTATCTCAACCATGGAAAGGACCTACTTCTTGTCCAGATTTATGTTGATGATATCATCTTTGGATCTACAAATGACAGACTTTACAAGAAGTTTGTCAAACTGATGCAGTCAAGATATCAGATGAGTATGATGGGGGAACTTAGCTACTTTCTGGGCCTTCAAGTCAATCAGAATGAAGAAGGCACTTTCATTTGTCAATCTAAGTACACCAGAAACTTGCTGAAGAAATTTGGAATGCAAGATTGTTCAAGTGCATCCACTCCCATGGCCACTGCAACAAAACTGGATAAGTATACTGGTAAATTAGTAGATATTACTGACTACAGAGGTATGATTGGCTCTCTAATCTATCTAACTGCTAGTAGACCTGATATCATGTATGCTACCTGTCTTTGTGCAAGATTTCAAGCAGATCCAAGAGAACCTCACTTAACAGCTGTGAAAAG
Source organism: Apium graveolens (assembly GCF_009905375.1). Classification (NCBI taxonomy): domain Eukaryota; kingdom Viridiplantae; phylum Streptophyta; class Magnoliopsida; order Apiales; family Apiaceae; genus Apium; species Apium graveolens. The sequence goes on from NC_133650.1 coordinate 155,307,920, forward strand.
AATCTTTAAATATCTTAAAGGAACAGCTGATCTGGGATTGTGGTATCCTAGAGAATCAGACTTTAAACTAATAGGTTACTCAGATGCAGATTTTGCAGGCTGCAAAATTGACAGGAAAAGCACAAGTGGAAGCTGCCAATTTCTTGGAGGTAGATTGGTTTCTTGGTTCAGCAAGAAACAAAAGTCAATTTCCACATCAACTGCAGAAGCAGAGTATATTGCTGCAGGAAGCTGTTGAGCACAGATTCTTTGGATGAAGAATCAGTTACTGGATTATGGGTTAACATATCTCAAAATCCCTATTTACTGTGATAATCAAAGTGCTATTGCTATGACAGATAATCCAGTTCAACACTCTATGACAAAGCACATCAGCATCAGGTACCACTTCATCAGGGAACATGTGGATGAAGGTACAGTGGAATTGCATTTTGTTCCCACAGATCAACAACTAGCAGATATCTTCACAAAACCACTGTGTGAAGCTACTTTTACAAGATTGGTAAATGAACTTGGAATGGTTTCAGGTTCTTTCTCTAAATCTGCTTAGTCTTGTTCTGTGTTATCAGACTTTATGCTCAGTATTTACAGAATTAATCTCATTGTGTATTCTGTGCTTAATTGATAAATGTTTTTAAGTACTAACTGTTGTCTGATATATATTTCTCAACTCTGATAAGTGATATGTCTGTTTAAGTAATTATTCAATCCTATGAGGATAACTGTGCTAGATACTGACCTAGTAGTCTTCAATAAACAAATGATTCCATGTAAGAAGTAATTATTTCTGTGGAAATCTTATGACACAAGCAAATTCTGATAATTGAGCTTAGTTGAGTTTACTTTGTTTATCTTATTACTAAGTCACAAATTAGAATAATGCTACTCATCTGTTAAGTTCTGATTCTAGTAAAACTGCTGAATGTACTAAGTGCTGATAAACCTCACTTATCAAAAGAAAAAGAAAAAGAATCAAAGAATAACATCAGGTACTCCTTTGAGATCTAGAGTAAAAATGTGGAAGGGACGACCCAAGTGCATTGCTGGTATTAAGTAAATATGCATTATAAAAGCAAAATATTTTCTTGGTGACTTTTCACACTCTATGATTACTGGAGAAATACACTGATAAAAGCACAAATTCTGATACGCAGTCGTGACTCACTTACACTGAGAAGCCACTGTAATATAGAATTTGAAAAGATGCATAAAATTAGCACAAAACAGTTGAGGTGGACTCATGCATGACCTCATTCATCAGTAGGTTTCAGGATAATGACAGCTCTTTAGCAAAATTTTAATTATGCCTTATTTCTAAGATGTACTGAAGTGAATCAGACTTTACTCTTTGTCTGTTATTTAGCTTAATACACACACTAATCACTCCATATGAATGATGAAAATTACTGTGGTGGTCTATGTTATTTTAGATAAACAGTCACTGTGTCACTTTGCACAAATTCTGAGGACAAGTTCTAGTTACACGTTCTGATGATTAAGTTCTGAAGTCTATAACTCAGAACTTGTATGAGGATTTACTAAGATGGGCATTCCTTTTTTGAGTTAAGAAATTATGTTCTGATGACTGTTAAGTTCTGGTATAGGTCTAAGTTCTGATTTCTCAGTCTAATCCTTTACTTGGCTTATCTGTGAATAAAATTTGGTAAAAGTCTCAGTTCGAACTAGAATATGTTGAAGTGGAAAATTAATAGTCACTATGATTAGGATTAATGGTATTCGTACTTGAACAGTCCACTATTACTTGTTTCTTGTGCGTTTTAAACCATGTTAACTCTTTCCAATGAATGTTATTCTTTTTCAAAGTCTAGGGAGACGAGGTAGAATTAATTCTACCTGTCAGCATTCAATTTCTTTGCGTCTTCTGGCATTCTCTTGCCAGTAGAACTTCATCTTCATCGTCTTCGCCAGCAAGAGCGAATCATCCGACTCGCCATTCTGTTTGTTGAGAGTAAGAAGAAGAAGATGACTTAATCTCGTCTTCTTCCTGTTTTTCTTCATCATCAGCTTTGTCAGGCTTCTTAGCTAGGACTAAGGCTGTTGATATTAGGTTTAGAAGCTTAGGGAAAATCTTGTATAAGTATTGATGTAATTTCCATTTCATGAATTTATTGTCTTGATATATTAATGAAAGTTGTTTTTACTTCAAGATTTTGTCTCTGAGTTATTTTATCTTGTGTTGATAAATCCTGATTGATATTCTGATGACCATATAAATTTTGTTTTATATTAAGTTCTGATTCATTTTCAGCACTTATCTAATTTATCTTGGTCATTTTCATGTGATTTATTTTCAGAATATTAATGATGCAGTGAAAAATAATTCAATCAGTGATAACGGTTGAAATGTTGAATTAAAACTTTTTCTCTTGATAAATGGAACAGTTTTTCCTTGAAACTAGGCAAATGGGTAAGTAATGATTCATGTTTTCTCGAGCCCAGTAACTGTCCGTTATTACTGCATGTCTGACAGGTGTCCAACGGTAACATTTTTGTTCAGAGTATAAGTACAACAGAGAGAGGATTTCTTTAATCTTTTATTTCCTTCATATTTTTTTTCTCTCTACTTACTCTCCTTTTTCTCACGTTGGTTTTTCATACAGACATTTTATCAAACACCTAACAGGCACTTTTGAATCTCAATTTTTTACATGGCACCTAAGGATTTAATCATTGATGGAGCTAAGTTTGTTCTAAACAACTATGCTGCAATTCTTGATCATGCTGAAGCTCCATCTGAATTACATTTTGTGCAAGATCTTCTTGCACACAGTGAGATTGGGTACGCATTAACACAGCTTGAAGTCTTTTCGAGTCAACAAGTTCTAACGTTTTGGCGGACTGGGCACTTTGATGATGGTGGTAAACATGGCACTCCCAGTATTGTTTTTGAAGTGGGTGATTCATCTTATGTAGTCACTCCTGGTACAATACGCAAAGCTCTACATCTCCCAGAAAATTGTACTTTCTCAACTCCAGAGGAATCAGCACTTCAGGAGTTAATGGCTGATTTGGGATATGAAAAGAGTTTGGCAAAGCTTGGGCAGTTAAAAAGGGCTAATATCATAAGAGAATGGAGTTTCTTCTTTGACTGCATCACCAAAGCTTTTGGGAACAAATGTTCGAATTTTGATGCTATCCCAATTCTGAGTCAGCACATAGGGTATGCTATTATCCATCTAACTTATTTTGATTTTGTAACTGGAATAATTGGTTCTATTGGGGATAGGATGACAGAGGATAGAAATGTTGTCTATTTTGCTAGATTCTGTCAACTTATATATACTTTTTGTACTGATGAACCTCAATTAGTCAGTTCCTCAACCCCACCTTTTAGAGTTGCAAAACGATACTTTAATGATCTGGTAAATGCTGATACAAAGAAAACAGTGGTTAGACCATTACAGATTCCTCCGTCTGTAAAACAGATCCTAGTAAATGCTGATCTTGATACTTATAGGTCTATTTACTCTGATGTCCAACCAACCACAAACACCCAAAAACCATCATCCTCAGCACCTACCACTCATACTACTCAACCTACCCTCAGGACTTATCTCAAATCCTATCTCTCTACTTCACAGACTGTTCAACCCTCATCCTCCAAGCCAAAGAGGACAAAAACTATTCCTCAAACACCTCAAAAGAGGAGGAGGACTGTACTGAGAGATGAATCCGATACTGAGGAATAGGTTCCTTCTTCAGAACCTGTTGTAGGTGAAGCTGAGAAAGTGACTTCTCAGAAGGATTCTGGAATTGGGGGATCTAGGCTTCTCAAACGGCTTAGAAGAATGACAGTTCCTGAAACTCCCAAGGAATCCAAATCAACAACGAGATACAAGAAACAGAGGGCAAAAAGGCCAGTTTCAGATGATGAAGAGGAAGCAGCTAAGGAAGGGGATCAGGAATCTCTGATCTCACAAGACAAGGAATTTGCTCCAGTCACTTCTTCTCCATCAACTCCATCTCAGGAAGCTGTTTCTGAAAAGGCTAACACACCCTCTGTGTCTTCTGTTGATCCAGGCACAAGTGCTGATATTGATGTTCAAAACTTGGTTGTGCCTGCAGTAATTCTCTTAGAAGCTCCAACAGCACCAAATCCTTCACCAACACCTATTACTGATGCTGTTCAAACTCCAGAATTATCTAAGACACCTTCTCTGCATCTAGATACTGATGATCAGACTATAGGTGAGCATCAGGATATGGCTGTGGATCAGAACTTAGTATCCGATCAGCAATTAGAGGATGCTGAAGCCTCCATTGCTACTCACACTGTTGTTTTATCAGAGGATACTGATTCTGTAAGTTCTGATGCTGCACATGATGGAGATACTGGTGATGCTGCTCCAAATGCTCATGTTGTAGATACTGATGCAGCAGGTCCTTCCGGACATACTCCTCAACAGACTCTTCCTAAGTCTGAATTGGTTAAGCAGTTTATTACCGGGGAAGCACCAGTACCTTGGAGTGAAACTCCTGCAGGTCAGGAGTGGACTAAGGAATGGAACTCAGTTTCATGTGTTCCAACTGAAAAACATCTTGCTGAGCACTTGACTAAAGCTGATGCAATGTTAAATTCTGATGATTTTAAAACCCAGCTTAGAGTCACTGCATTGAGTAATAAACATTTACAAGGTCTTCATTCAACTACCCATGTAGAGCTACACAAGATTCAGGAGAACTTTATCAAACAGGAACAAGTTTGGAAAATTGATAAGAAAAAGTTCTTCCAACCTACCATCGACAGGATTGCTTATATTGAGAAGACTCAAGATCATCAACAAGCTCAGATTGATGCAATTCTGAAAAATCAAGCTTCTCAGCAATCACAACTAACTGAAATCCAATCCTCAGTGGAATTGCTTCTCTCTCTCTTCTACTACCTGCTGATGCCAAAAAGGGGGAGAAGGTAATTAAGTCCAAATGCAAAACTAACAAGACACTGCAAGGAAAGGATGATGGAAATGATGACCAAGGATACTCTGGAATGGGTAGCGGTCATAGTCAAGGTAGAAGGTTAACATCAAGACAAGCTAGTCACAGGACAAGTTCTGATACTGGGAAAAGAATAAGTTCTGCAGCTGGTAAAAAGTTAAGTTCTGATGAACTTTTAGATCTTGATGAGGAAATGTCAAGACGGTTATTTCTTCAAGAAAATCCAGGAATGGACTTGGAAAGTTTAAAGGAAGAAGAAGCCAGACTTAAATCAGAGAAAGTCACATCTAAATCTGAAGCTTCTGGTAAAAAGTCACTTTAGATCTTGATGAGGAAATGTCAAGACGGTTATTTCTTCAAGAAAATCCAGGAATGGACTTGGAAAGTTTAAAGGAAGAAGAAGCCAGACTTAAATCAGAGAAAGTCACATCTAAATCTGAAGCTTCTGGTAAAAAGTCACTTCCAAAACTCAAAGGCATTGTGATCAAAGAAAGGACACATACTGAAGCAACATTGGCTAGATCACAACCACAGATAGATCCAAGATCCAAGGGTAAAGAAAAGGTTGGTGAACCTATCAAGGTTTATGTACCTCCTGAGGAAGAAGAAATTACTGATGTAAAGGATGATCTTGCTTTGACTTCAAGAAAAGTTCTTAAAACAACCTCTGACATGGCTCAAGTTGTTCAGAGTCAAGAAATTGTAAGTTCTGATATTCAGAAGAAGCAAGTAACCTCTGACATAGCTCAAGTTAACTTGATATCAGAAAATAGATCAAAGACACTCCTACCAGGATTCACTAAAGCAAAACAGACTCAATCTTTGAAGACTACTGCAAGTGGTTTTGAAGCAAGAGTAGTCACTGGAAAGGAAGCAAGAGATAAAAATGGATTGGTAAGTGCTGATGAAAGAAGAGTACACAACACTACCAATGATCCAACTTCCTTGAGTGAACCGGGTATTGGAGCAACTCCTGAGAGATTGAATCAACTGGAATCTGTACAGATGGTTTATCATACCTACTTGAAAGAATACATCATGTTGTATTTCATGACAAATGGTAGGGTTTATCATATAAGATAAAATGCCATTCTATTGAAGTATTTTGAAGAATTGGAGCATGTACTTTTCTTGCTTCAAGTGGATGACAGAATAACAGGGACTGCTGCAAACTACTTAAAAGAACAGATTTAGAGACAGAAAAGGCTTTATTCTGTTAAGTCTGACAGCACATATGTTCCAAAGTACAGAGATCACAATGATGATATTGTTGATATGAAGCCTAATACTGCACAGATCAGAACATATCTGGAGTCTGACAAAGCTTATGTCATAAGACTAGATCAGGAGTTGAGAAAAGCAAAGATCAATGATCTCAGAGCTGCAATCTTTCAAACTGGTGAAGATACTGCAGAGCTTAAAGATGTCAAAAGGAGAATGATTGATGAACTCAGATATGCTGAGAAATGTTTGTTGAAGAACTATCTCAGAACAACTCCTGACATCAGAGAGATCAGAAAATAATGAAGCCAAGTCGAAGATCTACAACTGCTTAAATTCTGATATTTATACAGACTGAAGTTGTTATCAGAAGTTGAATATTGGTAAAGCTTTAAAGACTGTAAGTTGTAGTTATCTAGTCTAATTCTCATGCATTTGTACTTAATGTTTTTGACATCATCAAATATCTGTTAAACTTGTATATTATGCTAATTTACAAGTTGGGGGAGATTGTTAGATATATTTGATAATGTCATGGCTAATATGTTTTATGTTTAGCTTTCAGATCTTACTTGAACAGGATAAATCAGTACTTAACTGTTGATCAGTACTTATACTGGAAGTCAGGACTTAAGGATATCGGTACTTATGTTATCAGGAGATAATCATCAGAAGATAGATATCAGAACTTAAGTGTTGAAGGACGATCAGATAAGGACAGTAGCTGATTAAAGGAAAGAAGATCAAGATAAACATAAAAAGAGATATGCATGAAGAAGGAATTCTGTAAAGAATGGAATACTTGGAAGAAAAGATATCTGATTGATATATTTTAGGAAGCAGAATTATATTCCATATCAATTAGTGATTATCTTGTAACTGTGTAGTATATAAACACAGACATAGGGTTTACACTATAAGTGTTATCATTATTCGAGAAGATTATTCATTGTAACCCTATCAGCTCTCGTGATATTGTTCATCACTGAGAGGTAACAGTTCCATACTGTAACAGAGTTTATTATTTCAATAAAGTTTGTTTTCTGTTACTTAAGTTCTTAAAGTTCGATTTGAGTGTACTATACACTGTATTCACCCCCTCTACAGTGTGTGTGTGACCTAACACTACCCTTCGTTTTACCCAAATCCGATTTACGGATTAACAGTTACAGTAAAAACAGTCAAACAATGCACGTACATTAATATTATACAGAAATCAGATCACATATAGCACATAGCACGTAAGATATTCAATCCAAATAATTTTTCAAAGAAGAGTCAGGGTTAAAATGATTTTCCAGGTATTTAATACTAATTTTTGAACATTTTTCAGAATTAAAATGGGCCTCTGAATCATTTTTTATTTAAATAATAGGGTTCGAACACCTGAATCTGACTTTAAAACCATATAATAATAATTATCGAGCTTTGAAAATAATTAAAATAATATTTTAAAGCTCCAAACTATTTTTCGGAAATTTTAAATCCATATAAGTAATTAAATCTAATTAAATAATCAATTAAGATTAATAAATAACTAATTAAATTAATTAATCAATTAATTGACTAATTAATTAATTAATTATCAACTAAGATTAATTCATTAATTAAGATTTAAAAATAATTTTAAGAAATTAAATAATGAATTTTGGAAATTTTAAATAATAAAAATCGTTTTATGAAAATATTATAAAAAAGAGAATACATTTTCTGAAAATAATTAAGTAGAAATCTAATTTTTGAAATTTGTATAAACAGGGATCCAAATTTTATAAATTTTTAAAACCAGAATATTAAGTTTGCAAACCAGGGAAAACTTCGGGTACTAAATAGTAATTTTGCCCGTCGTCTTCCCTGTTTTCAGCTCCGGTGGTCGGCCGCCATTAACGGCATCCACCGAGCTTTTCTGGAAAGCTACAGACCGCCCAGAAACTTGCAAGATTAGCAGCGTTTGTTTGTTTCAATTCCAGGAATCCAAATATGCAATTATATTCTCCGAATATCACAGAGTTTGGCCGGAACGACTGATTGAAAATATCACCGCCGGTGAGGTCGTTTTTCCAGCCATCACCTTCCAGGAATCGTTTATTAAAACCAATGGTACCATTCGATTCTTCTTTTCACGATCTACAACATAGTGTAATAAATTTCGTCTAATAACCCCTAACAAAGAAACGCCTAAATTTCAATTAAGAACATTCATACACATAAACCTTAATTTTTCAATTCGAGAATCAAACCATAATTTGAACATGTTATTGAACTCCAAATTGGTCATATAATATACCAAAATGACCAGGGCTCTAAATGATTCTAGCATTAAATCACACAAACAACATTAAGAACAAAAATTCAAATTTTAATCATCAAATAATTCGAATTAAATTAATTAAATAAGAAAATTATCTTCATTTCTATATCAAAATAGATGGTGGATTCAGAAAGATATTTTTGAGAGCTTCGTTTTGATATATTGCACACCCGAATCGGAGTTCGATAACGCCTTCGTTTGTGCGTTTGATTATGAAAACACAATATTTTTAGAGTTGTTCTCTGTATTTTCTATATTTTTACTGATCGATTATGATTATACGAATAAAATGAAATAATAAAAGGGCTATATATATTTATGGAATATTGGATCGTGTTGGATCGTTTTGGATCGATAAATTAATTACTTAGCCGCTAAGTAACTGCAAAAATGATCCGATTTGATACCCGTATTAGATAATAATCCAAACCGGGCTTTTTATAAAACACTTTATACGAAAATAATGTAATAATATCCCGTCTTTCGAGCATACGGGTTTTGTTGATTCACCTAAATGATTATCGTATCGAAAATCTTGCGTCGGGCCGCGCACGGGTCAAACCGTAATCCGGATTGAAAAAGTCAAAACACGGAAAATGTCCGGAATTATCAGATTAGGTTAGGAAGGAATTTTCGGAAGAGTTTCGGGTTGTAAAAACGTAAAAACGATTGAAGTTGGACGATTCCCGACATTAAAAAATAATTTTGTAAATATTTAGAAAATAATTAATAAATTCATAAATCAATATAAAATCATATAACAGTCCAATAATTACCAGAAAAATACCGTAATTACCTATCTTTATTCTGGTCATAATAAAATTAACACACTTATATTTTACCACATATAAGCATCCACATATCCACACCAATCATCAGATAATTTACCAAAAATCACATAATAATCACATAAAAATTATTTATTGATAAAAATAATTACACGTGATATCCCGGATATTACAATTACACATAAGAATTAAGCAACATAGGCATGATATGGAACAAACAGAATTAACAAATAAATCACTAATTCTATCTAGTCCACTCCCATTGAAGAATCTCATCTAGCTATCTCAATCCAATTATAAATTAATGCATCTTAACAAATAATTCAGATTAAATGAATAAATTACAATGTAATAGGATCCAAGAGATAAGCATAAACAAAGGTCTTATATGCTGGAAAAATATATACCTCACTAAAGCAATTAATCATGTTCAACAAATATTCAAACAATTATTTAAGATCATCTAATGTAACATGCACAAGTTAAACATCAATCCTAGTTACCAGAAAAATAATCTAGTAAACTAGTTCAGCATTATCTAAGTGTGATCCTATCATGTTTGTGCAAGTGTTAAACATTTAAACACTATGATCTTAACCTACATTGAATATTGAAAATAAAATATTGCAGTGGTTCAAGAATTTGAAACCTGAGATATGTGAGTTGGACCATCTTCAGAAATTGCTATGAAAGCAAGATATTCATGATTTTCCTTCTCGTCCTCTGATCCATCCCAACTCTTTCTCGTGCACTATAAGTTTTGACTGGATGTTTCCCTAAGAAAACATTCCACATTTGTCATAACTCTTCAACTGAATCCCTACTCATCCTTGTTTTTCAAGCTTCTTGTTCCATTTTAGCAAAACCCTTGATAGTTACTTGACGCATATATTTTGTCAGAACTGTAACCATCAAATCTTGTTTCTGTTCCAATCTCAGTCTTGAAATCACCACCTGAACTGAATCTGTAAAAGTCTCTGCTTCAGAATAGATAGGCTTGATCTTTGGATATAGCTTCTGTATTCTATCTGAATCCAATGTGACCAAACTTCCCTGACATGTGAAACACTGCCCTGACGTCCCCTCCCTCAAGTACTTCTACCTGAGCTTCTTCTGATTCAGCTATCAGTAACTCTTACATTCTGTCCCGAGGTTCCAACTTTAATATCTGTACCTGAGATGTTTGTATATCCCCACTATTCTCTCTGACCTCCATAATTCCTGCCTATATGATCTCATTGATTCCCGGATAAATTTAGCATTGGTACATACCACTGTGTGACTGTAAAATCTGGAATCATATCTTTAAAATCTTTGAGAAAAATTCTGAAAACCCAGTGGTATCCTATGCAGTAAGCCTTTGAGGAAGTTCCATAATTTTCATCTCTAGGTCTTGAAATCAGTTCCATTGGAGTAAGAAAACCATTATCTTCAATTTCCGTATTCGGGAATTTTCCGTTTGAATAGTACATAGTCTTTGTTTTCTTCGAAAGATTAAAATCATATTTAACGCCCAAAGGAATCTGAGTCCACCAACTCTCTGAGTACCCTTAATTTAATATTTAAGAAAATTTTAAATTTCCAATATTTTTAATATTCTTAGAAAATATATTAATCAAAAATAAATATTTACGTAAAATCTAATTTTCAAGAATTTCGAATTTTCTTAAAAATTAAATAAAATGTAAATTATTATTTAAGAAAAAATTAAATTTAAGAATTTTAAATTTTATGGAAAAATAAATAAATCAGAAATAAAATTTATGGCTAAGTCCAAATTATTTAAAATTCAAAAATCTCAAGTGTTGATAATTTTTGAAAATTAAAAAATCTGAAAATATGAGAACTTGACTATTTGGGCTAACACGCCGGATCTGATCTGTATATCGGTCAACAAGCTCTGATATCAATTGTTAGGTCCTGAATTATGGTAGAAGGGAGGTTGAATACGATAATCATTAAATAAAAATTTCTTTCGAATTTTTAGCGGATATAGATTTAGTGCTCGGTTAGTGGTTTCGTGTTCTTGAGGTGAATAGTGTTTGGAACAATAAAACGAGGAACACAAGATATTTGGGGAAGTATATATTCATATATAAATCCTCGAGGGGTGTTGCTACACTCCGGTAAATAAATTAACCGGCTACAATCCAAGAACAACAATGTTCTTACTTCTACAAAGATCAATAAATTAAATCATATATAATGATCTAGCTTTTATTTGTCTAAGGATTTAATTACTGGGTAACGATTATAATGCCCCTAGGAATATAAAAGAATTAAACCGGGCATTATAACGTTACTCCGGTGAGAAGTATAACGGATTTACCATGTGCCCGAAGCTTCTCTGTATTTTCTTTCCTGCTTGTTTTATCTCCTCTCGTCGGAGAAGAAGATGAAAACACGGAACAATACAACTCATGTTTCTGCTTCAAAGTGTAGTCTTTATGTTCAATAAAGATATGGCTGAGGAGAGAAGTACTTCTATGGCGACCAAGGTAATACAAGCTCTGTGGCGACTAAGAGTACAAGATCTTACCTTAGAATAATACTTCTCTGGCGACCACTTATGTTCTGCTCTATGGCGACTCCAATGTTTCCTTAGCAGTTCAAATGCTCTGTGGCGACCACAGTGTTTCCCTAGTGTGGGAAGCTCAATGGCAACCACATAGTGTGAATTACACTAACTCCTCTGTGGCAACCACAGAGGTTACCTAGGGCCAACAGCTCTATGGCGACCATAGAGTGTGAATTACACCAACTCCTCTGTGGCGACCACAGAGGTTACCTAGGGCCAACAGTTCTATGGCGACCTCCCCTGTGGCGACCACAGGGGCTTCCTTGTAGCCTTGACAACCTCTATGGCGACTAGAGTGGTATTTCTGCCTTAGAACATTTTTGCTTCTCTATGTATCACACTTAGTCAATATCAGTTCCTGTACTAAAATATTGAACCGTACTTCCAGGATATTGCTTCTGAAGATCAATATACTAATCAGGATGACTCCTACTACAAAGTAGTGATCACCTTGACTTAGTTTCTATAGAGCATTGCATTCCCTGAGATGTCCTATCTTCAAGTCTTCTCTCTTGAGTCTTCCTCTGAATCATAAAACCCGTATTGCCTGATACGAATCATCACTTAACAATCCTTCTAATGATAATACTTAGATTCCTTTCATGAAACGCTGACGCCTAGTACAACTGGTCTGGTTCACAGACGACTAGCTCCGATTCAGGTCTTCATATTATAGCCTTGATTACATTGTTAAGCTTGCCTCAACTTTATTGCTTCAAACATTGAATATCAATAAACAATTGTACTTTCACTGGAATCCTTTCTGGTACTTTAGACAACGTCTTTATTACTACTATAATCTTGAATACTTCATTCACTATTCTTCATCGACGCTTGAACATATAAATGAACTCCTGTCAGTGAGTATAACTTCAAGACTGCAGATGTCTTCTTTAACCTCTGTCTGTACCCTATCTTCAATTCTCCATATTCCTATGCTTCGAACACTGTTTATCTTCAATCAATGCCTATACACTTAAATCTTCTGGTAGCACTTATACACTGAATCTTCAACATTTCTAAAACCCTGATAGTCTTTAACCTTTATTCTTCACTGAGGCATGATCATATTAATGAACTTCTTTCAGTGACCTGTAAACAGACTTTAAGCCTTTTTCTAATCTTTTGATTCTTTGTATTTGCCTTGTCTTCATTCTTCCTGATTTCTTGTGTAGACGTAGTATTATTAACCTGTGTTGTTATAGTGTTGTTCTCATGTTGAGTTATCACGTAACTATTCATACAGCTACGCAGTCTCACCAACACTTCTCGACAAGTCATTTTGAGACTTCTCGATAGAGTTCTCGATAAGTCTTTTTCCTGACTTCTCGAATGACTTCGCGACAAGCCTCATTATGACTTCTCGATAAGTCTTGTAGAGATCTCGACATATGTTTATTCATTTAGTTCTCTACAAGTATACATTTTAGACTTCTCGATAACTTAGAACTGAAATAATTTATTTTTATAAATTATTTTAGTAAAATACTTTTGATATAAAATCATTCTAATTTTATTATGATTTATTCAAATAAAATTGGAAAAATTCAGTCCATTCAGGACAAACTAGATATTTATTTGACATCTTGTAAGTCATTATCTAGTTCTCGACAAAAGTCAGGAAAGTGACATAATGATATGTATCTATTCTTTTACGTGACTTCTTAATAAAAAAATCCCAAACGTTTATTCCTACATCTCGACAAGTCACTTACCTTTTTCTATAAATACCCAGACATTTTGACATAATCCCTCTTTATGCTTTCGAGATCTCAATTGACCTAGTTTTTGCAAAAATTAACCGCTCTCTCTCATTTCGAGTTCTTTCTCTCTCAAATTTCTTACCCACTCAAATTCAAACACTTTCAATGGCTTCAAACACTATTAGAGTTATTAAGGACGGTACCAACTACCTAGCTTTCAAGAACTTTGTTAAGTTTTTTTCTAAGACTTACTTTGTTAAGAACTTTATTATGTACATGGATGTTCTTAATGACTTCTGGAATTCAGCTGTGGTTAGGACAGTTGTGCATGAGACTCAAGCTGTATCTTTGGTGGTAAACTGCTCAATCTAAGGCCAACAAGTGGAATTTAATGAAAATGATGGCAATAAGGCACTGGGAATCCCTACTGACAACATGGTGGAGGTACCAACTCAACAGGAGTTAGCTGAATTTATGGACTTCATAAATTACAGTGAGAAGATCAACCTTGCTAGCTTGAACAAGAAGCATCTAAGGAGGGAATGGTCATTCTTGTTTGACTCAATAGTGAGATCATTCACCTACAGGAAGATTGGGTATGATAATATATCTAGTGTGGTTCAAAACCTGTTGTTCTCCATGGATTACAATAGGCACATTAATGTGGGGCTATTGATCCTGGAAGAACTCAGCACAAGGCTCACAATTCCTTTGGCCACAAGAGGTAAGAAAATTTTATTTCCTAGGTTTATTATGTCTACTTTAAATAATAAAGTTACAAACATACATTTACTTAATGGTTTTGATAGGACTAAAATAAGCAGTTATAAACAAGTGTCCAAAATATTATTTGGTTCACTAATTACAAAGAATAAGGTACCAGTAGTTCTGAGAATCACTAACTTTATGTTAGAAAGATTCAAGATCTACCCATACCCTATGCCTGACATGAGGTCTAGTGCCATATCTAGTACATTTATGGCTCTTGTACATATGGAAGTACAAACACAGGAACACCAAAATAGGCCTTCTACAACTGAGACCATTTCTTCATTACCACTAGAAGCTAGGAAACCAACCACGTCATCCTCTCAACAGGGTGGAGTGAGTAAAAAGAAGAGAAAGCAGGCACCCTTAAATAATGTCAATGAGAGTGGTGAGGACCAAATCCAACTAGAGTCTACCCTGGTTGAAAAGCCAAAGAAGACAAAGAAAACTGAGATGACCACTCATGGAGCTACCTCTGTATCCTCTCAAAAGGATGCAGTTGTAAAAGAGGGGCTTAAACAGACTCTAGAGGCATCCTCTCAACAGGGTGTCTCTATTGAATAAAGCACTCTCCCTAGTGCAATCTGTAAAGAATATGCACCCCAACTTGAGCCTTTCAAGTTGATAAAAAAAATAAGGTTTGCACTAACACTGAGAGCACATCACTTGAAGCTCCCACATTCATTCAGGGGGAGCTTTCAACCCTCAATGCCAACATCACTAATCTCATATCTCAAATTTCTTCTTCATAAAATGAAACACTTGAATCCACTTCTCAAGTGTTGTCAAAATCAAGTGACACGGTTCAAGAGACTGTGATCACCAGCCGGGAACCACATTTATATGGTGAGAGGCTACTAGCTGGGATAGACCTTGATGACACCATCAAAACCACATGGGTTTCATCAGTTTTAACTGAAGACCCTATGAATGTGTCTCAAGCACCTTCATGTGCTAAACAATCTTCACAGATTGATAGGTTTGAGGGCGGTACTCCTGAGAGGGAGCTATCTAAATCCTCTCCAATTCAAAACCCTAGCTGAAATTGCTCTATCAATTGAAGCTGGGAGTAAAATTGCCAATGATCCAACTATTGGGGAGGTAAATTTAGCATATTCAATTTCCAGTTCTTTGCAAGAAGAATAAGGGTTTGAGGCCATGGTACATGACAGTAACCTGGTCAAATCCCCTCAAATTCAAATGGAGGTTCCCATTATTGATGAACAACAGATTGTCACAACAACAGTTCCAAATGTGAGTTCAACTGTGACTCTAGTCACAGGGTTACCTACTACCTCCATACCCTCCACCTCAAACCAAAAAGACATCCCATCCACCTCAAACACTACACCACAACCTTCTCACCTTCTATCTCAATGGTTGCAGGATGCTCAAGCCCAACCTACTACAGTTGATGATTTTTTGGTTGAGCAACTTGCAAGCCTAGCCAATATCTCCCAATAACTCCTTACAACAAATATGTAAACCAAGACTATCAAGTAATATTATTCTCATACAAGAAGGATGTTGAAGAGCTGCAGGAGAAAATTATAGACGAAGCAGATGGTAATGTGGATGCATGGCTCTCAAAGGATTTTACAACAACTATGGAGGAGGCCTTAGCAAAATTCAGAGAAGAATATGTCACCATTTTGGGTAGTAATTCTAAGGTTCTCACTCCTCAAGAAGTATATGATGTTGTGATAGAGGTGTACAAAGCACAATTGAAGACCTTTCATCATATTGGAAGAGCCATGGAAAGCACTCTGGTCAAGCATCAAATTGAAGTGAAGAAGTTGGTAAATGACAGGATTGATGAGTTGATGCCAATATTTCAAGAAATCAAGATCAAGTTCAACAAATTCTAAGACAGACTTCAAGCCCTATCTATCACTCATGTAGAAAAAAATATGTTCAAGCTAAGTAAATATTTCATAGCTCTACAAGAAGTAATCCAGAAGCAAATCACTTAACAAAATGACTCACAGGTCGAGCTGGATCAACTTTACAAAGCTAGGTTTGAACCTTTAACCTTGGTCATAGAGGAGGCGAAGAATGCTGTACAGAATTCTTTTGGTCCTTTGGCAGCATAAAGCTCACAACAACCCTTGTCTAATCAACACCTCTACAAATCCAAAATTTTCAAGCTCAAATCTCATCGCTACAATCTTCCAATGCTTCTTTGACAACTCAAGTTTCTCAGTTGACAGCTTTGGTGCAAAGTCAACAGCAAGATATCAAGTCCCTACTAGATTCCCGCAAACACCTAGAAATGCAAAATTATGTCTCTTTGGGAGCTATTATGGGAGTTTTTAACATTCATCTTCCTGCATTGCCAGAAGCAGTTAGGCCTGAAATTCCTACCCCTCTAATCTTTCCTCCTACCAAAACTAAGGGGGAGATAGAATCCAAACTGCTAAAACCATCATCCATCCAAGCCACAGTTCAAATAAGTCAAGTTGATGTTGGGAAAGAAAGACTATAGAAAGCAGCTGAGGGACCCTGTTTGAACAAAGAGTTTGATGAATTGCTCAGGGCTCTCAGAGTTTCTCTAACCAACAACTTCTTCACCTACGAAAAGGCTTTGGACAGAAATATCAACTTTCTAAGGGTGATAATGGTGACAATAGACAACTTTTAGGAGAGGGGGATTGTTGCAAACATTAATGACTCTGGTATGGACAGATGTATGCAGGTGTCTCTCAACTATCTCATATCTAAAAGAGCATCTGAGCTGGATATCCTAATCAACAAAGTCAACGGGGTGATTTTAGAGGACATTTTCTTGCTAAATGAACTCAAAAATGCTCAAATAGCTGATTTTCCAGAAGCATATCTCCAACCTAGCAATGGAGTGACCTACATCTATTCATCAACCAAAAGGTGCAAATATTTCATGATTCCAAAGAACTGTGTCATGGGAACTTGAGGCTGATAATGACATTAGAAACTGACCTGAAGCACAAAAGAATCAAGACTGTAGAAGATAAAGAGATGATAAAGATATTGGGAAGATATTTGAGAAATGCTGATAACTTGTTGCCAAAAACTCAATTCAACACCAAAGATGATTTGGATGATGATGAGCAGAAGAAGGATGGACACAAATATTTTGGCTCAAATCCAAGTCAATCTTCTAAAGTAACAGGCATCAAGGTGTATGAGAAGAGAAAGGGGAAAGAAGAGTGGAAAGAAGATGGAAAGAAAAGTAGGAGAGATGGTGAAGGGGAGTCGCGGAAATAAAATATCTAGGAAGCAAAAGTTTCACAAATCCAACCAACTCAAACCTTCAAGCCAAGACAAACAAACACTCAACCATTCTAACCTCAAAAACCTAAATTCTTGTATAAACAAACTACAAACTCCTCACTCAAGATACCAATCAGATCCAGCCAAGTCACACTGAAGAAAATCACAAACCTGCCTTCATTTAAGCCTCCAACCAAAACTCACTTCAAGATTGTTGGGAGAAAACCTAGGAAAATGCAAGTTGATGTTGTTGTCATCTGGAACTGCTTTAATCAAGATGACTTTCTGCCTCTAAAGATGAGCATAACAAATGATGACTATTTCCAACAATTATCTGAAGAAATTGTCAAAGTTTAGGTTGTCTCTTTGGCAGAAGTCAGAATCTACTATTTGGATGGCTCTTCATTTTGCTTAGCAGGGAAGTAATGGAAACATTTTTAACCACATAATGGAAGAGAGTGATTAGCTTGGTGAAGGACAAAGATAGAAGTATAAGAATGTGGAAGGCTGCAATGTCTGAGAGGCTGAGAGAAAGGAATGAAAAATATGCAAGAATAAAGGCTGAGAAAGAGGAAAGGGAAAGGCAATATGTCAGGGACATAGAGATGTTTGAATAGAGATCAAATGAACTCAAGGCAAGGGGGCTGAGTAGAGTATCAAAAGATGGGAATTTTTTAAACATTCAAGTTGGCATATTTTCAAGGTTCAGAGTTGGTTACCTCAACAGTTACTCATTGGATGAATTGCTCAAGCCGGTAGAAGCCTTAAGAGGGACGGAAATAATTGAGGAATTCCAAGTGCTAGTAAATCTCAAGGACCTCATTAGGAAAGAATTAGGCTATGAAAAATTCACCTCGTGCATGTAATATTTGAATTGATGTAACTACTCAATGTATAAAAATTTGTACTCGTCAATTTGTCAATTTTTATGTATTTGATTTAGCTTGGGGTTAGTCTTGTTATCAGGCATGAATTTGTGATAAGAAATTTTCTCACAAATTGGGGGAGATTATTGTGCAAGACATGTCTGTATAATAACAAGACTAAGTCACATTGATAACCCTGAGATTTAGTTGTTTGATAATCAATTGTGTATTCTGTATTGTATTTCTTGAGTCTGTAAAAAGGTTAGTGTTAGGTCACACACACACTGTAGAGGGGGTGAATACAGTGTATAATACAATCAAATCGAACTTTAATATATTAAGTAACAGAAAACAAACTTTATTGAAACAATAAACTCTATTACAGTATGGAACTGTTACCTCTCAGTGATGAACAAATATCACGAGAGCTGCTAGGGTTACAATGAATAATCTTCTCGAATATATGATAACACTTATAGTGTAAATCCTATGTCTGTGTTTATATACTACACAGTTACAAGATAATTGCTAATTGATATGGAATATAATTCTGCTTCCTAAAATATATCAATCAGATATCTTTTCTTCCAAGTATTTCATTCTTCACGGAACTCCTTCTTCATGCATATCTCTTCTTATGTTTATCTCGATCTTCTTTCCTTTAATCAGCTACTGTCCTTCTCTAATCATCCTTCAGCACTTAAGTTCTGATATCTAACTTCTGATAATTATCTCCTGATAATATAAGTACTGATATCCTTAAGTCTTGACTTCCAATATAAGTACTGATCAACAGTTAAGTACTGATTTGTCCTGTTAAGTAAGATCTGAAATCTAAACATAAATTATATTAGCCATGACATTATCAAATATATCTAACAATTAGCATAATATACAAGTTTAGCAGATATTTGATGATGTCAAAAACATTAAGTACAAATGCATGAGAATTAGACTAGATAACTACAACTTACAGTCCTTAAAGCTTTACCAATATTCAACTTCTGATCACAACTTCAATCTGTACAAATATCAGAATTTAAGCAGTTGTAGATCTTCGACTTGGCTTCATCATCTGATCTCTCTGATGTCAAGAGTTGTTCTGAGATAGTTCTTCAACAAACATTTCTCAGCATATCTGAGTTCATCGATCATTCTCCTTTTGGCAGCTTTAAGCTCTGCAGTATCTTCACTAGTTTGAAAGATTGCAGCTCTGAGATCATTGATCTTTGCTTTTCTCAACTCCTGATCTAGTCTTATGACATAAGCTTTGTCAGACTCCAGATTGAATTCAAGTCCCTTAATACCAAGATATGTTCTGATCTGTGCAGTATTAGGCTTCATATCAACAATATCACCATTGTGATCTCTGTACTTTGGAACATATGTGCTGTCAGACTTAACAGAATAAAGCCTTTTCTGTCTCTGAATCTGTTCTTTTAAGTAGTTTGCAGCAGTTTCTGTTATTCTGTCATTCACTTGAAGTAAGAAAAGTACATGCTCCAATTCTTCAAAATACTTTAATGGAATGGCATTTTGTCTTATATGATAAACCCTACCATCTGTCATGAAATATAACAAGATGTATTCTTTCAAGTAGGTATGGTAAACCATCTGTACAGATTCCAGTTGATTCAATCTCTCAGGAGTTGCTCCAATACCTGGTTCACTCAAGGAAGTTGGATCATTGGTAGTGTTGTGTAATCTTCTTTCATCGGCACTTCCCAATCCAGTTTTATCTCTTGCTTCCTTTCCAGTAACTACTCTAGCTTCAAAACCACTTGCAGTAGTCTTCAAAGGTTGAGTCTGTTTTGCTTTAGTAAATCCTGGTAGGAGTGTCTTTGATCTATCTTCTGATATCAAGTTAACTTGAGCTATGTCAGAGGTTACTTGCTTTTTCTGAATATCAGAACTTACAATTTCTTGACTCTGAACAACTTGAGCCATGTCAGAGGTTGTTTTAAGAACTTTTCTTGAAGTCAGAGCAAGATCATCCTTTTCATCAGTAATTTCTTCATCCTCAGGAGGTACATAAACCTTGATAGGTTCACCAACCTTTTCTTTACCCTTGGATCTTGGATCTATCTGTGGTTGTGATCTAGCCAATGTTGCTTCAGTATGTGTCTTTTTCTTTGATCACAATGCCTTTGAGTTTTGGAAGTGGCTTTTTACCAGAAGCTTCAGATTTAGATGTGACTTTTTCTGATTTAAGTCTGGCTTCTTCTTCCTTTAAACTTTCCAAGTCCATTCCTGGATTTTCCTGAAGAAATAACTGTCTTGACATTTCCTCATCAAGATCTAAAAGTTCATCAGAACTTATCCTTTTACCAGTAGCAGAACTTATTCTCTTCCCAGTATCAGAACTTGTCCTGTGACTAGCTTGTCTTGATGTGAATCCTCTACCTTGACTATGACCTCTACCCATTCCAGAGCTTCCTTGATCATCTTTTTCATTATCCTTTCCTGTCAGTGTCTTGTCAGTCTTGCATTTGGACTTAATCACTTTCTCCCCCTTTTTGGCATCAGCAGGTAGTAGAAGAGAGATAAGCAATTCCACTGAGGATTGGATTTCAGTTAGTTGTGATTGCTGAGAAGCTTGATTTTTCAGAATTTCATCAATCTGAGCTTGTTGATGATCTTGAGTCTTCTCAATATAAGCAATCCTGTCAATGGTAGGTTGGAAGAACTTTTTCTTATCAATTTTCCAAACTTGTTCCTATTTGATAAAGTTCTCCTGAATCTTGTGTAACTCTGCATGAGTAGTTGAATGAAGACCTTGTAGATGTTTAGTACTCAATGCAGTGACTCTAAGCTGGGTTTTAAAATCATCAGAATTTAACATTTCATCAGCTTTAGTCAAGTCCTCAGCAAGATGCTTTTCAGTTGGAACACATGAAACTGAGTTCCATTCCTTAGTCCACTCCTGACCTGCAGGAGTTTCACTCCAAGGTACTGGTGCTTCCCCGGTAACAAACTTCTTAACCAGTTTAGACTTAGGAAGAGTCTGTTGAGGAGTATGTCCTGAAGGACCTGCTTCATCAGCATCTACAGTTGGAGCAGCATCACCAGTATCTCCAGCATTTGCAGCATCAGAACTTAAAGAATCAGTATCTTCTGATAAGACAACAGTGTGAGTAGCAATGGAGGCTTCAGCATCCTCTAATTGCTGATCTTGTTCTAAGTTCTGATCAACAGCCATATCCTGATGCTCACCTAAATTCTGATCATCAGCATCTTGATGCAGAGAAGGTGTTGTTGATAACTCTGGAGTTTGAACAGCATCAGTAACAGGTGTTGTGGAAGGATTATTTGTTGTTGGAGCTTCTAAGAGAAGTACTGCAGGCACAACCAAGTTTTGAACATCAATATCAGCACTTGTGCCTGGATCAACAGAAGACACAGAAGGTGTGTTAGCCTTTTTAGAAACAGCTTCCTGAGATGAAGTTGATGGAGAAGAAGTGACTGGAGCAAATTCCTTGTCTTGTGAGATCAGAGATTCCTGATCCCCTTCCTTAGCTGCTTCCTCCTCATCATCTAAAACTGGCCTTTTTGCCCTCTGTTTCTTGTATCTCTTTGTTGATTTGGATTCCTTGGGAGTTTCAGGAACTGTCATTCTTCTAAGCCGTTTGAGAAGCCTAGATCCCCTAATTCCAGAATCCTTCTGAGAAGTCACTTTCTCAGCTTCACCTACAACAGGTTTTGAAGAAGGAACCTGTTCCTCAGTATCAGATTCATCTCTCAGTACAGTCCTCGTCCTCTTTTGAGGTGTTTGAGGAATAGTTTTTGTCCTCTTTGGCTTGGAGGATGAGGGTTGAACAGTCTGTGAAGTAGAGAGATAGGATTTGAGATAAGTCCTGAGGGTAGGTTGAGTAGTATGAGTGGTAGGTGCTGAGGATGATGGTTTTTGGGTGTTTGTGGTTTGTTGGACATTAGAGTAAACAGATCTATAAGTATCAGGATCAGCATTTACTAGGATCTGTTTTACAGACTGAGGAATCTGTAATGGTCTAACCACTGTTTTCTTAGTATCAGCATTTACCAGATCATTAAAGTATCGTTTTGCAACGCTAAAAGGTGGGGTTGAGGAACTGACTAATTGAGGTTCATCAGTACAACAAGTATATATAAGTTGATAGAATCTAGCAAAATAGACAACATTTCTATCCTCTGTCATCCTATCCCCAATAAAACCAATTATTCCAGTTGCAAAATCAAAATGAGTTTGATGGATAATAGCATACCCTATGTGCTGACTCAGAATTGGGATAACATCAAAATTCGAACATTTGTTCCCAAAAGCTTTGGTGATGCAGTCAAAGAAGAAACTCCATTCTCTTCTGATATTAGCCCTTTTTAACTGCCCAAGCTTTGCCAAACTCTTTTCATATCCCAAATCAGCCATTAACTCCTGAAGTGCTGATTCCTCTGGAGTTGAAAAAGTATAATTTTCTGGGAGATGTAGAGCTTTGCGTATTGTACCAGGAGTGACTGCATAAGATGAATCACCCACTTCAAAAACAATACTGGGAGTGCCATGTTTACCACCATCATCAAAGTGCCCAGTCCGCCAAAACGTTAGAACTTGTTGACTCGAAAAGACTTCAGGCTGAGTTAATGCATACCCAATCTCACTGTGTGCAAGAAGATCTTGCACAAAATGCAATTCAGATGGAGCTTCAGCATGATCAAGAATTGCAGCATAGTTGTTTGGAACAAACTTAGCTCCATCAATGATTAAATCCTTAGGTGCCATGTGAAAAATTGAGATTCAAAAGTGCTTGTTAGGTATTTGATAAGATGTCTGTATGAAAAACCAATCGTGAGAAGAAAGAGAGTAAAAGTAAGTAAGGAGAAAAAATATGAAGAAAATAAAAGATTAAAGAAATCCTCTCTCTGTTGTACTTATACTCTGAACAAAAATGTTATCGTTGGACACCTGTCAGACATGCAGTAATAACGGATAGTTACTGGGCTCGAGAAAACAGGAATCATTACTTACCCAGTTGCCTGTTTTCAAGGAAAAAACCGTTCCACTTACCCAGATATTCCATTAATCAAGGTGAAACAGTTTTAATTCAAAATTGAAACCGTTCCCACTGAGTTAATTATTTTTCACTGCATCATTAATATTCTGAAAGTAAATCACGTAAAAATGACCAAGATAAATTAGATGAGTAAGTGCTGATAAAAAAAATCAGAACTTAAATTAAAACAGAATTTATATGGTCATCAGAATATCAATCAGGATTTATCAATGCATTACCAAATATCTTAGAGACAAAATCTTGAAGCAAAAACAAATTTCATTAATATATCAAGAGAATATATTTATGAAATGGAAATTACATCAGTACTTATACAAGATTTCCCTAAGCTACTAAACCTAACATCAATAGCTTTAGTCCTAGCTAAGAAGCCTGACAAAGCTGATGATGAAGAAAAATAGGAAAAAGACAAGATTAAATCATTTCTTCTTCTTCCTACTCTCGACAAACAGAATGGCGAGTCTGATGATTCGCTCTTGCTGGCGGAGAGCTGTCAGTCTTTCCTCCTCCAATCGCTCCAGATGGCGATGGTAATCCATATAGTAGAACAGGAGGTGGGTCAGTACCTCCTGTGGGACAGAGTCCCATATCTCCTCAGGAATGGCTGTGACATGCCATTCCTGCTGCCAATCGGCACAGCTTAGCTCCATATTGAAGTTTTGGTAGTTCAAAAACATGTTGAATCTGACCATTGTGTTTTTGAAAGAAAAAGTATGAAGGTAAGTGTGTGAGAAAGAATTTGATGGGAAGGCTGATGTGAAGTGGCTGCTTATATAGGCAAGAGAATGCCAGGAGACGTAAAAGTATTTAATGCTGACAGGTAGAATTAATTCTACCTCGTCTCCCTAGACTTTGAAAAAGAATAACATTCATTGGAAAGAGGAAACATGGTTTAAAGCGTACAAGAAACAAGTAACAGTGGACTGTTCAAGTACGAATACCATTAATCCTAATCATAGTGACTATTAATCTTCCACTTCAACATATTCAAGTATTGACTGAGACTGTTATCAAATTTTATTCACAGATAAGTCAAGTAAAACATTAGACTGTAATATCAGAACTTAGACTTATATCAGAACTTAACAGTCATCAGTACATAATTTCTTAACTCGAAAAAGGAATGCCTATCTTAGTAAGTCCTCATACAAGTTCTGAGTTATACTCTTCAGAACTTAATCATCAGAATATGCAACCAGAGCTTGTCCTCAGAGTTTGTGCAAAATGACACAATGACTGTTTATCTAAAATAACATAGACCTCCACAGAAATTTTCATCATTCAGATGGAGTGATTAGTGTGTGCATTAAGCTAAATAACAGACAAAGAGTAAAGTCTGATTCACTTCAGTACATCTTAGAAATAAGGCATAACTAAAATTTTGCTAAAGAGCTGTCATTGTCCTGAAACCTACTGATGAATGAGTTCATGCTTGAGTCCACCTCAACTGTTTTGTGCTAATTTTATGCATCTTTTAAAATTCTATTTTACAGTGGCTTCTCAGTGTAAGTGAGTCACGACTGCTTATGAGAATTTATGCTATTATCAGAGTATTTCTCCAGTAATCATAGAGTGTGAAAAGTCACCAAGAAAATATTTTGCTTTTCTAATGCATATTTACTTAATACCAGCAATGCACTTGGGTCGTCCCTTCCACATTTTACTCTAGATCTCAAAGGAGTACCTGATTTTATTCTTTTATCATTTTGCTTTTTCTTTTGATAAGTGAGGTTTATCAGCATTTAGTACATTCAGCAGTTTTACTAGTATCAGAACTTAACAGATGAGTAGCATTATTCTAATTTGTGACTTAGTAATAAGATAAACAAAGTAAACTCAACTAAGCTCAATTATCAGAATTTGCTAGTGTCATAAGATTTCCACTGAAATAATTACTTCTTACATGGAATCATTTGTTTATTGAAGACTACTAGGTCAGTATCTAGCACAGTTATCCTCATAGGATTGAATAGTTACTTGAACAGACATATCACTTATCAGAGTTTAGAAACATATATCAGACAACAATCAGTACTTAAACGCGTATTTCAATTAATCACAGAATAAACAAAGAGATTACATTCTGTAAATACTGATCATAAAGTCTGATGCATCAGAACAAAACTAGACAGATTTAGAAAAAGAACCTGAAACCATTCCAAGTTCATTTACCAATCTTGTAAAAGTGGCTTCACATAGTGGTTTTGTGAAAATATCTTCTAGTTGTTGATCTGTTGGAACAAAGTGCAATTCCACTGTACCTTCATCCACATGTTCCCTTATGAAATGGTACCTGATGTTGATGTCCTTTGTCATAGAGTGTTGAACTGGATTACCTATCATAGCAATAACACTTTGATTATCACAGTAAATAGGGATTTTGAAATATGTTAACCCATAATCCAGTAACTGATTCTTCATCCAAAGAATCTGTGCACAACAGCTTCCTGCAGCAATATACTCTGCTTCTGCAGTTGATGTGGAAATTGACTTTTGTTTCTTGCTGAACCAAGAAACCAATCTGCCTCCAAGAAATTGGCAGCTTCCACTTGTGCTTTTCCTGTCAATTTTGCAACCTGCAAAATCTGCATCTGAGTAACCTATTAGTTTAAAATCTGATTCTCTAGGATACCATAATCCCAGAGTAGCTGTTCCTTTAAGATACTTAAAGATTCTTTTCACAACTGTTAAGTGAGGTTCTCTTGGATCTGCTTGAAATCTTGCACAAAGACAGGTAGCATACATGATATCAGGTCTACTAGCAGTTAAATAGAGTAGAGAGCCAATCATACCTCTGTAGTCAGTAATATCTACTGATTTACCGGTATCTTTATCCAGTTTTGTTGCAGTGGCCATGAGAGTGGATGCACTTGAACAATCTTGCATTCCAAATTTCTTCAGCAAGTTTCTGGTGTACTTGGTTTGACAAATAAAAGTGCCTTCTTCATTCTGCTTGACTTGAAGGCCCAGAAAATAGCTAAGTTCCCCCATCATACTCATCTGATATCTTGACTGCATTAGTTTGGCAAACTTCTTGCAAAGTTTGTCATTTGTAGACCCAAAAATGATATCATCAACATAAATCTGGACCAGAAGTAAGTCATTTCCATGGTTGAGGTAGAACAGTGTTTTATCTATTGTTCCTCTGTTGAATCCACTTTCCAGAAGAAACTGAGCTAAAGTCTCATACCATGCTCTAGGAGCTTGTTTAAGTCCATAAAGTGCTTTATCAAGCCTGTAGACATAATCCGGATGTTTGGTATCTACAAAGCCTGGAGGTTGTTCAACATATACCTCCTCCTCCAATTCTCCATTGAGAAAAGCACTTTTCACATCCATTTGAAAGACCGTAAACTTTTTGTGAGCATCATAAGCCAAAAATATCCTTATGGCTTCTAACCTAGCAACTGGTGCAATTGTTTCATCATAATCAATTCCCTCCTGTTGAGAATATCCTTTTGCAACCAGCCTTGCCTTATTCCTTGTAATTATGCCATCACTGTCAGTTTTGTTTCTGAATACCCACTTTGTACCAACAACAGATCTATTCTTTGGTCTTGGCACTAGGGTCCAGACTTTGTTTCTTTCAAATTCATTTAACTCTTCCTGCATTGCTTGCACCCAATCAGCATCTTGAAGAGCTTCTTCAACTTTCTTTGTCTCAATCTGAGAGAGAAAAGAATTGTAGAGACATTCATTTGAAGTACCTGTTCTAGTTCTGACACCTGCATCAGGATTTCCAATTATCAAATCAGGTGTATGTGATTTTGTCCACTTCCTTGCAGATGGAAGGTTTTCTCTAGAACTGGATGCTCCCCCATGATCCATGCTATCTTCATTTTCATTTTCTGATGCTCCCCCTGAAACTATGCTCTCTGAGTTGGAGTCTTCAGTATTTAGATTTTCAGCACTATCAGAACTTGCTATCAGAACTTGACGAATCAGAACTTGAAGAGCCAGATGTATGTTCTGATGTTTCTTGAGCTGTGGTAGGATCTTGAGTATGCTCCCCTGCATAGGTGCATCTTTCCTTGGCGTAGCCACCACAGTTTCAATAACATCAGAGTTTATTCCATCAGAGTTCACAGTATCAGAACTTAGACTGTCAGGATATTCAGTATCAGAATTTGAGTCTTCATTTTCAAATCTCAGCTGATCATGGTCAATGAAATCTTCAAGACCAGTAATCTTCTTATCATCAAAAGAGACATTGATAGATTCCATGACCACTTTTGTCCTCAAATTATAGACTCTGAAGGCTTTTGTGGAAAGTGGATATCCAACAAAGATTCCTTCATCAGCTTTTAGATCAAACTTTGATAGTTGTTCAGGATGAGTCTTGAGAACAAAACACTTGCATCCAAATACATGAAAGTATTTCAGATTTGGCTTCTTTTTCTTCACAATCTCATATGGTGTTTTTCCATGCTTGTTAATGAGTGTTGCATTTTGAGTAAAACAAGCAGTCTGCACAGCTTCGGCCCAGAAATAGGTTGGAAGCTTTGTTTCTTCAAGCATTGTACGTGCAGCTTCAATGAGAGTTCTATTATTCCTTTCAACAACTCCATTTTGTTGTGGAGTTCTAGGAGCAGAAAATTCCTGCTTTATTCCATGGTTTTTGCAGAACTCTTCCATTATCAAATTCTTGAACTCAGTGCCATTATCACTCCTTAAAATTTTCACAGAATCTTTGACCATTTTATCCAGCTGTTTGTCATGATCAATCAAGATAGATGCAGTTTCACTTTTTGTGTGCAAGAAATACACCCATGTGTATCTGGTGAACTCATCCACTATGACCAATGCATACTTCTTCTTTGCAATAGACATGACATTTACTGGACCAAATAGATCAACATGTAGTAGATGATAAGGCTCAAGAATTGATGATTCAGTCTTGCTCTTGAATAAAGATTTTCTTTGTTTGACCTTCTGAAAGGAATCACAAAGATCATCAGGAGCAAATACTGATTTTGGAAGTCCTCTCACAAGATTTTTCTTGACCAGTTCATTTATATTGTTGAAATTTAAATGAGAGAGTTTCTTATGCCAATTCCAGCTTTCTTCAATTGATGCTCTACTCATCAGACAGATTGCAGAACCAACAGTACTTGTTGAAAGCTTAGCTTCATAAATGTTACCACGCCTGTATCCTTTCAGAACAACTTTGCCTTTCGATTTACTCACAATTTCACAGTGTTCTTCAAAGAAATCAACATGATAACCTCTGTCACAGATTTGACTTATACTCAGTAGATTGTGTTTAAGTCCTGAGACCAAAGCTACTTCTTTAATTATGACATTTCCAAGATTGATATTGCCATATCCCAATGTTTTTCCAATATTGCCATCTCCATAAGAAACACTTGGGCCAGTTTTCTCCACAAAGTCTGATAGCAGGACCTTATTTCCGGTCATATGTCCTGAACATCCACTGTCCAGAACTAGAATATTTTTCCTGTTGCCCTGCAATCACAAAGACCACTAATTATTAGTTTTAAGGACCCAGACTTGCTTGGATCCTTTGGCCTTATTAAGTTTGTTAACATTTGCAGCGGATTTAGCATCAGAGTTTATGTTAACATTTTTCTTATCAGAACTTACACTATCAGACTTTGAATCAGAATTTACACTAGAAGGAACAATGGAAACTTTCTTCAAAGAAGGTTTTATTTGATAATAATCATAGTACAAACTATGATATTCCTTACAAGTATAAATGGAATGCCATAAACTACCACAATGAAAACAAGGATTTTGTGGTTTGTATCTAACAGACTGACTCTTAACTCCTGATTTTGAAGGTAAGGAGTTAATATTCTTATTCTTCCTGCAAAAAGAAGCCAGATGATTAGAACTTCCACAGTTATGACATGTTTTCCTAGAAGCATCAGGAACAGGTTTATAATTATTGCTTTTATTCACACCTTCCTTTCCATTTCTATTTTTCCTAGGTAATTTTACCTTGTTTGCATTCTTAACATCTTTCAGCTTATGCTTAAGCTGTTTCTTTGTCATTAAGCCTATGTTTACTTCAGCTGTCTTTTCCTGTTTTAGTTTGTCAGAAGTTAATTCCTCTTTAACTTCTGATTTCTCATTTTTAGACTTTACAGTTACAAACTTAACAGGTTTTAACTTTGGCTTTTGCTTAACAACAGGCTTAATTTTTTCAGTTCCTTTATCATTTTTATCCTCTCCATAACCTAAGCCCTCTTTCCAGTTTCCACTACTTAGCAAATTTTGAGTTGTTTTGCCAGAATTAGTCCAAGTTCTGATAATCTCTCTTTCCTTTTCTAACTCAGTTTTTAGAGATTCATTCATTTTTAGCACTTCATCCCTAACATAAAAAGCATCATCTCTATCCTTCTGAGTTTGATGGAACATGACTAACTCTTTTTCTAAGAAATCATTTCTTTTCTTAAATGCAAGATTTTCAGAAGTTAATCTTTCACATGTTAAAGTTTGATCTCTATAACTAACAAACATGGTTTTAAGATATCTTCTCAACTCATTAATATCATCAGTATCAAAAGCATAAGTAGTCTGAGGTACCTTTGTTTCAGCAGCTTCAGAACTGCTCTCAGCACTTTCTTTATCAGCATTTGCCATCAATGCATAGTTTTCCTCACTTTCAGAGTCTGAGGTGTCTGTCCAGCTTTTCTGCTTTGTGACAAGAGCCTTGCCTTTGTCACCCTTTACCTTCTTGCAATCAGGAGATATGTGGCCTTTCTCACCACAGTTATAGCATTTAACATTGGTGTAATCTCCTCTGTCAGACTTTCCTCCTCTGCCTTCAGATCTTCTGAAATTCTTCTTATCAGAACTTATGCCTTTCCTGGAAAACTTCTTTCCCTTCCTGAACTTCCTGTATGCAATTTTTGTGATTCCTTTCACCATAAGAGCACACAGCTTCATCATCTCCTCATCAGCATCAGTCTCAGGCAAGCTTTCAGAATCTGAGTCATCATCACTTTCAGAACTTGATGACTCAGTTTCAGACTTTATGACAAGAGCTTTACCCTTGTCTTTCCTTGAGGAAGCTGCTTTGGGGAATTCTTCTTCAGCCTTAAGAGCAACTGTCCTTGACTTTCCTCCTTTCCTCTTGCTTCTTTGTTCCATCTCAAGCTCATGAGTCTTGAGCATTCCATAGATTTCGTCAAGAGTTGTTTCATCAAGATTGTAGCTGTCTCTTATTGTCGTTGCCTTCAAATCCAAGCATTCAGGAAGAGCTAACAGGAACTTAAGGTTTGAATCTTCAAGATCATACTCTTTATCAACCAATGACAAATCATTCAAAAGTTTGACAAATCTATCATATAAATCATTCAATGACTCATTAGTCTTTGAGTCAAAGTGTTCATACTCTTGAGTGAGTATTGTCTTCCTGTTCTTCTTAATTGTGTCAGTTCCCTGACACCTTGTTTCCAGAGCATCCCATATCTCCTTAGCAGTCTTGCAGTTGATTACCCTGTTTGACATTACATTATCAATGGCACTATGCAGTAAGTGTCGTACCTTGGAATCCTTAGCAATTGATGTTATATATTCAGCAGTATAATCACTCTTCTCCTTTGGTACGGTCTTTGCTGCTTCACCTGCAACTGCAACAGCGAGCTTGGTTGGTTTGTGAGGCCCTTCCTTGATTCTATCAAGGTATTCTGGATCTGTTGCTTCCAGGAACATGGTCATCCTTACCTTCCATATGGGATATTCAGATGGTCTCAGTATGGGAACCCTGATAGTCTCATACCGACTTTGAATTTGTGGCTTTGGAGGTTCTTCAGTTTTGGTAGGCTTAGTTGGAGTTTCTGTGTCAGACATGATTGTGTTTGGATCTTTAGCTGTATGTGTGTTAACAGATTGGCTCTGATACCACTTGTTAGGTCACACACACACTATAGAGGGGGTGAATACAGTGTATAATACAATATAATCGAACTTTAATATATTAAGTAACAGAAAACAAACTTTATTGAAACAATAAACTCTGTTACAGTATGGAACTGTTACCTCTCAGTGATGAACAAATATCACGAGAGCTGCTAGGGTTACAATGAATAATCTTCTCGAATATATGATAACACTTATAGTGTAAACCCTATGTCTGTGTTTATATACTACACAGTTACAAGATAATTGCTAATTGATATGGAATATAATTCTGCTTCCTAAAATATATCAATCAGATATCTTTTCTTCCAAGTATTCCATTCTTCACGGAACTCCTTCTTCATGCATATCTCTTCTTATGTTTATCTCGATCTTCTTTCCTTTAATCAGCTACTGTCCTTCTTTAATCATCCTTCAGCACTTAAGTTTTGATATCTAACTTCTGATAATTATCTCCTGATAATATAAGTACTGATATCCTTAAGTCCTGACTTCCAATATAAGTACTAATCAACAGTTAAGTACTGATTTGTCCTGTTAAGTAAGATCTGAAATCTAAACATAAATTATATTAGCCATGACATTATCAAATATATCTAACAGTTAGAAGATTAGACTGGAGGATTTTTCTAGTGAACAGATTCAAGCTAACGAATAAACTCTGGAAGAAGATCAAGCCATGACTTTTCTCGCTTGTTTAGTAAAGTCAAGTTTTTGGCCTTATCTTGCAGGTGACGGGATATCCCCGCCCTCCGAACCGGACGTGAAGGTCTCCCCTCATCATCATGCCTCAGAGAAAAGTGTAGAAGCTTGGAGTTGAATAAAATTGTTCTATGAAAAATGTTCTAAGTCAAGATATCGACAAGTCACAGATCAAGTTATATTGAGAAGTCATTCGAGAAGTCCAAAATGGCTTATAGAGAAGTCTCAAAGATATCGACAAGTCAAATAAAGATGTAGAGAACTGGAGAAATCGACAAGTCATTTCTACATGTAGAGAACTCAGAGATATGGACAAGTCAAATGAAGATGTGAAGAATTGGAGATATCGACAAGTCAATTTCTCATAAAGAGATCTCAGAGATATCGACAAGTCAAAATATCTATATAGAGATCTCATAGATATCGACAAGTCATTTCTACATGTAGAGATCTCAGACATATCGACAAGTCATTTCACATGCAAGGATCTAGAGACATCGACAAGTCAAGTATACCTATAGAGAGCTCAGAGATCTCGATAAGTCATTATACTTATCAAGATGTCACTTCTCTATAGAATAAATCGGAGATCTCGACATACTTCTCACATACAGAATGCAGAAAAATTCAAGATTCAAGATTATCAGTCAACAAACGATCTATTCACTAGATTGAAAAGTCTACAAAGAATCTGGAATAATACAAGATCAAGGGCCAAGATTAACTGTACAAATGATGGTCATAGACCTGCAAGATTCTGCACAGATTTGCTAAGCTAGAAATGGGAATGGAAAAAGGTTTCTTTAGAAAGTATTTTAGTACATTTTATTGCAAGTCATGTAAACCCATGCTGCTAGTCTATAAAGCATGCACTGGTCCTTAGTTCACAAGTAACAAACAGATTCAGATTTCTTGTATTCTCTCAAGATAGAAGCTGAGTTTTCATTTTCTTAAGAACACAGAATTTGTAGCAAGACCATCTTAATTAATACAAATTAAGTGAGTTTTAAAACCGTGCTTGTTGATTTAATTCTGTAAATACAATATCTCTACAAAATCTAAACTGCTTTGCTCACCTAAAATCCAAACAAGTTTAAAAATGCTAAAAATCCAAGAAACACATTCTCCCCCCTCTGTGTTGCATTCAATATCTAACAATATGGTAATTTCCAGGGCCATGACCACAACAAAAGAACCTGCAAAAAGGTAATGAATTAAAACTGATTTCATGTCTAAAAACATCTGAAGTTTACAAGGATTTAAATTGCATTTCAGCCTTTTGTGGAGGCAAAGAAGAAGCCAACAGTGGAGGCAAAGAAGAAGCCATAGAAGGAGGCAATGTAGGACCCAACTGTGAAGGGAAGGAAGGAGGTCAGGAAGGAGCCAGATCTGGAGCCAAGGAAGGAGGTGCAAAACACACCAAATAAACCTAGGACCAGTACAGATGCATCCACTCATGGAAGAATTATCAAGCCCTTCAAGGCACCAGGCCCAAGTACTGGGAAGAAGAATAATTTGGGCATGCCACCAGTCCAAGGTCAAAAGTTGACATCTTTGAAGAATTTGGAAGCAACAAGGCTTGATAAAAAGAAAATTTTGGGAAAGCTTAGGAGGTGAAGAAGATATCGGTGTTAAATGAACATGCATCTACTTTTGTGCTCTTTTGTTAAGACCAAACATTAAACTCGAGGTCCATTTGTAGTTTGATATGGATGCAGTTTGGTGCAATGTTTTAAATATTATTGGATTCGGTTGGTTTGAAGTTAATGCTAATATTTTCTTTTGGACATGTCTCAAGTTATTGCATTTTTCATGTAAATTGCATCCTCGCATATAATTTCCACAGCACATATACAACATCTAAAACCACATTCTTAACCATAATTTTATTACAAATTCCATCTTCCATTACAAATACATTCACTCTTTATCAGAGCACACATAAATGAAAATACATGTCAATATTAGAAAAGTCATGGTTTTACTACACCATTTCCCCTTTCCTCCAATCTCCACAGCATTTTTATTCATCACTTCCATATTCTTGATTTCTTCTTCGAGATTATTAATTCTTCGAATGAGTCCTGGAATGAATAAATGTTTAATATTTGAACTTTTATTCAGAAAAATAAATTTTTGAAAATAAGTTATGGAATTATACTAAACAAGAGACTTAAAATGAATGTCAAACTTTTTATTTCAGATATTAAGAACCTAATGGGATAGAGGGAGTGCAAAATAAAATGTATTATACTACAAAATATTATGTTCAACACCTTAACTTTATGTAAGTAGTAAATTAATATTACAATCCTAATTATCCATGGCTAATACTAAAAGTGAGGCAAATTATACTACAGAAGCATATATTTTGAATAGACTCTACGATTTTAATTGTTAAAATATCTCATAATTTAAATATAAAATTCAAAATTCAACTGAAGAATACAAAATTCTGCCAAAAAATCTTAGATGACTTGCCTCGTATATATCAGTTCTAACCATTCTTAAGTTAAAGGGTTCTTCCCAGGAACATGACTCTCTATTTGAATTATGTTTTATGTTATTATGTGCTTGTTCGTAGCTTGGATTCACTTATAGGCTTATTGATCGTTTGGATTCGTGACTCTGAGTTTGTGATTATTTTGGATGCTCACTTTTTTGTATTACAATTTTGGGTTCGATTGATTACGTAAATCTGTTTTTTGTTTAGAAAATTTCCGATTTACCATCGTAAGTTTGAGAAAAAATGTTAACATATATAATATTATTAGATAATTTCATTATTATAATAATTTCCTTATTTTTTTTATTAATATTTAATTATTCGGCCACACTTTTTAGACTGTGGCACATGTTTCGTCATTGGATTCGGATCGCAATTTTCAAACATCGATGGACAGAAAAACCTATGCTGAGGAGGCATTTTGTAATAAATTCGTGTTACATATGCGTTTTGGCCTTATTTTTATTTTATTTTTAAAGAATTTAATATGAAACATTCAGACATTAGTACCTCAATTTCTTTAGTTTGCATTCTTTAGAAAACAAAGGATGAATATTATATTTTCTAATTTCAAATGCATCAATTATCATTTATCTGGATTAGATTCTACTAGTTAGCGGACAAAACCCCACAAAATATAAAAGCACAACAGAAAGCACCCTCCTCGTGGCTCCTAACAAATACGTTGTCATCCGAATATTGAAGAGTCCCCGTTACAAAGAAAATCTTCTACAACAAAAAACAAGCTAGAAACCAATTTTTTTTTTTTTGGATTAACAAAAAAACATTCCCTTTGTAACATAGCACCTTCGGTAAAATCACACATTCCTTCCATTCTACGCTCAACTATCTCATTCTTATCCTTGATGATTTTCAAGTTGTACTCCACTTTTACTCCTTGAAAATAATTTCCCAAAACCATTTTTAGTCTTACCGGAGGTCACATGATTTTGTGAAGCATCCGATGAACTTGACGATGATGCAGATGCTGGTGACTCTTTGTGTTTACCACTCGCCAGAGTCAAAACTTCCACGAATAGTTCCGAATTTTGATCATGCTTTGGCAGAACTGTGTCATTGGAATGAAGCTTCATTGGCATTGCTCCAACTTCTGGAGGCATCTTAGTTTCCCCCTCCCGTATTCCAAGTAAAATTGGTGTGTCAGTCAAGAAGTCTTCCAGTGTCGGTAGAGACTTTAGCTGTCTCCCGAGAGAAGCTATTGTTTTTTGACATTCTGCAAGTTTATCGGCTGCTACAGCAACGTCCTCCTGTTATAGATATGCATTCGAACAATATTCTTTAACACTCAAGAAGATTGTGTAAACAAGTTATACTTGCATCCAGTTAAAAGTTTAGGGAGTAATGTTGCTTATATTGATCCTCTAATTGAGTGAATTATTAAGGAATAGAACTATCAAAATTCAGTTCTCTAAAAAGTTGTAAGATTCTTCCTAGTAAGTACCTATACTAACTTTTTTTTCTCCTGCTGTTAAAATTATTAAATTCTCTCAGTATTCCGCCCCCTCCCCCCACCTACCCCAAAATAAAGTTGTTTTACAAAAGTACTCGATATTAAGCATATGCGAACATATCATGATATTTGGTACAAACTATTCATAACTGACCTGTTTTGCTGTTAATTCATCATCTAAACTTGTTGTCGAATGAACCTCGGCTTCCCGGGTTCTTTTAGTTGGTTCGTTCTCCATTTCTTGACCCACTTGACACTTGACTAAAAATTTTACTGATAAATTTTGCTCTTTTTCTACATCCGAGTTAGATGTACAAAGCTGCTTAGACATAGTTCGCGTCTCCACTTCCATGTCAACCATTTGACACTCGAGTAACTCCTTTAACTCATTCACCATAGTAAGCTCCTTATGCAGCTCTTCGAGCTTGTTTTCAGTTATTATTAACTGAATGTTTGCAGCTTCAACAGATTGTGTACTCACAATCAACGCATTCTCATGTTCTGTTTTCTCGGCTTCTACCTTCTCCAGCTTATCTTCCAATACAGCAACACACCGACTCATAATATCTAGTTCAGCCCTCAGCGTGTTCTCTATTTCATTTGCTCGATAAACCACACATTCTTTCTCAGCTTCTATCTGCTTCAAGTTATCTTGCAATTGAGTAACACGCTGACCAGTGGTTTTTAGTTCGGCCCTTAATGAGCTCTCGGTGGTACTTGTTTGCCAACCAACAAACTCTGATCCAATAGCAC
This sequence comes from Apium graveolens, assembly GCF_009905375.1. NCBI lineage: Eukaryota > Viridiplantae > Streptophyta > Magnoliopsida > Apiales > Apiaceae > Apium > Apium graveolens. The sequence goes on from NC_133650.1 coordinate 155,344,727, forward strand.
AGATCTTACTCTTGGCGTCAGGAAGTGCAGCAAGTTGTTCCATTTCTAGAAAATCATCCATTATATCCATGTTAAAGGAGCAGGATGTCAGATTTTTAGTTGAAACACTTTCAGACATGGCCCATGAGTCAGAGCATTTGAGTTCACCACCATTAGCTTCTATTCCACTCATCTTGAACATATCCACCTCAAAATATTTTATCCGTTCACCATTATCAGATTGACTATCTGTCAGAGACTCAACAGAAAAGGATGATGCAGCTGGGGACTTGTGCACATTGACCAGTGATGATTTCCGCAATTCAGCTGAAAGCCTACGGCACTCAGCCTCAAGCTTTGCCACCTTCTTTATGTTCTCTAATTGCTGCTTACTAGCTGTTTCTGCTGCCTGTACACTCAAGTCTCTTTCAATTGTCCTAATATCCAACTCCTCAGATAGATATATGAGTTCTACCTTGAGCACTGCGTTTTCCTTCTCTATCGACTCCAGCCTAATCTGAACAGTGGGATCAGTATGAATAGGAATTTTAGCTTCGAGTTCTTCTGTCTGATTCTGGAGATCAATAAGCTCGCTTTCAAGCTTGACTCTGGTAGTTTCCCACTCTCTGGATTTTCCTGCCAAAGCTTCATTGATTCTCAGTTCCTGTTCTTCTCTTGCTTGTCTCAGCTGCCTGACACATTCCTTGAGAGCACCGTCAAGATGGTTCACCCTAACTTCAAGACCTAAGTTCTTCTGAACTGCCGCCTCAAGTTGTTGCTTCAGAATTGCCACCTCGTATTCTGCCTTTTCCCAGCCTAAGTAGATATTAAAAATATTAACATAAACGCGATAAATTGATACAATTCTAGAAAGTAAAACAAAATACTACAGTAGTGTAATTGAATGGAGCCAAACTTTGACATATATTTACTGGTTTCTCTGGTTTCTCTTTGTTTATTCTTCGAATTTGATCATTTAACATGTTAAAGGGAACAATTCCGAGTAACTGTATCCAAATAAAATTCCTGGAGTAAAATTTTGAACAATATTACTGTGTAGCAGTGTCATGTGTTGGGATGATATAATTACCCATGATAGCTGATACGGAATTAATGACCCTGTAAAAGAGTTGATTATACTAGCTAGTTATATGAGAACTGGGCAACTAGAAAAACTGACCTGCAATAGCTTCATCTGCAACTTTAGCATGCTGCTTTACCAAGTCTTCTTTGGCATCAACATTTACAAGAGCAGCTGATAATTTCTCCGTCAAAATCTGAATGTGATCACTAGATTCTCCATTCGGAATTGCCACTTTTGAGGTGACTTCCGGTGATTGGAGTAAATGATTTGAATATTCCTTCAGGGTCTCCTGCAATACAAAAGAAAATAGAAAAGCATCAATCAAGTGTTAGAATAGAATGTGTAAAATGCGAAAGTCGTTGACCTTGGAGCTGTTTAGCTAACTCAGCACTTTGTTAAATTTACTGTAAAGTCGATGCTTCAGTAAGCAATGCCACATAAGAATGATATCGAAATAGCATCAGTAGTCAAAAGACTCCCTTTTAATAGTAATACAATGGGCATAAAACATATCCTTGTTAGTGAAGTGACATTCACATACCAGTTCACCCGAGTATCGCTCAGAATGGGATGAAACTGATCCTGAACTGTCTGTATTACCAGGGCTTTTCTCGGAAGACTTCTTCCACAACCAGCTTTTCTTTTCCATCTCAATGATTGGTTACAATTTTCACTTGCACGTCACAATGTCAAGCTGCAAACAACATTTCACTTTCAAAAATCAAATGACAGAGCATAGAGACCTAAAAACACTTTCTGAAAGTAACAACTCAGGTAACACTAATAGTTACAGGACTTGCTTATCATTCTTCGTCAAGCGTAGTAATAATAAAAAAATATTATATCCAAAAGGCCAACAGGAAATCAAAATTTTCATACCTACAAGCACATAGATAAGGAAAATTTTCAAATACAAAAACAAATAGTACTACCTAAGTACAGAAAAGGGGTATCGAGTTTAAATCAAAAAATAATAAAAATTAGTCAAAGACTCAAACCACTATAAATCCCAAAACACACCAATCACATGTATCAAAAACTAATTAACCATTTCACTAAAATCAACTAAATCACTAAAAAGCCCCAACCACTCATTTAAAAAAACATTAAACAATCAAGAACCAAAAATACCCATTTCAAGAATTCAACATCTGAGCTCCAAATTAACACGAATGCATCACACACATAGCCATAATTCAAAATTGTGTAACACGCACACACACAAACACACATATATAACAGTGTATGTATACATGAAAAGAAAACAAAATCCAAGAAAATGAAAACAGTTGAAAAGAAACAAGAGCAAGTCATTACCTTAAACTTGAGACAAAAACAAGGCCAGAGATTTTATATAAAAATCAAAACTTTTGCAATAAACAAAACATGAGGTTGGTGTTTAAAGAGTTAGATAATAACCCACAAAATCAGACAGGGTAAAATTTGAATTTAGTAAAGAGAAAAAGCGGTTCTCTGGAACTGAAGAATGTCAGTGAAAAATAAAAAAGAAGCCACAAAATACATAGTATAATGCAAAGGGTTTTCAAATAAAAACAGAAAGAGGAGGGGGGGGGGGGTAATGAGCCTGTTGAGCATGTGAGCAGTGGGTTTGAATAGTGTGTATGTTCGTAAAGATTGAGGCTTTAATTACTAGCGGTAGTTCCCACTTTTGCTCGGTGCGGTAGTTCCCACTTTTGCTCGGCCTCTTGTAATCGTAATTTCTAAGTTTTGTTTTTATTAGATTTTTCTGCATTTTGGTGGTTTGTATTATATTTTTTTATATTTTTTTGGCCTAATTTAAAAACTCTGCAATTGTGTGGCTAATTTTTTTTTTAAATAGTTGCATAACTCCGCCTAATGACCGTTAATGACGTTTAGTATTTTTTGTTTAATTTTTAAAAGAAAAATTAAAAAGGCTCGATATATACACATCATTTTGCCTAAAAAAATATATTGTTGCTTTGCATGTTCTCAGAAGAGCCGATCAAAACCCTAATCCAAGACCCGATCGTGTGAAGATGAGTTGGTATAAGCGATTGAAAGAAGATGAACACATATACGTTCCTCACGAGTGCCCTGATTACAGTGGTATGTGTGAAAGCTTTGATACTTGCATGCAAATAATATAGCTTGGTAAATGTTTGATTTGCTTTTAACTTCGAATTACTTGTTGATACTATGTTAAGATTAATTAGTGGTAAATTATAGTTTATTTTTCCCTAATCGAACTGTTTTACTTTTTTAATGACCCGCTATATGTATTTGCATATATGTTTAAAGTGTAAAGTATTTTGTGTTGTTTGTCAATATGCAGAAATTGAGTATTTTACTATTAAATTTCATCATGGGGTGAAATGATTGAAAACCCTAGGTCTTATGTTGGAGGTGAAGTTGATTATATTGATTATGTGAGTTCAGATGAAATAAGTTAAATTGAAATCACCAAGAACATGTTAAAAGAAATCGGGTGCAATGGTGGATTTGCCCAGTTATGGTATAAATTACCTAGTATAAATATGGAAAGAGGATGCTTTGTATTAGACTTGGATGATGAGGTAATGTTAATGTGTGAATTGATGCATAATGAAAGATTTGTTGACATCTTTATAAAATTTGAAGGTCCATTATCTTCTTCACTAAATGCAGCAGTCAGAAACTGAGAATTTAAAGAACCCACACCCCCTGAGCAGCCCCTATATGACATCTTTTCAAGAACATGATGAAATTAATTTTGATGGTACTCAATTCCCTTGAATTACAAAGCAGGAAATAGATATTGAACAAGAGCTTAGGAAATTAGAGGGTTAGTCAAAGACTTTCCAGATTCTTATAGTGACGAGGATTATGAAATGAGAGAAAAGGAAAGTAGTGATGAAACATTCCATTCAAATAGTTCCAATGTAGATGAGTCAGATGATGATTTGATCTTTTGAGCAAAATATGGATGATATCTATTATGATAAGGTAGATAGTGCTTCTGATGGTAATTCAAGTGTTATGCTGATAGTGAAGATGATAGGATGGTAGGGAATTCAACTGATGAGGATGACTTAAGTTATATTATTTTTTAATGAAAATATTGGCATGATAAAACCTGTCTTTCAATTAGGAATGTGCTTCAGGGATTCTAAAGTTTAGACAGGCAGTAAAGAAACATGCAATTATAGAAAGAAAGCCAATCAGTAATTGTAGGAGTTTTGGAAAAAAAAGTGTAGTATGTGTGTGAAAAACCCTGTGAATGGAAGCTTTATGCTTCAACCTTGCAGAAAGGAAGCTCCACATTTCAGATCAAGACCTTAAATAAGAAACACACTTGCTCACCAATATTTAAGCAGAAACAAATCAATGCAGCTTGGATAGCTGATTACTATGAGACTGAGCTCAGAGTGAACCCAACATGGCATGTGAATGCTTTTCATAGGAAAATTGTGAATAATTTGAAATGTGATGTGAGCAAGCATGTTGTTTATAGAGCTAAAAGGAGGGCTTTGATGAAAATTAGTGGAACACATGGAGAGCAGTACACACAAGTTTGGAAGTATGCTCATGAGGTGAAAAGAGCGCTACCATCTAGCACCATTAAAATTCTGATTGAGAACCTTGAACCAGATAGAGACAGAGATAGGTTTATGAGATTTTATGTTTGTCTAGGACCACTCAAAGAAGCATTTAGTAAACATTGTAGAAGAATTATTGGATTGGATGGTTAAACATTGTAGTAAATATTTTAGTATTTTTGCTAATCATATATATAAAATTGCTTAAATAGAAAAGTAATGAAATTAAGAAGGCTGCAGAGGAAGGCAGAGAGCCAAATATTTCCAAGATAACGGTTAGTTGTAAAACTTGCAAAAACACATGACATAATTCAACGACTTGTTCTGCCAAGGTACTAAAAAAATTATTAACTCTTGTCATGTCCTATTTGTATCATAGGATTATTAACAACTAATCAAAGGTTTTTATTTGTAGAAAACAACCAAGGATGGTAATGAATCGACCAATGAACACTGGTATAGCTGCAGATGACAGGGTTGAACCTCCTTTGTAGAAACTTAAAATAAGAAAAATGTTGAGGCAACAAGGTAAAAATGATGGAGCCGAAGGCAGTAAAAGAGATCAACCTCTAGTGCAGAAACACAGAGCGACAAAGAAATGAGTGGCTAATGATGAATTTCAAGACAACTCAATCAATTAGAAGGGGAAACAAGTAACTACTTTAAGATAATTTTAAAAAGCGAAAAGAAAGAAGGTGGGTGAACTGGAGGCAGGAAAGAAAGCTAAGATGGCTGCAAAACCAGGATGGAGAATTTAAGTTTTTGTGTCAATGACTACTTATGCCTGTGAAAGGCCACTTTTCTCACTATTTTGTTGGTACTGTCTATGACTATTTAAGTTTTGGTTTGTGCATTTTGTTAGTCATTAAAACTTTAGGTTATGGATGATGATCAAAACTGTCTATGATCATTTTGTTAGTGATCACTTAATGCATTTTCTTGAATTTGGTATGAATGTTTTTAAGACAAATGCAATGTTGCTCTTTTGACTTAATGTTCTACTTTGTCACACTTAAAGAGTAAAATCAAATTTATTGTTAAACAACCATACATATTACAGAGAATAACTTTCATAGCATCAAACTAGATTCTACATCACTACTATAATAACATAACTTAAAATTAGACATTTAACATCCTTGTACCAAGTAGATATTGCTAAACTAACTGAGCTAGATATTTCCTTTTTCCTTACCAACTGAGCTAAACCATGAATGGAAAACATACAAAAGGAGCAACACAGCAAATGCTCGCCATTTCGTGACTTCATTCTTCGACTACTTGATTTCTTCACTGTACTCAATTCGAGCAGCCACCAACTCCATGATATGATCATTATCCTTTCTTCCTATGTTCCTCAACAGACCGTTAATCACACATTTGCTTCAACCATCCAACTCCGGCTCAGCCCATTTAAAGAAGTTGCGGGTTTGGGTACTATATGTTAGGAATCGACGCCCCGTATTATACTCAGTCCATGAGGTTTTCGCCACTGCCCAATTTTTGACACTGATGGTTCTTTTTTGGTTTTGATCTGTTTGAATTTGTAGCTTTTCTGATTTGGGTATGAACACAGTGATGGAGTACACGCATATACACACACAATATAGACGTTAAAATATAAACTGACCAATTTGTCCTTCCTTATCATTAACGGCATTAACGGTCATTAGGCGGAGTCATGCAACTATTTTAAAAAGATTTTTCTAGCCACACAGTTGCAGAGTTTTTAAATTCGGCCAAAAAAGTGCAAAAAAAAATTAGTACAAGCCACCAAAGTGCAAAAAAGTCTTTTTATAATATAATTAATAAACAAAGTCGCGCTTCGCGTCGGCGTTTAATTTTTTTTATTTATTTTAAAAGGAATTAATATTACACCTTAAGTAAAAATTAATTTGTGTCGTCCTCCGATCAAATACAACACTGATCAGAAATTGTTTCTTTCGAATATATAATCTTTTCTACATCGAATATCCTTGTTTAGTATAAAATTGAAAATTTAATTTTATTTAAATATAAATGTAATTTCTAGATAGAATAGGATGCCACATAACCCTTGCCATCTCATCCTTGATAATAATGATACATATTTTTTTTATAAATCCAAACTACTCTTCTTTGATTATACGGTTATTTCTAGACTTATAATTTGTTAAAAAATGATCTGAACCCCCTTCTTTATATATAATAACACATTTTCTTTAAAATTTGAATTCTTCTCCTTTATAAATTTGAATACATGTAAATTTTACTTTAATACGTAAATTTATAAAATGTGATGTGTACAATAACTGCAAGTGCACAACGGTTAATTGTAGCAAATACAGGTCGATCCACGGAGATTATAAATTTTCAAAACCCTAACAATTTAAATCAGGAGAACTAGATAATAAGATTTGAGAGGACTTTGAATTAACCTAATTAGCAAATAGATCAAATAATATGGAAAACCTAGGAATCTGAATCCTTTAATCAATCACAATTAATATCAACTCGCCCTAAAATCAATTCTCTTTTCTTCACAAATAAATTTTAATTAACGAGACATGCATATACTATGAAACTTGTCATCTAACAATAACCCGTCAAAACTTCATGGAGCAAGCATAAGTTATGAAAAATAAATCCGGTAACAATAATATATCAAAATCACTTTGTCAATTAAACAATTAAGCACCAAGAAAAATCATGAGAATCAAATAATAGAAACGAGAAGATATCAAAGCAATTATATTAACTTCATTTTCATCCTAGGGAACAAATTTAGCTACATATGATAAAAAGATGAACAAAATAAATAACTAATTGGGTGTATTGGGGTATTGGGATGTGTAAAATACAAGAGGGGAGACCCATATATATAGGGAAAATATGAGGGTTTGGGTCTGGGAATACAAGTAGGATTCTTAAAGTAAATTTTTCTTCTTCTCCAATAAGTATTCTATTTATCTTCCAATTCCATTGACTTCTAGAATAGTCCACCTCCTTCCTTATTTGCACTTTTTCTAACTCAAATTCTGATTTTATTCATTTTCCTACAAAACAAAGTAAAACAATTTATTTATTAATAAAATTATGAAAACAGACATAAAATAGGTATTAATAATATGCGATAATATGGACCTATCAAATGCCCCCATACCTATCTTTTGCTCGTCCTCGAGAAAAATCAAAAAGAAAAATGCTAACTAAGCAAAGTCCTATGCTCCTTTTCGTAGGCGTGACGGGAAATTTTAGGTTTACCAACCCGTTAAACTCATAGACGATCTCTAAAAGAGGAGTGTTGTCTCCAAAGGGTTTACAGAAGATATGCCCATAAAATATGTGAAATACTTTAGTAAGTGTTCAAACTATATCAATAATAACATTCATCGGTGTCAACACAAGAATTTTTAGGAAAATACATGCCTTTAAGACTCTTCTAATAATAGCCTAGATGTAGGTATCAACAATCCACTTATATCGACTCTGAACGTTTAAAAAATTCCAAGGTGTGTCGTGAAAATAGGTCTATGAAGAATCAATTGAGTAAGTACATTTCCTCTTTTTTAACCAATATTGAACGGACCCAATCTCTATCAAAACAAGTATCTAGCCAAAATTCACAGTTTTTTTAACTAACTGTGCAATGTCCGTTTTCTTAGGCTTTCTATGTTACCCATGTAACGATCTTTGGGCCAATGACTCCCAAACCAGATGGTTTTAGGGCACTTGGTTTTGAAATATCCCTACGGACTAAATTACTCGAGTAACAAAGGCCATAAAACAAGACTAGTCAATTATACTACTTGTGCCCATCATCTCAATTGTTTTTATTTGTGAGGAATATTGGGTATTGAAGTAGTTTATTCAAGCATCTTTTCAATTTTTTTGGATTTTTTTTATATAAGTACTATTAAACCCCTCCCCCGTACCTAAATCATGCACTGTCCTCAATGAATGCAAAATGAGAGAAAAATGACAAAGAAAAATGACAAAGTAATATAAGTACTATTAAACCCCTCCCCCGTACCTATAACACACACGCGCACTCACTCACACATACATAATTACTCCCCCATACCTACACTTTATTATGGGAGACACACACAAAAATATTTATTAACCGATACCGGAGCTTGGGAAAATGTTGTGAATATGTTGTGTACTTGATGATCACTTAAACAAAACATCTAAGTAGATTTTACTTAGTGAAATAATGTAGCACTCGACGGATAAGAATTATAGTCCCGACGGATAACTCATTATAGTCCCGACGGATGATTAACTTATTATCCATCGAGTAAGTAGCTTATGTAATAATAAGTTTGTAGCACAGTGATGTATGCACCTTTGTATAGAATCTGTAGTAGCATATAAGTCATGTTGACTTTAACTAGATATGCAGAATAGGTTGATTAATTGTACATAAGTAATGTCTTGTAATTCTGTATAAGTGAAATGAAGCCAAGTACCAAAATAGCTACCGATGGATGATTAACAAAGCCTTCGACGGATGATCAAATGACTATCAACGGATGTTTAACATAGCAGTCGACGGATGATCAATCAAGTCATCGACGGATGATCTGAAAGTCGACGGATGATCATATCAAGAATTCAAACATCAGTTGAACAGTGAAAGCTGACACACAGCCGTCGAGTTGGATACAAACACATTGTGAAAGCCCATTAACTGGGTAATAGAGGACAAAAAGCAGCAAAGATTAAGACTGTTAGATTTTATATTTGTTCAGTCTTTTTGACTTTGTAATCTTGGTATTATATAAACCAAGAGAGCATCAAATAGAAATATAACTGAGATAGTTGAGAAACACAAAAACAGAGAAATCTTTGTAAGCATAATCTTTAGCATTTCCTGTTTTCTCAGCAGTTCAATTTGTAAGCAGCTGTGGGCATTTCTGCACACAGAGTCCTCTCGATATATTATATATATCTCTGGTGGAATTGTTTAAATCCACCAGAAAGTTTTTAAAGACTCTTGTTTTTAATTACTTGTGTTTTGATTCATTCAAGTTTATATTCCGCATTGTGCTAATCAAAACAAATATATCAATAATCGAGTTGAACATTTTTATTTCAAGAAAAAGGTTCAAGAATTCCATTCAATTCCCCCTTCTGTAATTCTTGCTTCATTATTAAGGGACTAACAATTGGTATCAGAGCAAGCTCTTAATCTACAAAGAGTTTAAAGATCAAAACAATTCAGCAAGATGAACAAGAAAGATGTTGGAGTCAAAATTCCTTTTCTTGATAAAGATAATTACCATCATTGGAAGGTAAAGATGCATCTTCACATGCTCTCTCAAGATGAGACCTATGTGGACTGCATAGAAAGAGGCCCTCATGTTCCAATGAGAGCTGCAACAGGAAATGAGCCATCTGTTCCAAAGCCAAGGCATGAATGGTCTGATCCTGACATTGAACAAGTCAGAATAGATAAAAAGGCCATGAACATTCTGTTCAATGGTGTTGATGCAGACATGTTTGATAAAACTCATAGCATTAACATCATCCATAGAGCAATTGGACGCTTCTTTATGTTGTTTAAGCAAATTAATGACTTTAAATTATTGGTTATGCACTTTGCTATTAGAAATAAGAACATCATGAGTTTCATTTTTAACTACCAAGGATTGATTAAGAGTGGAAAATGATATAATAGGATGGAGTGTGGGTGGATCACCTACAGAAGTATTAACAATGGTCTTAGGATCAAAATAACTATCCTCAATTTGAGTTTAATGTTTAGAATAAATTGCTTTCAATTCCTCTAACATCTCATCACAAGTGAAATTCTTATATAACTCATGAAGTTCTCTACTGATCTCATACTCACACGAAACATGTTTCTCAAGAAGAGACTCAATTGCACTATCCTCAAGATTTGACCAAGACATAATCTTATTTATCAAGTTAACTCCAACAAGTTGTTCAAAAAGCTCATTAGGCTTATTTCCTACATTAAAGATATTAAGATCAATCGACATGTTTCCAAATATGAGTTTCATCGAACCATTTCTACAGTTAATCAAAGCATTAGAGGTAGCAAGAAAAGGCCTTCCTAAAATGATAGGTATTTTATTTTTGAGATTTTTGACCGATTCAGTTTCTAGAACAACGAAATCAATGGGAAAGACAAAATCACCAATTTTTATCAAAATTTCTTCAAATATACCCTTTGGAGTTTTGACAGAATGGTCAGCTAATTGAAGAGAGATATTAGTATTTTTTAATTCAAATAAACCCAAGGCTTGATAGACAGATAATGGAACTAGATCCTAGATCGAGTAAAACTTTATCAATGAAGGTATTACCTATGACACAAGAAATGGTAGGACAACCAGGATCCTTATACTTCACAGGGATTTGATTTGACAAGATAAAACTAACATGAGAGGTTAGGAAAGCTTTCTTAGGAACATGAGTGGTTCTTTTATGAGCACACAAATCTTTTAGACACTTAGCATAAGAGGGAACTTGTTGAATTTAATCTAAAAGAGGAATGTTGATCTTGACTTGCATAAAGACTTCCAAAATCTTATCTAACTGGACAGATTGTTTGATAGACAGATAAGTCTTTGAGGAAACGGAGCTTTCGGCTTAAAGACTTTTTTACTAGGTGCATCAGCGTGGGGTTTTGAAGGTGGTTCTTTGGATGGTGATGACTCATTAGATTTAAAAGTTTCAGGATTTGAAGATTGTGGAAGACTAGGATTCAAGAGTAGAGGATTTGGTTCAGATGTTAGTTTATCTTTCTGATGGGTATTAATACCATCATGATTATTGAATTGATTGCCAGACCTTAGAGAGATTACGAAGTTCACATTTTCATGAGACCTTTGGTTTGGATGAAATTTAGGATTAGCCTCGGGTTGACTAGGAAAATGATTTTTCTCTCTTTCACTAATTGTGTTTGCCAATTGACTAACTTGGACCTCTAGCTTAGAAATAGCTTGTGTGTTTAAATTTAACAACTTCCTATCTTGGGTCAGAGTTTGCATGAAAGATTGTTGAGATTGAGTTAGATTAGCTTGAGATTTCAATAATGCCTCAATACTCTTCTCTAAGGAATTAAAATGCTTATCAGGTTCACTAAAACCAGGAGGATTCAAGGGGACTGAGTTAGGATAAAGACCAAGGGTTTGTAGAGGATATGAATTCGGATTTTGAGCTGGGTATGGACCAGGATTGGGATTTTGAAAAGCAGGTTGAGAATTTTGATTAAACTGATTGTATTGACCTTGGTTCCATGAGAAATTTGGGTGATTCTTCCAACTAGATTGTATGTGGGTGTATATGGATCATTCCTAACTCTAGGTTAAAACATGGCATTGACTTGTTCAATTTCAGGGCAATTGTCTGTCACATGATTAGGAGAACTACAGTTTGCACTAATAGAAAATTGAGAAGACATATTGTTGGTTTCTAAGGCTTCTAGACGTTTAGTGAGTGTAGCTAACTTAGCTTTGGTTGCAATAGAATTACCAACTACGTGTAAGCCCTTAGATCTTTCAGGTTCCAGATTAGGTTCCCTAGTTGACTCCCACGACATTGTTTTTTCAGCTAACTCCTCAAAATATTTCCAAGCTTCTTCCTCATTTTTATCCATAAATTTACCTTGGCACATAGACTCTAACAAAGCAGTGGTTTGACTGTCTAAGGCTTTATAAAGAATTTTACAAAGTCTCCATTTTTCTATACCATGTTGAGGACACTTAGACAAAAGCTTTTTAAACCTATCAAAATACTTCCAAAAAGACTCATTTCGATTTTGTTGAAATTGGTTGATTTCATTCCTAAGTCTGTTGCCTTGTGGTTTGGAAAATATTTTTTAAGAAAGATAGACACAAATCCATCCCACGTGGAAATAGAATTAACGGGTAGACTATACAACCATTGTTTAGCCTCTTCTTTTAAAGCAAAGTTAATAAGTCTGAGCCTAATGGAGTCTGAGCTAAGTTGTTGGAGTTTTTGTAAAGCACATACTTCCTCAAATTCTCGAATAAAAAGATATGGATCCTCTCCCTCTACCCGAGAAAACCCAGGTAACATGCTAATGTGGTGATGTTTGATTTCAAAATTGTTCGCGGTTACTTCAAGTAGGACTATGCATGAGGGTTCAGCGGAATGAGCGGGATAACAACACTCTTTAAGTGAGACAGCCATGACTACAGGTGGAATTTCTACTTCTTCTTTTGGCTCAATTTTAGTGGGTGAAGAGAAGTTAGTGGGTGAAGAGAAGTCGAGTTGCCTTACTACTTTAGGAGATGAAAGGTTAAAGTGTCTTATTAATCTAGATGAATGGTCTCGAACCCAATTACTTTGCATATAAGACAAGCAATCATGTAGCAGATAAGAGCTATAAGTCAACAAACAAGAAAATTGGAAAATCAAAAAGAAAAAAAAACTTAGATCTATGGGTAATCCTAAAAAAAATCTAGACAACTTCTAACTTTTGGACCACCAAAAAATCTATAAATCTAGATTTATTCAAACTGATTGGCCAGGTAAACGGGGGCACTTCCTTGTAAACAAGGAGCTGAATTAGAGAACCGCTTTCCTAGTCACCAATCCAAATTGGCCAGGTAAGTGATACACTTGCCTTGTCACGAAAAGTTCGAATAATTCCAAATTTACTTCCTCTTTTAGGTACCTTCCTAATTGAGCTCGAAATCCTAGGGCCAATGTCTACTTAATTTTATTAAGGTAGGTGAATGCAAGGTGAAGGAATTAGTGATTTGTGGGCCAAGGAAAGGGTGATGAAATCCCTCACCTTATCTTGTAATGGGGTGGTGCCCTTAAGATTGATTAGATGATGCAACACACAAAGAACAAGATAATAAACACTTATGAATGCACTACAGTACGTGTATTATTCTAAATTGTACGTACCTCTTTCCTCCACCAATCACCACAATTGTATAAGATGGAAAACAATAAATACAAAAAAATCTAGATGATGTGATCCTATGTGAAAGAATGAATGATATAACAAATTGGTTTTTAATAAATAACTAATTAATATTTTTGGATTTTTCAAATATTTAATTTTTTTTTGGATTTTCAATAATAAAAGTGAGAGAGAAAAAAAAATAGAGAGGTGATACGGAATACCGAAAAGCGCTTTCAAAAATTCCAGAAGAGACAGTGATGCCTTCTATCGATCTTCTTGTCCAAGCTTTCCTCCGCTTCACGATTCCCTAAAAAACAAAGAGAAAAAAAACTAGTCCAAAGAATTAAATATCAAGGAGTAAAAATTAATAATAGTCCCCGGCCGCGGCATCAAAAACTTGATGTGTAAAATAACTGCAAGCGCACAACGGTTAATTGTAGCAAATACAGGTCGATCCACAGAGACTATGAATTTTCAAAGCCCTAACAATTTAAATCGGGCGAACTAGATAATAAGATTTGCGAGGAGTTTGAATTAACCTAATTAGCAAATAGATCAAATAATATGGAAAACCTTATCAACTCGCCCTAAAATCAATTCTCTTTTCTTCACAAATAAATTTTAATTAACGAGACAAGCATATACTATGAAACTTGTTATCTAACAATAACCCATCAAAACTTCATGGAGCAAGCATGAGTTATAAAAAATAAATCCGGTAACAATAATATATCAAAATCACTTTGTCAATTAAATAATTAAGCACCAAGAAAAATCATGAGAATCAAATAATAGGAACGAGAAGATATCAAAGCAATTAAATTAACTTCATCTTCATCCTAGGGAACAAATTTAGCTACACATGATAAAACGATGAACAAAACATATAACTAATTGGGTGTATTGGGGTGTTGAGATGTGTAAAATACAAGAGGGGAGACTCATATATATAGGGAAAATATGAGGGTTTGGGTCTTGGAATACAAGTAGGATTCTTAAAGTAAATTCTTCTTCTTCTCTAATAGGTATTCTATTTATCTTCCAATTCTCATGACTTCTAGAATAGTCCACCTCCTTCCTTATTTGCACCTTTTCCAACTCAAATTCTGATTTTATTTATTTTCCTACGAAACAAAGTAAAACATTTTATTTATTAATAAAATTACGAAAATGGACATAAAATAGATATTAATAATATGCAATAATATGGACCTATTAAAAAGAGTGATCATGACTTGTACATGAATTTCAGCTCGTGCAGGACATTTATAAGTCACTAACTCTAATATATTCACCCGCCTTCAACTTTTCACAAATCAAGATCTTCCCAATCTTATTTTTTTTTATAAATTCTGGGATCAACTAATATTACAATTAAGATAAAAATTAATTTGAGTCGCACTCCCGTCAAGTAAAATATCAGAAATTGCCTGTTTCAAATATATAACCTTGTCTACATCGAATATCCTTGTCTTGTATAAATTCAGAAATCTATATATCTATATATTTATATAAAGGAGGATCCCTAGCGCCTGACGTGGCTATCCTCAAAATCTTCAATTTTATGCTCTTGGTTTCTCGTGATTTTGGTTTTGATTTCTTAGGCCTTTTCAATTTTCATTTTCAATCAATTTAATTAAGTAAATCGACTTTTTGCATTTCTTCTGTCACCTATCTGTATTCCTCAATAGAATATGACCTTTCATTTTCTATTTTCCAAGCGCTTACAATTATGTGCCTATAGATATAAATAATTATTAATTGATTGTTCGAGTTGTAAGTTCTTTTCGGGATCTCACTTTCACCCTCCGTCTAATATGTGTGTGTAGATCGATTAGCAACACAAGGAGGAGGAAATGATGGTTGGTTGATGTCTGCCTCCAGGTACATCTTCACTTCTACATTATATCATTACTTATTTTGCCTTTCAGTTGATAAAAAAGGGCACACTTATGTTGAAAGCCGTGGAAGATTTAGAACTGGCAAATTATGATCCATGGATTTAGTAGTCTACAATTAACTATTGATTCTTGCAAATGACTTGATTACTAATCGATTCAATCGTGATGCCTTAATTCTTCATTTTTGATATAAAAATATACGTATTTGTTCTTACATTTGTGATATCCATTGTTTTCTTTTTTCTTAATTTGAATTACGAATTTACATGAAAATATCCAATTTTAATGTTGTATGTTAGCTTTATTGTATAATGTAGTCATATGAACTAGAGATAATGCATATGTTGTATTTTCCTATAACACTGTGAATCAAGTGTGGATGGCGTTGATTATCAGATAGTTAAAGGAAAAAGAGGAGACATTAAAATAGAAAGGACATACCAGATAAGGTTGAGAAATGGATGTCAGCTTGTGAAAAAGAGAGTTGGCTTGAAGACTACCATGGGGTAACTATATTTTCTGTCTTCCTTCCTTCGCTTTGAAAATCTACATCCAAAGTTTTTGTCCTTGTAATTTAAGTTTTGGGAAAATAAATCTTATTTGAGATTAGTTGTAGTAAAAGTTATTGTTACAACTGTCTTTTGCCACTGGTACACGTGGATTATGATTAACATTTGTTATATGTTTATATTAATATAACAAATATTATAGTGTTTTAGAATTTTTTTTATTTTATTACGTTAATTATGTCAAATATGTTGGTGATGGTACGTTGATAAAGTTATGCCTGCCAGTGAACTGGTAATTATATTAGCTTTACTCTAAACTTATGGATATCGGAGGCCATTAGAACAAATGATTACAGTGTACTGGTTGATAAAAAGGTACTGACTCTTTAACTACCCTTTCATGGCCTTTGCTACCTTTACAGTTTTATTTGTTAGATGAAATTTTGTGATGGTTCCAAGAAAATCTTATTCATACTACCATCTATAAGCATTTGGTGCCTTGATTCAATCACCTGTGAGCGAGAGGAAGGTGTACAGTCTCATGCTTGCTAGCAATCAAAAACTAGATACATCAGTTTATTGATTTTCCCATGCTTCAGAAGCGTGCTGACGACTTGACCGCTCTATCAAGTATTCCTCTTAGATTAGCCTTCTTTTAACTGGTTTGATTCTAGATTAAAGTTGGGTATTGGCATTACTGAAAATTCAGTAAACTGATTACATCCTGACTTTAGAACAGAGCGTAGCTTAATTGGTGTATAACCATAAACAACGAATTTATACCTAGAAGATCTATTTACATATATATTTGTTAGGTTTTTATAATTTATATAGCAATAGTTCTAATATAGTTTATGCTTTGTTGAGAAAATAAATTGTATGCCATTTAGACTTCAGTATATCTAATTGTACATGCACCTGATGGGTGTAGTTATAGCTCTCAACATGGCCTCATTCGTAAAAACTATTTTAAACCTAGATATTTTTTTAGTGTTTAAGAGTTGCTATTATAAAAAAACTATAATGCAATAAATAATTTTTTTTTTGCAGATATTGTATCTCTTGGATAATTAGGCTTCTTCCATTTTTTTAATCAAAGACTAAAGTTGCTTATTGCTAAAAATTAAGTAACTCGGATACATTCTTACTTGAGATTTATGTTATCAATTTAATCTAAATAGTAACTTGGATTTGAAGGGAATGTGAGGTGCTGTGTGGCGGACTATTGTGAAAGTGCTCATCCAAAAGTGGTAACCTAACCTTAGCATTAACCAGTACTTGATCCATCCCACCACCCCTATCTTCAAGATGATCAATGGCCATCCAACTGCCATTAATGCAAATAGACATCCAAGCTTATCTTTACTCTTTGTATCTCACTTTCCTGAACTTCTTTTAATCAAAATGACAAACCACCCAGTGGGTGAGCTATAGACATCCAAGGCCTAAATGGACCATATGCAAGGATTATTGCCTGTCAAAAAATTGTTGATGCATTGAACTCCTTTACTTTAGCAAGGTGCCAAGTTGTATCCACATTAACATGTTTGTTTTTTCATGATGTCGATCATGCTTAATGCGTTATGGCTCATACAGTTATATCAGCATCATAAAGACCAAAGTTCCAACAATGTCTTCAAGAAATTTGTTCTTCGAAATGACTTCTGTGCATAATCATGGCCTATAACAAAGAACCCTATAATTTTAGACTCGTAGTTCCTGTATATGTCCATGTGAAAGGAAGTAAAAACCACAGTAATTTTGAGATCATGAAGAGTCCCAAAGTGTAAAAAGTTACAGATATTAATACTAACTTTCATGTTTTGCCATCATTGATCTCAAACACCTTTTGCGGAAATGAGTCAATAATATTCTTCAACGTAATGTTATATGGTAGCGGTTTAACAATTTGCATGAAGCGCAATTGCTTTCTGTAGTTTGTTGCTGATAATGCGCTCATTCTCATATGATCAAAGTCTTTTAGACATTGCATCCTTCTCTACGTAGACCTCTCCACCTCAAGAAAGACATGCATTTCTGGAGCATTCTTGAGTTGAGACAATTTATAGGTCCGGATTGGCCTCTGTTCAGAACCCATGAAAAAAAGCAGAGTTTGCAACTGTGCAAGTCATTTGAAGCAGCTGTTACATTTTATTTATAAAAAAAAGTCATTTGAAGCAACAAGAGAAAATTAAGAAGCGACCAAATTGTAAAGTTTGAAACTTTAGCTTGGGTTCTCAATTTCCAGCGTTTATGGGGTTGCTGGATAATGGGAAAAGAGTTCTTATATTTATTCTTTTATTTATATCTTCTACAAATATAAAAGAGGAGTGGATTTGATTAAAAATTAGATCAAAAATAACTTTTTCTTGGTGATAACATGTTACCAGCACCTTGTAGAAATTAATTTGTTCTAAAACTTACTAGATTTTCTTTAAAGCATTTCGCCCGCACCTAATAAAATTTATGTTTAAAAGAGTTTATCTTTTTGTTAACATGCTGGATAATGCTTTTCTTGTTCATACTATATTTTGTTACGATAAAATTTGATGTTTAAAAGAGTTTATCTTTCTTAAAAAAAAATTATAAACTAGAATCATTTTTGAAACAAATAAAACTTTTACATACTATACACAGAACCTTAATAATAACTAATCAAATTGCTCCCTCTATTTTTTTTTATAAATTATGCACTTGCACTTTTAAAAAATATTTTTTGGACCACGCGAAGCGCGGTTTTTCATCTATTAATTATATATATATATGAATATTTTCTAGTTCGAATAGAATGTCACCTAACCTCTCGCATCTCATCCTTATTAAATAATAATACATTTTTTTATTTATAAATCTAAACTACTCTCTTTTGATTCTCCGTTGATTATTGTTAGGACGAAAACACGCGCTAATATTCACGCAAGTATACGCGATCGCAAGTAATATAGAATTATTTCTAGTTCATTCCCACAGAGACTGGTTTAGGTTAATTTCAATCAATGCACTTATGCAACAATGGTATGGTTATTATCCAACGCTAAGATGAATAACAAATTAAGGTTATTTATAAAAACGATTAACTAAGAGATTATACTAAAGATTATTAATTAAGAGATTAAAAAGGATTTGATTATTATATGACACAAACATGAGATTCTAGTTTCATTACTACATTCAATAGATTTTTTTTGTTCTTAACCTTAGCATGCAATGGTGATGACACTAATCAGATAACACGAAACTGATAAATGCCAACTTTCGTTGTACGAATACCATACTACCAGACATCCAAAAAAAGAGATAGAAGCTGAATATACACCAATTATATTGAGACCCTATATGTCTGTTAGATATATTTGATAATTTCATGTGTAATATGATTTATGTTTAGTTTTCAGATCTTACCTAACATGACAAATCAGTACTTAACTGGAAATCAACACTTATACCGAAGACAGAAATTAAGATCTCAGAACTTAAGTTATCAAAACTTAAGTTGTCAGAAGATATTTATCAGGAGATAATATCAGGACTTAAGATGACTTTCAGATAAGGCAGGCGGCTGATTGAAAGGAAAGAAGATCGAGACTAAGACAGAAAGAAATATGCATGAAGAAAGAATTCTATGAAGAATAGAATACTTGGAAGAAAAGATAACTAGTTGATATATTTTAGAAAGCAGAATTATATTCCATATCAACTAGAATTTATCTTGTAACTGTGTAGTATATAAATACAGGCATAGGGTTTACACTATATGTGTTATCATTATCGAAGTTATTATTCTTTGTAACCCTAGCAGCTCTCGTGATAATTTGTTCATCACTGAGAGAGGACAGTTCCATATTGTAACAGAGTTTATCATGTTGAATAAAATCTGTGTTCTATTACTTGAGTTCTTATATTTGATTTGATTGTAGTAAACACTGTATTCAACCCCCTTCTACAGTGTGTGTGACCTAACAAGTGGTATCAGAGCTAATTTGTTAACACACAAACAGTTTAAGATCCAAAAACAATCATGTCTGAAGAAGAAACTCCAACCAAGCCCACCAAAACCGAAGAACTTCCAAAAACTATAACTCATAGTCGATATGAGACTATAAGAGTTCCCATATTGAAACCTTCTGAGTATTCCATATGGAAAGTGAAGATGGCTATATTTCTGGAAGCTACAGATCCAGAATATCTCGACAGGATTAATGAAGGACCACATATGCCAACCAAACTCTCTGTGGAAGTTGCAGGTCATCCAGCAAAGTCTGTACCAAAGGAGAAAAGTGATTACACTGCTGAAGATATCTCATCGATTGCGAAGGATGCAAAGGTAAGACACTTGCTGCATAGTGCCATTGATAATGTCATGTCAAACAGGGTAATTCAATGCAAAACTGCAAAAGAGATATGGGATGCTTTGGAAACAAGGTGTCAGGGAACTGATTTAATCAAGAAAAATAAAAAGACTATACTCACTCAAGAGTATGAGCACTTTGACTTAAAGCCTGATGAGTCATTAACTGATTTATATGACAGATTTGTCAAACTCTTGAATGATTTATCACTAGTTGACAAAGAGTATGATATTGAAGATTCAAATCTTAAATTCCTGTTAGCTCTTCCTGAAATATGTGATTTGAAGGCCACAATAATAAGAGACAACTATAATCTTGATAAAACAACTCTTGATGAAATTTATGGGATGCTCAAGACTCATGAACTTGAGATGGAACAAAGAAGCAAGAGGAATGGAAAAAAGTCAAGGACCGTTGCTTTTGTGGCTGAGGAGGAAAATCCCAAAGTTGCTGCCTCAAAGAAAGGCAAGGGCAAGGCTCTCATCACAAAGTCTGATACTGAGTCATCAAGTTCTGATAGTGATGATTACTCAGAAACTGAAAGTATACTTGAGATGGACCCTGATGAGGAGATGATAAAGCTGTGTGCTCTTATGGTGAAAGGAATCACAAAGATTGCATACAGGAAATTCAGGAGAGGAAAGAAGTTTTCCAGGAAAGGTGCAAGTTCTGATAAGAAAGGTTTCAGAAAATCTGAAGGCAAAGGAGGAAAGTCTGACAAAGGAGATTACTCAAATGTTAAATGCTACAACTGTGGTGAGAAAGCCACATATCTCCTGATTACAGAAAAGGGAAAAGTGACAAAGGAAAGGCTCTTGTCACAAAGAAGAAAAGCTGGTCAGATGCTTCAGATTCTGAGGATGAGGAAAACTATGCCTTGATGACAAATGCTGAAAGCAGTTCTGATACTGCTGACTTAAAGGGCAACAGAAAAAACATCCTAGTTCTGGATAGTGGATGTTCAGGACATATGACTGGAAATAAAGCCCTGTTATCAGACTTTATGGAGAAAGTTGGCCCAGGTGTTTCTTATGGAGATGGCAACATTGGAAAAACTCTGGGATATGGCAATATATGTTAGGTCACACACACTGTAGAAGGGGGTTGAATACAGTGTATAGCACAATCAAATCGAATTCAAATAACACAAGTAACAGAAAACAGACTTTATTCAAAGCAATAAACTCTATTATAATATGGAACTGTCCTCTCTCAGTGATGAACAAATATCACGAGAGCTGCTAGGGTTACAAATAAATAATATTCTTGATAATGATAACACTTATAGTGTAAACCCTATGTCTGTGTTTATATACTACACATTTACAAGATAATCGCTAATTGATATGGAATATAATTTTGCTTCCTAAAATATATCAATCAGATATCTTTTCTTCCAAGTATTCTATTCTTCATAGAACTCCTTCTTCATGCATATCTCTTCTTACGTTTGTCTCGATCTTCTTTCCTTTCGATCAGCCGCCTTCCTTATCTGAAAGTTTCCTTTAAGTCCTGACATTATCTCCTGATAAATATCTCCTGAACCTTAAGTACTGATAACTTAAGTTCTGACTTCAGTATAAGTGCTGATTTCAGTTAAGTACTGATTTGTCCTGTTTAAGTAAGATCTGAAACCTAAACATAAATCATATTAGTCATGACATTATCAAATATATCTAACAATCTCCCCCAACTTGTAAATTAGCATAATATACAAGTTTAACAGATATTTGATGATGTCAAAAACATTAAGTACAAATACATGAGAAATTGACTAGATAACTACAACTTACAGTCCTTAAAGCTTTACCAACTTTAACTTCTGATAACAACTTCAGTTTGTACACATATCAGAATTTGAGCAGTTGTAGATCTTGACTTGGCTTCATTTTCTGATCTCTCTGATGTCAGGAGTTGTTCTGAGATAGTTCTTTAACAAACATCTCTCAGCATATCTGAGTTCATCAATCATCCTCCTTTTAGCATCTTTGAGTTCTGCAGAATCTTCACCAGTTTGAAAGATAGCTGCCCTGAGATCATTAATTCTAGCTTTCCTTATGTCCTGATCCAGTCTGATCAAATATGCCTTGTCAGACTCAAGATTGAATTCTACAGCCTTATAACCTAGAAAGGTAGTTATAATCTTAACAGAGTTAGGCTTCATCTCAACAATATCACCCTTGTGGTCTCTGTACTTTGGAAGATACGTGCTGTCAGACTTTACAGAATAAAGCCTTTTCTGTCTCTGAATTTGAGTCTTTAAATAGTTTGCAGCACTTTCTGTTATTCTGTCATTCACTTGAAGTAGAAATAAAATATGTTCCAGTTCTTCAAAATACTTCAGTGGAATAGCATTTTCCCTTATATGGTAAACCCTACCATCTGTCATGAAATATAACAAGATGTGTTCTTTCAAGTAGGTATGATAAACCATCTGTACAGTTTCTAGTTGATTCAATCTTTCAGGAGTTGCTCCAACATCTGGTTCACTTAAGGAAGTTGGATCATTGGTTGTGTTATGTACTCTTCTTTCATCAGCACTACCCAATCCAGATTTATATCTAGCTTCCTTTCCAGTAACCACTCTTGCTTCAAAACCACTTGCTGCATTCTTCAAAGGTTGAGTCTGTTTGGCTTTAGTGAAACCTGGTAGGAGTAACCTTGAGGATTTAACATGAGCAATGTCAGAGGTTTCCTTTGATTTATCTTCTGATATCAAGTCAACTTGAGCTATGTCAGAGGTTGCTTGCTTCATAGTTATATCAGAACTAACTATATCTTGACTCTGAACAACTTGAGCCATGTCAGAGGTTGTCTTGGAAATCTTTCTTGAAGTCAGAGTTAGATCAGCATCTTCAACAGAAATTTCTTCATCCATAGGAGGCACATAAACCTTTATAGGTTCACCAACTTTTTCTTTGTCCTTGGACCTTGGATCTATCTGCAATTGTGATTTAGCCTTGGTTGTCTCAAGATTTGTCCTTTCTTTTATCACAATGCCTTTGGCCTTAGGAAGTTTCTTTTTACCAACAGAAGCTTCAGATTTAGAATCGACTTTTTCTTACTTAAGTCTAGCTTCTTCTTCCATTAGACTCTCAAAGTCCATTCCTGTATTTTCTTTCAGAAATAACTGTCTTGAAATTTCTTCATCAAGATCAAAAAGTTCATCAAAACTTATCCTTTTACCAGTATCAGAGGTTATTCTTCTCCCAGTATCAGAACTTGTTCTATGACTTGTAGTTCCAGCTCTTCTTGATGAGAGACTTCTACCTTGACCATGACCTCCACCCATTCCAGAGTTTCCCTAGTCATCTTTTTCATCATCCTTCCCCTTCAGTGTCTTAACAGTTTTGCATTTGGACTTAATTTCTTTCTCCCCCTTTTTGGCATCAGCAGGTAAAGAAGTGAGACAAGTAATTCCACTGAGGATTGAATTTCATCAAGTTGAGATTGCTGAGAAGCTTGATTTTTCAAAATTTCATCAATCTGAGATTGTTGCTTCTCTTGGGTTTTCTCAATGTAAGCAACTCTGTCAAAGGTAGGTTGGAAAAAACTTTTCTTTTCAATTTTCTAAGTCATTTCTTGCTTGAGTAATTCTTCCTGAATTTTATGCACCTCGGCATGAGTTGTTGAATGTAGACCTTGAAGATGTCTAGTACTCAATGCAGTAACTCGTAGTTGTGTCTTGAAATCATCATTAATTAGCATCGCATCAGCTTTTGCCAAGTGCTCAGCAAGAATTTTCTCAGATGGAACAAAGGTGACTGTGTTCCACTCCTTAGTCCACTCATGTCCTCTAGGAGTTTAACTCCAAGGTACTGGTGCTTCCCCTGTAGCAAACTTCTTGACTATCTCACTTTTGTGAACAGTTTGTTGAGGTGCATGTCCTGATGGACCAGCTGTATTAGCATCTTCTTTTGTAGCAGCATCACAGTATCATCAGCATTTGCAGTATCAGAACTTACAGAGTCAACATCCTCTGATAAAAGAACAGCATGAGAGGCTATTGAGGCTTCAACATCATCCTCTAAGTGCTGATCTGCTTCCAAGGTCTGATCAACAACCATATTCTGATGCTCACCTATAATCTGATCATCAATGTCTAGATGCAGAGAAGGTGTTGTAGACAATTCTGGAGTTTCATTAGCATCAGTAATTGGTCTTGTTGATGGATTAATTGGAGCTGTTGGAGCTTCTAAATAGAGAACCTCAGGCACAATTAGGTTGTGAATATAAATTATTTTTACTGCGAGACTAATATTCTGTAAAAATATGACCAATGATAAAATGACCATAAGGAAACCAAGTAGCAAATATTTACACGTCAGAATCAGAACTTGATTTGTATCAGAGTTAAAATGGTCATCAGAATATGGGTAAATCAGGATTTATAAATGCATCAGAATATCAAACGACTCAGAGACAAAATCTTGCAAAAATATAAAATTTCATTAATATATTGAGCAAATACATTCCATGAAATTTAAATTACATCAAAAAAATACAAGATTGTCCTAAGCTACAAATCCTAACATCAAAAGCTTTTGTCCTAAACTAAGAAGCCTCACAAAGCTGACGGTGAAGAGAAACAGGGAGCATAAACTGTTTGTTCTTCCTACTCTCAACAAAAAGAATAGCGAGATGAATGATTCACTCCTGCTGTCGAAGACGACGGAGATGTAGTTCTCTTCGAACTATCAACAGATCACGTTTAATAATCTCTGGAAATTGAATCCATAGATTATGAGAGATGTTGTCGATAGGTTATGGAGTTGGAATTCCATTAAGAAAGACATGTACTGTCTCAGTACCATAATTGTAAAACTAGCCAAACGCAGCCATTTTGGTGATAAGAATAAGATGAGAGTGAGTATGGGAGAAAATGATAGATGTGCTGGCTGGAATGAAGTGTTGGTTTATATAACCAATGGAATGTCAGGAGATGCAAGGTAACTTTAATGATTATAGGTAGAAATAATTCTACCTCGTCTCCCTAGACTGATGAGAATAAAAACAGTCATTGGAAATGAAAAACAGGATTTAATGCACACATGAAACAAGTAAGAATTACTATGCATAGACATGTACCATTAACCCTCAATGTATTGACTGTTAATATTTCACCCAAACCTATTCTGATTTTAAATAAGACTATTTCAGATGTTATCGATAAATAAGTCAAGTAAAGGATCAGAGTGTAATATCAGAACTTAGACTTATATCAGAACTTAACAGTCATCAGAAAATGATTTTTGAACTCGAAAATTAAATACCTATTTCTGTAATTCTTCACACAAATTCTGACTTCATTTCTTCAGAACTTAATCATCAGAACTTCCATCATAACTTGTCCTCATAATTTATGCAATCTGATACATAAACTATTCATCTAAAACATTATTTATCACCACATTAATTTTCATCATTCATATGGAGTGTATGTGTGTGCAGAAAGCTAAATATCAGATAAGGATTAAAGTCTGATTCACTTCAGTACATCTTAGAAATAAGGCATAACTAAGAACTTTACTCAAAATATGTCATGATTCTGAAGTCTACTTTAGAATGAGTTTATGCATGAGTCCACCTCAACTGTTTTGTGCTCATTTTATGCATCTTTTGAAATTCCATTTTACAGTGGCTTCTCAGTGTAAGTGGGTCACGACTACTTATCAAAATTTATGCTATTATCAGAGTATTTCTCCAATAATCATAGAGTGTGAAAAGTGACCAAGAAAAATATTTATTTTTGCTTTTCTGATGCATATTACTTAATACCAGCAATGCACTTGGATCTTCCCTTCCACAGTTTTTACTCTAGATCTCAAAGGAGTACCTAATTTTTATTTCTTTTTCTTTTCCTTTTCTTTTGATAAGTGAGGCTTATCAGCACTTAGTACATTCATCAGATTTACTAACATTAGAACTTAACAGATGAGAAGCATTATTCTAGTTTTTGACTTAGTAATAAGATAGACAAAGTAAACTTAACTAAGCTCAATATCAGAATTTGTTTGTGTCAATTGATTTCCACATAAATAATTACTTCTAACATGGGATTTGTTAGTATATTAAAGACTACTAGGTCAGCATCTAGCATATTTATCCTCATTGGATTGAATAATCACAGGAAACATTCATGTCACTATCAGAGTTTAGAAATTCACATCAGACAATAATCAGTACTTAAGCAATTTTCAATTAAGCACATAATACACAAAGATAGTAATATCTGTAAATACTGATCATAAAGTTTGATGCATCAGAACAAAAGCTAAGCAAATTTAGAGAAAGAACCTGAAACCATTCCAAGTTCATTTACTAATCTTGTAAAAGTAGTTTCACACAGTGGTTTGGTGAAGATATCTACTAGTTGTTGATCTGTTGGAACAAAGTGCAATTCCACTGTACTTTCATCCACATGCTCCCTTATGAAGTGGTACCTAATGCTGATGTGCTTTGTCATTGAGTGTTGAACTGGATTACCTGTCATAGCAATAGCACTTTGATTATCACAGTAAATAGGGATTTTAAAATATGTTAACCCATAATCCAGTAATTGATTCTTCATCCAAAGAATCTGTGCACAACAGCTTCCTGCAGCAATGTACTCTGCTTCTGCAGTTGATGTGGAAATTGACTTTTGTTTCTTGCTAAACCAAGAAACCAATCTGCCTCCAAGATATTGGCAGCTTCCACTTGTGCTTTTCCTGTCAATTTTGCAACCTGCAAAATCTCATATGAGTAACCTATTAGTTTAAAGTCTGATTCTCTGGGATACCACAATCCCAAATCAGCTGTTCCCTTAAGATACTTAAAAATTCTTTTCACAGCTGTTAAGTGAGGTTCTCTTGGATCTGCTTGAAATCTTGCACAAAGACAGGTAGCATACATGATATCAGGTCTACTAGCAGTTAGATAGAGTAGAGAGCCAATCATACCTCTGTAATCAGTAATATCTACTGATTTACCAGTATCCTTATCCAGTTTTGTTGCTGTGGCCATGAGAGTGGATGCACTTGAACAATCTTGCATTCCAAATTTCTTCAGCAAATTTCTGGTGTACTTGGTTTGACAAATAAAAGTGCCTTCTTCATTCTGCTTGACTTGAAGGCCCAGAAAATAGCTAAGTTCCCCCATCATATCAGTTTGGCAAACTTCTTGCAAAGTCTATAATTTGTAGAACCAAAGATGATATCATCAACATATATCTAAACCAAAAGTAAGTCCTTTCCATGGTTGAGGTAGAACAGTGTTTTGTCTATAGTTCCTCTGTTGAATCCACTTTCCAGAAGAAACTTAGATAAAGTCTCATACCATGCTCTTGGAGCTTGTTTAAGGCCATAAAGTGCTTTATCAAGCCTGCAAACATGATTTGGATATTTGGGATCTACAAAGCCTGGAGGTTGTTCAACATATACTTCCTCCTCCAATTCTCCATTGAGAAAAGCACTTTTCACATCCATTTGAAAGACAGTAAACTTTTTCTGAGCAGCATAAGCCAAAAATATCCTTAAGGCTTCCAATCTAGCAACTGGTGCAAATGTTTCATCATAATCAATTCCCTCCTGTTGAGAATATCCTTTTGCAACCAACCTTGCTTTATTCCTTGTAATTATGCCATCACTATCAGTTTTGTTTCTGAACACCCAGTTTGTACCAACAACAGATCTGTTATTTGGTCTTGGCACTAGGGTCCGGACTTTGTTTCTTTCAAATTCATTTAACTCTTCCTGCATTGCTTGCACCCAATCAGCATCTTGAAGAGCTTCTTCCACTTTCTTTGGTTCAGTCTGAGAAAGAAAAAGAATTGTAAAGACATTCACTTGAAGTAGCTGTTCTAGTTCTGACACCTGCATCAGGATTTCCAATAATTAAGTCAGGTATATGTGATTTAGTCCACTTCCTTGCAGATGGAAGGTTTTCTCTAGAACTGGATGCTCCCCCATGATCCATGCTATCTTCATCAATATTTTCTGATGCTCCCCCTGAAACTATGCTCTCTGAGTTGGATCCTTCAGAATTTAAGTTTTCAGAACTATCAGAACTTGGCTTATCAGAACTTGATAAATCAGAACTTGAAGAGCCAGTTGTATGTTCAGATGCTTCTTGAGATGTGGTTGTATCTTCAGTATGCTCCCCTTGCACAGGTGCATCTTCCTTTGGCTTAGTCACCACCGTTTCAATAACATCAGAGTTTAATCCATCAGAGTTTGCAGTATCAGGATTTAGACTGTCAGGATTTGCAGTATCAGAATTTAAGTCTTCATTTTCAAATTTCAGCTGATCATGATTATTGAAATCTTCAAGTCCAGTAATCTTCTTATCATGAAATGAGACATTGATAGATTCCATGACAACCCTTGTTCTTAAATTGTAGACTCTGAAGGCTTTTGTGGAAGGTGGATATCCAACAAAAATTCTTTCATCAGCTTTTAAATCAAATTTGGATAGCTGTTCAGGGTGAGTCTTAAGAACAAAACACTTGCATCCAAATACATGAAAATACTTCAGATTTGGCTTCTTTTTCTTCACCATCCCATATGGTGTCTTTCCTTGCTTGTTAATGAGTGATGCATTCTGAGTGAAACAAGCAGTCTGCACAGCTTCAGCCCAAAAATAGGTTGGAAGCTTTGCTTCATCAAGCATAGTTCGTGCACCTTCAATGAGAGTTCTATTCTTCCTTTCAACAACTCCATTTTGCCGTGGAGTTCCAGGAGCAGAAAATTCCTGCTTGATTCCATGGTCTTTGCAGAACTCTTCAATTATCAAATTCTTGAACTCAGTGCCATTATCACTTCTTATTATTTTCACAGAATCTTTGACCAATTTATCCAGTTGCTTGACATGATCAATTAAGATAGATGCAGTTTCATTTTTTGTGTGCAAGAAATAGACCCATGTGTATCTGGTGAACTCATCCACTATGACCATAGCATATTTCTTCTTTACAATAGACATGACATTCACTGGACCAAATAGATCAACATGTAGTAGGTGATAAGGCTCAAGAATTGATGATTCAGTCTTGCTCTTGAATGAAGATTTTCTTTGTTTAGCCTTTTGACAAGAATCACAAAGGCCATCAAGAGCAAATACTGACTTTGGCATTCCTCTCACAAGATCTTTCTTGACTAGTTTATTTATATTGTTGAAATTTAAATGAGAGAGTTTCTTGTACCAGTTCCAGCTTTCTTCAATTGATGCTCTACTCATCAGACAGATTGTAGAACCATCAGTACTTGTTAAAAGCTTGGGCCAGCTTTCTCCATAAGAAACACTTGGGGCAGCTTTCTCCACAAAATCTGATATCAGGGCTTTATTTCCAGTGATATGTCCTGAGCATCCACTGTTCAGAACTAAGATGTTTTTCCTGTTGCCCTGTAATCACAAAGACCACTAATGATTAGTTTTAAGGACCCAGACTTGCTTGGATCATGTGGCCTTATTAAGTTTGATAACATTTGCAGCGGATTTTGCATCAGAGTTTATGTTAACATTTTTCTTATCAGCATTTACACTATCAGACTTTATATCAGAACTTACACTAGAAGGAACAATGCTAACTTTACCTTGTTTTACCTATTTTTATGAAGCCAACAAGTACTGATGGTTCCACAATCTGTCTGTTAAGTAGAGCATCAATTGAAGAAAGCTGGGATTGGCACAAGAAACTCTCTCATTTAAATTTTAGCAATATAAATGAACTAGTCAAGAAAGATCTTGTGAGAGGACTGCCAAAATTAGTATTTGCTCCTGATGGCCTTTTTGATTCATGTTAGAAGGCAAAACAAAGAAAATCTTCATTCAAGAGCAAGACTGAATCATCAATTCTTGAGCCTTATCACCTACTACATGTTGATCTATTTGGTCCAGTTAATGTCATGTATATTGCAAAGAAGAAATATGCTATGGTCATAGTGGATGAGTTCACCAGATACACATGGGTGTATTTCTTGCACACAAAAAGTGAAATTGCATCTATCTTGATTGATCATGTCAAGCAACTGGATAAATTGGTAAAAGATTCTATGAAGATCATAAGAAGTGATAATGGCACTGAGTTCAAGAATTTGATCATGGAAGAGTTCTGCAAAGACCATGGAATAAAGCAGGAATTTTCTGCTCCTGGAACTCCACAGCAAAATGGAGTTGTTGAAAGAAAGAATAGATCTCTTATTGAAGTTGCACGGACTATGCTTGATGAAGCAAAGTTGTCAACCTACTTTTGGGCTGAAGCTGTGCAGACTGCTTATTTTACTCAGAATGCAACACTTATCAACAAGCATGGAAAAACACCATATGAGATGGTGAAAAAAAAGAAGCCAAATCTGAAGTATTTTCATATATTTGGATGCAAGTGTTTTGTTCTTAATACTCGTCCTGAACAGCTATCCAAATTTGATCTAAAAGCTGATGAAGGAATATTTGTTGGATATCCACTTTCTACAAAAGCCTTCAGAGTCTACAATTTAAGAACAAGGGTTGTCATGGAATCTATCAATGTCTCTTTTGATGATAAGAAGATTACTGGACTTGAAGATTTCAATGATCATGATCAGCTGAGATTTGAAAATAAAGTTTTAAATTCTGATTCTATAAATCCTGACATTCTATATCCTGATACTGCAAACTCTGATGGATTAAACTATGATGTTATTGAAAATGTGGTGACTACGCCTAAAGAAAATGCACCTGTGCAGGGGGAGCATACTGAAGATCCAACCACATCTCAAGAAGCATCAGAATCTACAACAGGCTCTTCAAGTTCTGATTCATCAAGTTCTGATGGGCCAAGTTCTGATAATTATGGAAACTCATGTTCTGATATTTCTGGAAACTCAATTTCTGAATGATCCAACTCAGAGAGCATAATTTCAGGGGGAGCATCAGAAAAAGTTGATGGAAACAGCATGGATCATGGGGGAGCATCCAGTTCTAGAAAAAACCTTCCATCTGTAAGGAAGTGGACTAAAGCACATACACCCGACTTAATTATTGGAAATCCTGATGTAGGTGTCAGAACTAGAATAGCTACATCAAATGAATGTCTCTATCATTCTTTTATTTCTCAGACTGAACCAAAGAAAGTGGAAGAAGCTCTTCAAGATGCTGATTGGGTGCAAGCAATGCAGGAAGAGTTACATGAATTTGAAAGAAATAAAGTCTGGACCCTAGTGCCAAGACCAAAGAACAGGTCTGTTGTTGGTACAAAGTGGGTGTTCAGAAACAAAACTGACAGTGATGGTATAATTACAAGGAAAAAAGCAAGGCTGGTTGCAAAAGGATACTCTCAATATGAGGGAATTAATTATGATGAAACATTTGCACCAGTTGCCAGATTGGAAGCCATAAGGATATTTTTGGCTTATGCTGTTCACAAGGAGTTCAAAGTCTTTTAAATGGATGTGAAAAGTGCTTTTTTCAATGGAGAATTGGAAGAAGAGGTATATGTTGAACAACCTCCAGGCTTTCTAGATTCCAAATTTCCCAATCACGTCTACAGGCTTGATAAAGCACTTTATGGCCTTAAGCAAGCTCCAAGAGCATGGTATGAGACTTTAGCTCAGTTTCTTCTGGAAAGTGGATTTAACAGAAGGACTATTGACAAAACCTTATTCTATCTCAACCATGGAAAGGACTTACTTTTGGTGCAGATATATGTTGATGATATCATTTTTGGTTCTACAAATGACAGACTTTGTAAGAAGTTTGCCAAGCTGATGTCGTTTTGATATCAAATGAGTATTATAGGAGAACTTAACTATTTTCTGGGCCTTCAAGTCAAGCAGAATGAAGAAGGAACTTTTATTTGTCAATCTAAGTACACCAGAAATTTGTTGAAGAAGTTTGGAATGCAAGATTGTTCAAATGCATCCACTCCTATGGCCACTGCGACAAAGTTAGATAAGGATACTGGTAAATCAGTATATATTACTGATTATAGAGGTATGATTGGCTCATTACTCTATCTAACTGCAAGTAGACCTGATATCATGTATGCTATATGTCTTTATGCAAGATTTGAAGCAGATCCAAGAGAACCTCACTTAACAGTTGTGAAAAGAATTTTCAAGTACCTTAAGGGTACAACTGATTTGGGATTGTGGTATCCTAGAGAATCAGACTTTAAGCTAATAGGTTACTCAGATGCAGATTTTGCAGGATGCAAAATTGACAGAAAAAGCACAAGTGGAAGCTGCCAATTTCTTGGAGGCAGATTGGTTTCTTGGTTTAGCAAGAAACAGAAGAATAAATTGCTGCAGGAAGTTGTTGTGCACAGATTCTTTGGATGAAGAATCAGTTACTGGATTATGGGTTAGAATTTTCTAAAATCCCTATTTACTGTGATAATCAAAGTGTTGTTGCTATGACAGGTAATCCATTTTAACACTCAATGACAAAGCACATCAGCATTAGGTACCACTTCATAAGGGAACATATGGATGAAGGTACCATGGAATTGCATTTTGTTCCAACAGATCAACAACTAGCAGATATCTTCATAAAACCACTGTGTGAAGCTACTTTAACAAGATTGGTAAATGAACTTAGAATGGTTTCAGGTTCTTTCTCTAAATCTGCCTAGTTTATGTTCTGATACATCATACTTTATGATCAGTATTTACATATATTACTATCTTTGTGTATTCTGTGCTTAAATTGAAATTTGCTTAAGTGTTGATTGTTGTCTGATGTGAATTTCTAAACTCTGATAGTGATATGAATGTTTCTGTGACTATTCAATCCAATGAGGATAACTGTGCTAGATGCTAACCTGGTAGTCTTTAATATACTAAAGATCCCATGTTTGAAGTAATTGTTTATGTGGAAATCTTTTAACACAAGCAAATTCTGATATTGAGCTTAGTTAAGTTTACTTTGTGTATCTTATTACTAAGTCAAAAACTAGAATAAATGCTTCTTATTTGTTAAGTTCTGATGTTAGTAAATCTGATGGATGTACTAAGTGCTGATAAGCCTCACTTATCAAAAGAAAAAGAAAAGAAAAGAAATAATTATCAGGTACTCCTTTGAGATCTAGAGTAAAAATATGGAAGGGAAGACCCAGGTGCATTGCTGGTATTAAGTAATATGCATTAGAAAAGCAAAATAAAATTTTCTTGGTGACTTTTCACACTCTATGATTACTGGAGAAATACTCTGATAACAGCATAAATTCTGATAAGCAGTCGTGACTCACTTACACTGAGAAGCCACTGTAAAATGGAATTTCAAAAGATGCATAAAATGAGCACAAAATAGTTGAGGTGGATTCATGCATGAACTCATTCTAAAGTAGACTTCAGAATAATGACAGATTTTTAGCAAAGTTCTTAGTTATGCCTTATTTCTAAGATGTACTGAAGTGAATCAAACTTTACTCTTTTTCTGATATTTAGCTTAATGTACACACTTACACTCCATATGAATGATGAAAATTACTGTGGTAATAAATGTTATTTTAGATGAACAGTTTATGTGTCAGATTGCATAAATTCTGAGGACAAGTTCTGATGGAAGTTCTGATGATTAAGTTCTGATGAAACCATAACAGTATTTGTGTGAAGAATTACAAGAATACACATTCACTTTTCGAGTTAAGGAGCCATATTCTGATGACTTTTAAATCCTGATAATAATCAAGTTCTGATGCTGACGTGGCAGTATTTATTTACTTGGTTTATTTTTGGTCATAACCTGAATGATAATATTTTTTTTACAGAATATTGGTTTATGTGAGATAAAACTATCATAATCATTATGGGTTAGTGGTTAACGTGTATGTCCTGAAAAACTGCATGTGCACGGTAATTATTGCTTATTTTACGTGCCCATTAACTCTTGTTCTAACCGTTTACTGACTATTCACATGGTGCCAGGTGTAAAGTGTATCCCATGTTTCAAAAATACAACTGTTGAGTGGAGAAAGTATATATACGAGAGATAAAAGATTTTCTAATCTTTTACTTAATTTTCTATTCTAAATCTCTTTTACTTTCTCTCTCTCTATCTCTCTCTCTTATTTTCTGAAGTTGTTTTTCTCTCAGGACTTTTTACAAACACTTTGCAAACATACTCTTATTCACTTAATTTCTTACAGAGATGGCACCAAAAGACGTAATTTTCAATGGGGCTAAGTTTGTTCCTAATAACTTCTCCACTATTCTTAACAAGTCAGAAGCTCCATCAGAACTTCACTTCATTCAGGACTTTCTTACTAGTTCTGATATTGGGTACGCTCTGACCGAACCGAATGAAGTCTCTGGTTCTCAAGTGCTGGAGTTCTGGAGAAGCGGAGTATATGATGATGGTGGTGCTCAAGGGTCCCCAAGTATTATTTTTTCATCAGGGGAGGATGAGCATGTCGTGACATTGCCGTTCGACAAGCACTGCAGCTGCCTGAGAACTATGTTTATTCTACTGTTGAAGAGCTAGTTCTTCAAAACATGATGGCAAGTCTGGGGTATGAGAGGACTTTGGCAAAGCTGGGTCAGTTGAAGAGATCTTACATAAGGAGGGAATGGAGTTTCTTCTTTGATAGCATAACCAAGGCTTTTGCAAATAAATGTTCTAATTTTGATGCAATCCCCATATTCAGCCAACAAATCGGGTATGCTCTTATAAATCAAACTAATTTTGATTATGCAAGTACTGTCTTAGGTTTTATTGGGGATATAATGACAGAAGAAAGAAATACTGTTTACTTTGCTAGATTCTGTCAGCTTATCTATAATTTTTGTTGTGATGATAAGCCCCAATCAGCTAGTGAATTAATATCATCATTCAGACTAGCTAAAAGAGATTTTAATGACTTATTATCTACTGATAATAAGAAGGCTGTGTTAAGACCCCTCCTAGTTCCTTTATCTGTCAAACAAGCCTTAATAACCTACGATCCAGTTAAATACACTGAACTATATCCTGATGTTCAACCATCAGAACCTCATCCATCAGCACCTACCACCTCTACACAAACACCTCAAACTTCTCAACCTCAACCTTCAGATCCTACTGTGAAGATTTCATCTTCCAAACCCAAGAGGACTAAGAAAGTACCTCAGACTCAACAGAAGAGAAGGAGAATTATTCTGCGAGATGAATCAGATGTTGAGGAACAGGTTCCCATATCAGAACCTGTTGTTGTAGAAGCTGAGAAGGTTTCTTCTCAGAAAGATACTATAACTGGGAGTTCCAGGTTCCTTAAAAGGCTTAGAAAGTTAAATTCTGATGAAAAAGCTCCTACAGTGTCTCCACCTTTGAAAAAGTTAAAGAAACAGAGAGCTCATAGGGACATAGTTGAGTCAGATTCAAAGGATGTAGTGGAAGAAGCTAAGGAAGGGGATCAGGAATCTCTGATCTCAACATAACCAATTGTTATTGAATCACTTCCTTCTACACAACAAGAAACTGCTCAAGACAGAATTCCTACACCCCCTATGTCACCTATTGTTGATCCAGTACATACTGAAGAACCAGGTACAAGTGCTGAAATTCATATTCATAACCTGATTGTGCCTGAGGTTTTGTACCTGAAAGCTCCACTAATTCAACTCACTCCACCGACAATATCAATTTTGAATGTTGATCAGAACCTGGCTGCAGATAAGAATTTAGAGGAAGATGTTGAAGCCTCTATAGCCTCACATACTGCTATTTTATCTGAGGATGCTGAAACTGCAGGATCTACAAGTTCTGATGCTGCCAATGAAGAAACTACTTGTAAAGCTGCTGCTAAATTATATGTTGATACAGCTGGTCCATTAGGACATGCACCTCAACAAACAGTTAATAAAGCTGATTTAGTCAAGAAGTTTGTTACAGGGGAAACACCCGTACCTTGGAGTGAAACTCCTAGAGGAAAGGAGTGGACTAAGGAATGGAACACAGTTAATTTTGTTCCTTCTGAAAAGATTCTTGCTGAGCATCTGGCAAAAGCTGATAAAATGCTGATAAATGAGGATTTCAAGACACAGCTGAGAGTTACTGCATTGAGTACTAGGCACCTTCAAGGTCAACACTCAACAACTCATGCCAAGGTGAATAAAATTCAAGAAACCTTGATCCAGCAAGATATGAATGTGAAACTTGAAAAGAACAGATTTTTCAAGCCAGCCTTTGACATAATTGCCTACACTGAGAAAACTCAGGAGAAGCAACAAGCTCAAATTGAAGAAATTCTGCAGAATCAGGCTTCTCACCAAAGTCAACTCAATGAGATACAATCCTCAGTGGAATTGCTTGTCTCTCTTCTTTTACTTGCTGATGCAAAGAGGGGGAGAAAGTGATTAAGTCCAAATGCAAATCTATTCAGACACTGAAAGGAAATGATGATGGAAATGATGACCAGGGAAACTCTAACAAGGGTAGAGGTCAAGGTCAAGGCAAAGGACTTTCATCAAGTAAAGCTAGAATTACAAGTCAAGGAACAAGTTCTGATACTGGGAGAAGAATAAGTTCTGATACTGGTAAAAGGATAAGTTCTGGTGAACATCTGGAACTTGATGAAGAAATTTCAAAGCAGTTATTTCTTAAAGAAAATCCAGGAATGGACTTTGAGAGTCTAAAGGAAGAAGAAGCTAGACTCAAAGCAGAAGGTGTCAAGACAAAACCTAAGGGTATTGTGATAAAGGAAAGAACAAATTCTGAGGCAACTAAAGCCAAATCACAAATGGAAAATGATCCAAGGTCCAAGGGCAAAGAAAAAGTTGATGAACCTGTAAAGGTTTATATGCCAGTCATGGATGAAGAAATAACTGATGATGAAGAAGATGCTAATCTTACTCTGATGCATAAGAAGATTTTCAAACAACCTCTGACATGGCTCATGTTGTTCAGAGTCAAGATATAGTAAGTTCTGCTATGACAGTGAAGCAAGCAACCTCTGACATAGCTCAAGTTGGCTTGATATCAGAAGATAAGGAAAAGGAAACCTCTAACATTGCTCATGATAAACCTTCAAAGATACTTGTTAGGTCCCAATTTGTTTGTAGAAGGGGGGGTTGAATACAAACAGTACCAAATAATCGAATAAATGCGGAATAAAAAATGTGAAACAAAATTCAAGTTAAATAAAAATATTATTAAACTTGAAAGGTGTTACAACAACTGTATCGATTACAAGGTATTAATCTCAAATCAATTATCACAAATCTAGAATAAATTCGACATGAACTTTTTCTATTTTTGCAATAATTAGAATCAAATGCTAAACGCGATTTGAGATTAAGTTCTAGGGATTTTGATCCGCTAGATTGTTACACAAGAACAAGATAAATAATTCTAGTGGTTGAATTTAACATTAACAAACTAGAATTTAATCTTGATGATTTGCAGATGAAGAATAAAATGTTTCAAGGCGGCTGCTTTCTTTTTGTTCTTGGATGTTTTCTGTGTGTATTGAATGACTTGGTCTTCTGCTTCTTTTATCAAACAGCCGAATGGAAAATTGATCTGGTATGACAATCCTTTGCTCAGTAAGACTTTCGGTGTGACAATCTTTAGAGCTAGCAAGACAATCAAAATGAACTAGCAAGACTTTCGGTATGACTATAGATTGTCATACCGATTGTCATATTAATTCAAATGAATTGTCTTGCTGAATTAATAAGTGATTTTAATCTAAATAATAATTCTATCAAGACACTCAACTGAATTAGCATGACTTTCGGTATGACTATCAATTGTCATACCGATTGTCATACTAGTACAATCAGTTGTCTTTTTAGAATTAAAACAGATTTTAACCAAATAAAAATTCTGAAAACCTTAATATTAATTCTGAATTAATTAATCAATTAATTCAATTAATCAATAAATTAATCTTTGCAGATATAATTTATTTTCTTAATTAAATTATATGACTTAATTAATTAATAGAAAATTAATACTAACCCTGAGCAGCATCCATTCTTCTGACAATCTTCTGAAAATCACTGAGAATTATGAATCAATTCCACCACTTCACTGTTGACACTCGATGTACTGTCTGGTTCATGAGTGACTAACTTCCGTGACGTTTCTTCATGTGTTGACTTTGATACTCTGATTTTCTTCAGATTAAATCCTTGTAATTAATTGATACCCTGACGAGATCTCTGTCACTTGATTAAATCCACGATCTTGATTTATATCACTGAGGCATGATCAACTTCTTGAACTTCTTCCAGTGAATTAACTCCTCAAGTCTGTAGATGAACCTTGTTTCTGAATCCTTTGACAGATATTACTTTGCGAGATCTCTCTGACGGTCGATCCACTATTTACTTATTACATTCTTATTTGAGTTGAGTTGAATCCTCGAATATACAAATAGGTCTATGACATATGACTTACAATCTCCCCCTATTTGTTTGTTAGACAATAACACACAAATACCTAGAGGATAACTCAACTAACAAATAAGAAAAAGATATAAACATACATGCAAAGTAAATAGCAGAAAAGTTCTGGATGAGATTTAACATTTTCCAGATTCCAAGTAGATGTTCCTCTAGACTGAACATATCTTCAAGTAGTTCCATCTTCATTTGTACAACCACATTTCCTGTTGAGAAGCCCATATCTCTTGCTTCTCCCCCTATGAGAATCAACTGATTAAAGAAGATCACCTTCGTTTTACCACCTCTCCCGTACAATAGGATCCGCAGATAAAAACCAATGGTACTCCCCTAACTGCTTCTTCCCTTACTAGGAAATCACCTTGTGTTTACCACCTCTCCCGTACAATAGGATCCGTAGTTAGAAACAACAATGGTGTGGTGTAGTGTACATTTTTAGGATCTTTTTCTTCCTCCCTGCTATTTCTCCCCCTTAGTTGAGGAATCCTCCAAACTATTACTTATGCTTTTATCTCCCCCTTAAAGAAGGAATGTATGCCGTCATCTGAAGGAGTTCTCATATTTCACTTGGTTGGAAAAGAAATAACAAGTAGTTTCTCTTTCTTCCTCACTGTGAGTGTGTGATTGTGTTTTAGTGTACCTCACATGTGTTTTACTCTTCTCTCCACTCGTGTTTACACTCATTCTCACAAGTGTATCACTCTTCTCTCATAGCTCCATACTCCAGCTGTACCTGCAAGGAAAATCACCTTAGCCATCCTTAAGGAGGTCACAGGTGGTGAAATGGGAGTTCACAAATCCCCATCCTTGTTAAACTCGTCAGATGAATCTGAGTCATAATTTACAAGTTACTAGTTTCCCTTTTAGGGTTCCAGATTTGAATTCTGGGAAGGTAAACAATGATCCAAAGAATTTAGCATAAAGATCAAGGTTCCCTTCTAATGTCTGTGAAGACATTTCCTTGTGACTCATCAGGTAATATCTGAATCATTGTCAACAAGTTGCCGATCTGCGCCTATGTCAGATCCACTATCCGCAGATGCATCTAGGGGATTTAATCCTGGGGAGGTAGACACTGACCACTGACATATGGCTTTTGGATCAGTATCCTCTCCTAACACCTGTAAAGGCAATTGGTCCACTAACGAACCTTGAACAATCGAATCTGACCTTAAAATGGTCGAAACTCTTGTTTCCGTCAACTCATCCTTTGTGTATGTAACCTCTCCTTGTGCATCAAGAATTGTTTATGTTTGAAGTGGTGACACTACATCGGATACCTTGGCCGACAGGCAAAATTCAATAGACTCACCCTGTTGAGAGAATGAATCTAGTAACTATTTTTGTGCCTTTTCAGCCATTACATCTTTTTGAGAAGATGTATGGGGGCTAGCAGTTGTCTCGGTTTAAATACTACTCATCTATGTAGGAGACAGAGCTACTGGGTTGACTACAGAACCTTCCTTATGTGGTGCACTAGGCACTATCTCCCTCACGCTCATTCATACTACATTTAGTGGTAAGAGAGTGTTGGTTGGTTCTGTTTTTGTGTTTGTCTTTACATTCTGGGATAGACGTTGTGGGTTTTCAACCTCATGACTGTCAATGAAAGAAAGTCATTGGAGACTGAACCTGTAACACAGAACATATGGTAATAGAGAGAAAATGATTTACAATAGTGATTTCAAAAGATTTTACATGAAATAAGAAATCACTAATGTAGAAAGAAGTTTAATTTTTGTTTTTCAAAATGAATGAGTTTTTGATAAAACATTGATCACTTAGGGTAAAGTCTAAGTAATTCTCATTCATGTCAAAAGCTTACAAATATCTGCAACATAATGTTAACAACATATCATTGACCGATACTTGTCAAGTACTTTAGATACTAATTGTTATGTTGCATAAACAATATACCACTGCACATATAAAACAATATAATTGTGCCTAGTGATAAAATAGTTATAAATATGACGACTCTACTAGTTCATATAAAATTACAACTTCTGTTAGTGTGCCATACCATGTCCTTGACGATTGCTTGAGCAGTATACTAGTTCATACCAACCTAAAGTGAGATTCTGAAGAAGAGATTGCATAGTCCAATAGATCTGCAGCTGCAAAGTCCATGAACTGTGGTGCACTGACTTCCTCTTTTGACTCACCAAACAGGAGTACACTTGTACACATCTTACTAGAGTACAATTCCAAGTGTAATGTGCAGCAGGTGTCTGATATGTCGTAATATTCTCAAGTCTCGTCACTGGTGCTATATGTTAGATACTGCTTCCTGATAATAACCTAGCACAATATACAAAATTACAATGATAACATTCCCAGCTTGCAAACAGCCATATCCCTCAGATAAACCTTTGCTGTTATCTCCAAAGGTAACCAGGGGGCCAGCTTTCTCAATCCTCATTTGATAGCAGGGCTCTATCTCCGGTCATATGTCTTGATGATCCACTGTCAAGAATCCACACTACCGGTTACACCTGTTTAATGCCCTGCACTTCAAATGGATTAGACCTTCTTCGGAACCCAAACTTGGTTGGGCCCGGCATACTTGTAGAATTTTCCTTTGTCAGGCAAAATAACATTTTTAATTTTAACGATCTCAACATCCTCAATGACTGAACATTTGACCTTGTAAACAGCCTTAACAAATTTCTGTTTAAGCTTAGGCACAAATGTCTCCTTTCTAGCCTTAGAAGGACTAGCAGTCTTAGACCTATCATGCTTCTTGTTATTCACATGCTGACGAGTAGTACTCTTATCATTAGACACATGCTTACCATTAAAATAAGCATACATCATATTAAAAGCACAAGACATACAATTAACAACACTACATGCTTTATGAGAGTGATTAACAGCAGGTAATTTATGCATGGTAGACATGGAATTATTGTTATCCAACTCATGTGTGTCTGAGTTAGTCTCAGTTGCTTTCACAACTTTGACTGGAACTTTCGACTCACTTGACTTGGAAACAATCTTCTCATTAGCATGATCTTCAGCACGTATTTCTTCATGAATAACAGAAGAGGTCGGATCAAATGGTTCAGCAATTGATGCTTTATAGAGGGGTTCATCAACACCCTTAAGCACATGTGGTACTTCCCTCCCTTTAGCACAGACATGAGGAGGGGAGTTTATGCCTAATTCTCCAATAGCAGCATTGTAATCATAACCTATTCCAGATGTTTGATTAACAGCTTGCTTACTGTAGAACTCTTTAGCCTTCGAACAAGAATTGAAGTAGGCTCTAACCTTAGTCTCAAGACCGGTGATCTTGTCTTTGAGAATAGTTTCGAGTTTTCTATAACAGTCAACTCTATTCTCTAGAAAAGATACCTGTTCTTTTAATTTGTCTTGATTAATGTGCACAAGTCTTAATTCATTGACCTCTTTCTCAAGGTCTGTGATCTGTAAACTTAACAGTTCATTATCACGACGTGCACAATCTAAGTTACCTCTTAGATGATAAACCATTTCAGCATCAGAAAGTTTTACCTCTATTCTTGACGATGAAGCTTTTCCATCAATAGCCATAAGAGCAAGATTTCCTTCATCTTCATCTTCACTGTCAGTATCATCCCAGCTTCTTCCCTTTGCCAGATAAGCCCTTTCAGAGTTCTTTCTTACTTGCTTTGGCTTCCTACATTCTGTGGCAAAGTGTCCCAACTCATTGCAGTTATAGCATCTAATGGTGCTTCGATCAACCATCCCTGTTTTGTACCCACCACTGCTGGTGTTAGAGGATGAAGATCCACCTTTCTGGAATTTGTTGTAGTTGGACTTGTACTTAAGCTTGGGATTCCTCCTGAATCTGATATGGGAGAATCTCTTGACAATTTGGGCCATTGATTCATCTTCCAATTGCTCCAGCTCTTCCAAGGAATAAAAATCATCACTTGATTGATTTGTAGTAGGAGGATCATATTCTGCTACTAACTCATTTTCCTCACCCTTGGAAAACTGTACCATTCTTTCTAACTGTTGAGATTGTTGTTGTTGTTGACCTTCAGCTACAAGTGCAGTAGATGTGCTGACCATTCTATCCTTCCCGTAGACTTCCTTCTGTTGAATCTGCTCCAACTCATAGGTTTTTAACACTCCATAGAGCCTGTCCAAAGAAATCTCACTCAGATCTCTAGCTTCTCTAATGGCAGTGATTCTATGTTCAAGATGAGCTGGCAGTGTTAAAAGGAACTTTTTGTTGACCTCCCTGATTGAATAATACTTTCCATTGATGTTCAGGTTGTTGATCAACGCATTGTACCTCTCAAACACTTCAGTAATTCCTTCTCCTGGATTTGATTTGAAATGTTCATATTCAGAGGTTAGGATTTCCAACTTGTTCTCCCTAACTTCCTCTGTGCCTTCATTAATCACCTCAATAGTTTCCCACATGTGTTTGGAATTTTTACAGTTCATCATATGTCTGTTCATCAAGGGATCAAGGGAATCAATTAATATTAATTGAAGGCTGGCATCCAAGGAGGCTTCTTCCTTCTCAGCAGGAGAAAAATCTTCAGGCTCTTTTGGATAGGTTCTAGCTTCAGTAGTCACCACACCATCTATTATTACCTCCGGTTCAATAACTATCGGAGTTTTTATACCCTTCTTTAACAAGTTTGAATATTTGGGATTTGCAACTTGTAAAAATAATAGCATTTTCTTCTTCCACATGATATAATTCTCTTTATCAAATTGTGGAATTTTAACGGTTCCAACTTTATGTGAAGTCATTATGAATTTTTAAATAAATAAAAATTCAAGGAGTTGAAAAATCACAAAAGTCTAGGATCTTGATTTGTTCGTTAATCAGAAGGCTCTGATACCAATTGTTAGGTCCCAATTTGTTTGTAGAAGGGGGGGTTGAATACAAACAGTACCAAATAATCGAATAAATGCGGAATAAAAAATGTGAAACAAAATTCAAGTTAAATAAAAATATTATTAAACTTGAAAGGTGTTACAACAACTGTATCGATTACAAGGTATTAATCTCAAATCAATTATCACAAATCTAGAATAAATTCGACATGAACTTTTTCTATTTTTGCAATAATTAGAATCAAATGCTAAACGCGATTTGAG
Organism: Apium graveolens; assembly: GCF_009905375.1. Taxonomy (NCBI): domain Eukaryota; kingdom Viridiplantae; phylum Streptophyta; class Magnoliopsida; order Apiales; family Apiaceae; genus Apium; species Apium graveolens. The sequence continues at coordinate 155,388,449 of NC_133650.1, forward strand.
ATTAAGTTCTAGGGATTTTGATCCGCTAGATTGTTACACAAGAACAAGATAAATAATTCTAGTGGTTGAATTTAACATTAACAAACTAGAATTTAATCTTGATGATTTGCAGATGAAGAATAAAATGTTTCAAGGCGGCTGCTTTCTTTTTGTTCTTGGATGTTTTCTGTGTGTATTGAATGACTTGGTCTTCTGCTTCTTTTATCAAACAGCCGAATGGAAAATTGATCTGGTATGACAATCCTTTGCTCAGTAAGACTTTCGGTGTGACAATCTTTAGAGCTAGCAAGACAATCAAAATGAACTAGCAAGACTTTCGGTATGACTATAGATTGTCATACCGATTGTCATATTAATTCAAATGAATTGTCTTGCTGAATTAATAAGTGATTTTAATCTAAATAATAATTCTATCAAGACACTCAACTGAATTAGCATGACTTTCGGTATGACTATCAATTGTCATACCGATTGTCATACTAGTACAATCAGTTGTCTTTTTAGAATTAAAACAGATTTTAACCAAATAAAAATTCTGAAAACCTTAATATTAATTCTGAATTAATTAATTAATTAATTCAATTAATCAATAAATTAATCTTTGCAGATATAATTTATTTTCTTAATTAAATTATATGACTTAATTAATTAATAGAAAATTAATACTAACCCTGAGCAACATCCATTCTTCTGACAATCTTCTGAAAATCACTGAGAATTATGAATCAATTCCACCACTTCAATGTTGACACTCGATGTACTGTCTGGTTCATGAGTGACTAACTTCCGTGACGTTTCTTCATGTGTTGACTTTGATACTCTGATTTTCTTCAGATTAAATCCTTGTAATTAATTGATACCCTGACGAGATCTCTGTCACTTGATTAAATCCACGATCTTGATTTATATCACTGAGGCATGATCAACTTCTTGAACTTCTTCCAGTGAATTAACTCCTCAAGTCTGTAGATGAACCTTGTTTCTGAATCCTTTGACAGATATTACTTTGCGAGATCTCTCTGACGGTCGATCCAATATTTACTTATTACATTCTTATTTGAGTTGAGTTGAATCCTCGAATATACAAATAGGTCTATGACATATGACTTACAATACTCCTACCAAGATTCACCAAAGCTAAACAGGCTCAACCTTTGAAGACTGCAACAAGTGGTTTTGAAGCAAGAGTTGTTACAGGAAAGGAAGCAAGAGATAAATCTGGATTGGGTAGTTCTGATGAAAGAAGAGTACATAACACTACTAATGATCCAACTTCCTTAAGTGAACCAGGTGTTGGAGAAACTCCTGAAAGATTGAATCGACTTGAATCTATACAAATGGTTTACCATACCTTCTTGAAAGAACATATCTTGTTATATTTTATGACAGATGAAAGGGTATACCATATTAGGCAGAATGCTATACCACTGAAGTATTTTGAGGAACTGGAACATGTTCTATTCCTACTTCAAGTGAAAAATAGATTAACAGATAGTGCTGTAGGTTATTTAAAGTCATAAATTCAAAGACAAAAGAAGCTTTATTCTGTAAAGACTGACAACACATACTGTCCTAAGTACAGAGATCACAAAGGTGATATTTTCGAAATGAAGCCTAACTCTGCTAAGATTATAACTACTTTTATGGGTTACAAGGCTGTGGAATTCAATCTAGAGTCTGAAAAGGCATATCTGATTAGACTAGATCAGGAGATAAGAAAAGCTAAGATAAATGATCTCAGAGTAGCTATTTTTCAAACTGGAGAAGATACAGCTGAATTGATAAATGCTAAAAGGAGGATGGTCAATGAACTTGAATATGCTGAGAGATGTTTGTTGAAGAATTATCTCAGAACAACTCCTGATATCAAAGAGATCAGAAATTGAAGCCAAGTCAAAGATCAACAACTGCTTAAATTCTGAAGTATATACAAACTGAAGCTGTTATCAGAAGTTAAAGATGGTAAAGCTGAAAGGACTGTAAGTTGTAGTTATCTAGTCAAATTCTCATGTATTTGTACTTAATTTTTTTGACATCATCAAATATCTGTTGAACTTGTATATTATGCTAATTTACAAGTTGGGGGAGATTGTTAGATATATTTGATAATGTCATGTGTAATATGATTTGTGATTAGTTTTCAGATCTTACCTAACAGGACAAATCAGTACTTAACTGGAAATCAGCACTTATACTGAAAACAAAACATAAGAAATCAGAACTTAAGTTATCAGAACTTAAGTTGTCAGAAGATATTTATCAGGAGATAATATCAGGACTTAAGATGACTTTCAGATAAGGCAGGCGGCTGATTGAAAGGAAAGAAGATCGAGACTAAGACAGAAAGAAATATGCATGAAGAAAGAATTCTATGAAGAATAGAATACTTGAAAGAAAAGATAACTAGTTGATATATTTTAGGAAGCAGAATTATATTCCATATCAATTAGAATTTATCTTGTAACTGTGTAGTATATAAACATAGGCATAGGGTTTACACTATATGTGTTATCATTATCGAAGTTATTATTCTTTGTAACCCTAGCAGCTCTCGTGATAATTTGTTCATCACTAAGAGAGGATAGTTCCATATTGTAACAGATTTTATTGTGTTGAATAAAATCTGTGTTCTGTTACTTGAGTTCTTATATTCGATTTGATTGTAGTAAACACTGTATTCAATCCCCTTCTACAGTGTGTGTGACCTAACAATGTCTATAGAATTTGACAACATAACGGTTTAATGCACAAGTTATCTATCATGATTACATGGGGCAAGTAAGATGGTTAAAATTACCTACGAATCATGTATATCAATTACATAAACCAATGCTAGCATGGCAAGTTCTAAACCCCTAAATTCACTTTCGCTTCAATAGAGATTAACACATTATCTTATAAGTTTGCGACACTCATAAGACGAATAAGCACAACCAATACTAGGTTATCATACAATCACCACACACTAAGGTATCGAAACAAATTAACTAAAGAAATCCATAAGTAAATCCGCTAGAACCCCACGATAACGATTAGCCCATAATCGCACTCATCATCAATGTGGGTTCCGATGAAAGCATGGTATAATAAACGTAATCTTTATACTGAATAATAAAACCAAGTACGTAAAACAAGAGTGTAAGTTCAACAAATAAGAAAACTAGGATCCAAGATTACAACTTAAAACAAAGAATCACAAGAATAAACTAGATCCTCTTCGCCTTGGTTAAATTATGCTATACAGTCTTCTTACGCCTTCTCCTTAAGCCCTGGTACGTCTTGTTATGAAAAACAATCATAAGTTATTAATATATATGCTGTAGAATCAACCAGGGCTTCAAACTCTCAGAATCCAAGTGGAAACATAATTCTGCCATCCCGACCTGGCGCGGCCGCGCTGTCTTCCTGTAAACCTGGCGCGGGCGCACGCTACAACAGCGCGGGCGCACGCTACAACAGCGCGGGCGCACTGACTCTCTGGAAAAAATCCTAAATTCTGCTTTTCTTGCTGGTTTGTGTTGGCCTTTTGACGAGCAATCTTCTTGACACATTCCTAACACCATTTTAGCATCAAAATAATGCTAAATCACCTGAATCCCTGTAATAACCCCAAAATTTTCAACTTTTTGTAACCCTTGTGAATAGTGTTTTAGCTGAATGAAGAAACTTTTCACGCCACACTATGTAGGGGTTCTGTTATGGATATTCTGGGATATTATTAGTACTCTATGAAGTATATAAGTGTATGTAAAGATCGTCAGAATCCAATTCCGAACACTTTGGTTTTTCCCGGAAATCCACAAGATACGGAGAGAATTGAGTATAAGGTAACAGGATAAAAAAGGATTTAAATTAAAGGATTATAATAGAGGATCATAAAAAGGAATATAATGTATTGAGAAAGGTTAAGGGAACCTAAGTAATAAGATCCCGGGTATGATCCCTCAAACGATAAACGAAAACGAAAGTTAAGCGAACCGTATAACAGATCAGCGGTCATTAGGCAAACGATTAGGAAGTTAATCAAAGGGATTAGGGGGGATGATGTCATCCAACCAATAGAAAGAGGACAAGGAAGGGAGGATGACATCATGAGGATGACATAAGCATGACATGGGAAGGAAGGAGGTGTGGTGGCTTTGTAACCACACAAATCCAAGGGCAAGAAGGTAATTGACTAAAGCAAGCACAAAAACCAATCAACCAAGCCAAGTAAAATCATTTTCATCAAAAATCAAAAGCAACCAAGGCTTTGTTCTTCATTGCTCACGGCTTTTCACTATTCAAAAGGCAAGAGAAATTCAAAATCCAAGATCCAAGCTTCCTAAATTGGTAAGATAATTCCCTAATCATCTTCATGCTTAGTTAGGACTATATCATGAGTTTAAGCCATTAATTCCTTCTCAATCTTCTTCATTTAATCAAAGAAGAAGACAATGAATAGTGTTTTCAAGTTTTTAACTTGAACTTTTTCTTGTTTTTCTTGAAGATCCAAGCATTCTTAAGACTTCTCAAAGCTTCTTAAGGCTTCCTAGCTCCACCCACCACTTCAAGGAAGGTATACCATCTCCAAACCCTAGATTCCTATAAATTATAAGATGATTTTGATTAGTGGGTTGATATTGTAGTTTGTTGTTATGATTTAGAGTTTGGGATTTGGAATGGTAGTGAAATGGAATGGTAATTGTTGTGGTTTTGATTTAAAGGAACTTAAGTATGATTAAAGTTAAGTTTAGGCATAAGTATGAATGATTAAATTGAATTGGTTGGGGTTGTTATGATGTGATAAGGATGGATGTTGGTTGTATGTTGGATTTGAGGTTGGTTTGTGGTTGGTTTTGTATGGTTTAAAATTGGGAAATCGCGTAAACATAGCCGTCGTAACGTCCGATTTTCTTTGGACTGTTTTTGTGCATAGCATTAGGACCCGAGAACACCCTGCTAGATTATGACCACTGCCATGATTAGATAGCTCATGTTACGAGCTTCGTTTTGATATGTAGTTCGTTCGATTCCGATGCACGGTTTAGGAGAAACGACCGTTTCAAGTAACGACGTTTCGCGAACGAAACTTTTTCCCTCGCCTTACTTTGAAATGTAGGTTAAAGACCAAAAAGGGTTAATTAATGTATGAAACATTTATGGTAAGTGTGTTAGGCAGTTGGTAAGACATTCGCGAAGGAATCGCTTTAAAACTCGTAAAGGTTAAATTATTAAAAATGGTGGAGCCGAGGGTACCCGAGTGACTTAAGCGAATCGGTGAGCGCAAAACAAGCGTTAGAGTCTAAGTTAGTTAAAGTATAGATTTACAAGTGATTTTGGTTTAATTCCAACTTACTTGTTGTTTATAGGTTACCAGACTCGTCCCGAGCCTTTCTCACCCCCAAGTCGCTCAGGCAAGTTTTCTACCCGTTATACTGTTGCTGTGATGTAAATATATGTATATGCATTATCTTGTGATATTGCATGATTGTTATTAGCAAATTTTGCGATATATTGGAGCATGCTAATATGGTATATATGCATGTCTGTTTCGTAATCTGGTTATCTATCTGTTGATTTCAATGCTTATAGTTGCATAATACCTATGCTACAAATAAGCAAGTAGTTGCGTATACCCTTAGTATAGGGGATAAAAGGTGAACATATTTCTAAACCGGGAGTTGATGTTCCCGAGTATATTATATATATATATTTATTTATATATATATATATGGATATAGTTTTTAAAACTATTAATCGAATAAGGTTTATTCGATAACTTTAACTTTATTTTATTATTGAATATTATTTTGAATATTCATTCGAGGACTTATGACTCCTTTTACTTTATTAATGAATATTATTTTGAATATTATTCGAAGGCGTATGACTCCTTTTATTTATTTATCTGAATATTATTTGAATATTCATTCGAGGGTTTATGACTCTTTTGTTTATTTATCTGAATATTATTTGAATATTCATTCGAAGGCTTATGACTCAGTTTATATTATTTAATGAATATTATTTGAATATTCATTTGAGGATCTATGACTCCGATTATTTGTCGAGGTATATTCTTTATTTTATTAAAGAATAAGGTGTCAATAATCAAACTTATTTTCGATTATTCAAATAAAGATAATACTTTCATATAAGTATATCTTTGGTTATTTAATACTCGTTTCAAGTATAAGTTTTAAAACTTCTACTTCAATTATTTTTATAAAAGATTATTCTTTATGGGAATATTATTTAAATAATAATATTCAGTCATTTTCTAAATATTCTGGGGACTGATTTACTTCATTAAATCAGCTTTACTCCAAACACTCTTTAAAGTGTTTTCGAGTCTTCAAAATGATTTTTAAAAGTTAGAGCGGATCCCAAAACTCATTTTTATATTTAAGATCTTCCTTTTAAAGGGGACTTAAATACTCGTTCAAAACCTGGGGAATCCGGCTCTGTGGTGTATTTTATATTCGCAACAAGGTTGCAGTTTTGGTAAATGAATTGATTACTTACCCAACGTTCGGGAAGTAAGTCCATCTATTGAGTCGGCATAAGCAACATGGGCTCAGTGAGCGTCCATGATAGTGTAAGTGGCTCAGTGGGAGTCCATCAAATGCATAAGTGGCTGAGTGGCAGTCCAGCATAGGTCCTAATGCGGCCAGGGTGATGACCAGTGGGGAATTCGTCCATCTACTAGTAGAAAAGGTTACTTATGGGTATCTTTGCCTGAGGTATGCCAAAGGTTTTCTTTTCCTTCCAAATTCATTGGATATTGCAACTCTGTTCATACTTTACATAACAGAGGTTCCAGGAAATGTTTTAGAGATATATATATGTGGATATATATATATCGGGACTAAATAAAGTATCTCGTAACTTTATTTCATTCAATAATATTTCAAAGATTGAATCTATTCAAATCTTGTCTTGTAGTCTCATCTATGTGATGAACTTTTGAAACTGATTATAACTTGAACGGTGGTAGTTCAAGTAGTATTGGGAAAGATATAAGTATATTGGGGTATTTGGTAACCTCATCTTTTAAACTTATATCTAATTAATAATTGTCTTAGGAATGACAAAGATTTTCAGAAAAACGTTGAAACAAGGTTAGATATATGAGATCACCTTGCAACGATATTTTTTATACAGTTATACACTGGGACTTTGTGTATATTATGCATGGAAGAGGACTTCCAATATTTTGAAAAGTATATATATATATATACTGAATATTTTGCGACTTCATCGCATTAAGATATCAAACTTGGTTCATTTCTTTTGACCAAGACTTTCATGAGTATTATGAGTAGGCTCATATATTGTAAATCATTATACATATTATTTTGGTGGGCTTGCTACTCACCCTTGCTTTATTTCTTCATCACACAACAACAGTTAGGAAAGATGGCCAGACTCCAGCAGACCCAGCGCAAGCACGTGGGAAGCGTTCCGCGTCTTCCCGATGATGTCGTAGCTGCTATAGCTGCAGAGGTAGATCTATTGTAGATCAGACCATCTACTTTTGAGAATCAATTATGTATAATTATAACTTGTGGCAGATAATGGCAATTAACTGTAAATTTATCAAGTAATCGTTTTGGGTTGTAATAACTTTTAAATTGTGGATTCAAAGACTTGTACTTATTTGAATTTCATCTCTGAGACTATAACGGGTTGTGGTGTGTGTTAGTGTGGGGTCACAGCATAAGGTTGTTTATTATTAATTAAGTGAAGTGTTATTGTGGAAAGAAAGACCGTGACGACCCGGATCCCCGACCCCGGATCTGGGGGTGTTACAGAAGTGGTATCAGAGCTAAGCGTTATAAACCTCAGAGATGATGGGACGTTAAGATAATAAGTTCACTAAGATAATAAGAACTCTTGCCAAGTTCATAGTCGGACTACCTAACGTAGTACTGACAGTTAAAACCCTTATGAGAACCCTTATAAATGTAGCGATAGAAGCGTAGTTCGTTATCGTATAGAGTAGCGGGACTCCGAACCCTGAGGTTGAGGAGCAACAGCGCGATGATGTTTTATTACTAATTAGAGATCGGATTGTGGATCCGATAGAGTGTCCTAATGCAGGACCAGATGATGTTGATATTGAGGATGTAGCGGTTGAGGATGTTGTCCTAGAAGGGATAGTTGTTGAGGAGGATCCCATGGAGGATCCTGACAAGATTGGATAAAGGACCACTGATGAATTGATGACCATGGTTAGGTCGACTACCGGAGGTTCATTCAAGTTTGTAAAGATAGTAGCCCCTTTAACGCGGCTTACTCGTAAGACTGAGAAGTTCGAATGGACAGAGAAATGTGAGAACAACTTTCAAGAACTGAAGCAGAGGTTGGTGATGGCCCCTATGCTGGCGTTGCCGGATGGAAAAGGAGATTTTGTGAAGGGTAGTGACGCTTCGCATAAGGAATTAGGGTGCTTCTTATACAGCACAACAAGGTAATCGCGTACGCGTCAAGATAATTAAGGGAATTTAAAATTCGATATCCCCACCCATGAGCTTGGGCTCGTGGCAATAGTTTTGCCCTAAAGATTTGAGGCACTACTTGTATGGAGAGAAGTGTGAAATTCACAAACCATAGGAGCTCTAGTACATTTTTACGTAGAAAGAGCTCAACATATGCCAGAGGAGGCAGTTAGAGCTAATCAAGAATAATGATTGGGAGATTCTTTATCATTCGGGGAAAGCCAATGTGGTGGCTGATGCCCTTAGTAAAAAGGAGAGACTCAAGATGATAATGTCTTTGGGAGAGTTTATAAGAGGTTTTGGAAATAGTAGTGAAGGTAACCGGAGCCGGTACCGAAAAGCTGTTTGAGATTGCAATAGAGACCGAATTATTGGAAAAGAGCATACGATGCCAGAGAAAGGTGATGAATGAAGGCAGAGAGCCAACAAATAAATATGAGATTAATACCGAGAAAGATGATAAGGGAATAATGAGGTATTCCTATAGAATTTGGGTTCCGAAAAGTTCAAGAGCGTAAGGATGAGAACTTAGATGAGAGCCATAGTTGGAGGAATAAGATTTAGAGCAAACCCTGAACGTGATAGTCAGGGAGGTCGCCATCAAGATAGAAGGAACCCATGACATAATGGAGTGGAAAATGAGGATTTTAAAAAAAAATGACCCCAATTATGGGGAGTAGGATGAAACATTTCATACTAAGGTAACAGAAAGTCGAGTAAGGAAAGGAGACCCGAGACGGTACTCCTATACGGCAATTCATGGACCTATCTTGAAAGAACTTAGACTATTATCCCCAGCCACCACCTTGAGGAAACAATGCGGTAGGAAATTCTTTCATGACCTTTAAGTCGCTAAGCTCTCAGAGTTCCAAGGAACAAGCTGACCCAGTCGAGGCAAGAGCCTGGCTAAAGGAAATATAGGAATCATTTGAGATTCTAAATGATTGACGAATCTCAAAAGACTGTTTTTATCACTTACCCTCCTAAGAGAGAGACCACCCGCTGGTGAAAGACCAAGGAAGGCACGGAGCAAGAGATTATAATAAACTGATTTAAGTTCAGTCAATTGTTTTCAGGAAAGTACTTCCCAAGGTTATAGAGATAGAGTAAAAGCTTTAGAGCCAGAACAAAGGCAGACGAGTATGAAAAATTATGAATCTAAGTTGTAAAAGTTGTCAAGATTCGTTCTGAGGACACGAATCCAGAATGACGGGATGTTGGAATCAATGCTTATGTTGTGTTGGTTCATGAAATAATGATAAGAGAAAGGAAAATAAAAAAAATAAAATAAAAAAAGAAATTGAAGTGGAAAGGAATATAACGGCAATAGAGTTTGAGGAATGATAAGGGAGTTGGGTATGAGGAAACCCTAAAGACTCGTAGAAATAGAAATAGAAGAGTATGTAATCGTCAGGATGAGGGTGATTCACCATGAGTTAAAATTGATGGTTGAGGGCATAAGAGATACATATATTTTTTTTCCCTGTAAGTTGGGAAGATTCGAGGAAACCTTGAGATAATTCGAAGGATAAATAATGAGACGCGGATAGACTAAGGGGATAAGAAAGTAAGAAATTAAGAAAATTGGATGAAGGAAGTGACCTTCAAGAAGGTGAAGTGTAAGACCGGTGGCATGATACCCAGAAAGGGAGACGCCAGGTATGAAAGATATCCCAACATTGAGATGACTGTTGAGATAAACAACAAAAGTAAATAAGGATTTATTAAGAAGAAGTTCACGTTGAACACGACCAATATCTTCCAGAACATCCATGTTATCGTTACCAGATTAGGCAAGAAAAGCGGATAACCGTTGTTATATTTTGGAGGCCATTTTGATTAACCTCATTTTGTATACAGATGTTATTGTAAAATTAGGCATTTACTATCGAGGTGGGAATGATTGAATAAGATACCCATATCAGGGATATATGACTTTATTTATCCATGGAAGGATGCTTGTACCTTTTTAAAGGTGGAATTAAGGATAGAACATCGGTAACTTAAAACGAATCCTAGGGGAATGCATAAAGGTTGGCATTTCACCCTTGATAGGGATAGTATGAGTTTTGACAGTATGAATTGGAAAGCATTAAGGTAATAATAACCTTTAAGGATCAGTGGAGAAATTTTTCAGAAGTATATAGACAATGGTTCTAGTAATAGTGAATGGTATTTTGATATGCCCTGTATCTAGGGAATACAGGAGGAACGATTGAAGGATAACCTTAGAGGTTTTACAAGGAGAAAGGTAATATTCAAAATTCTCAAGAATAAAAATGTTGATAAAGGAAATATGACATAATTATAATGTTGCCAAGTGGGGCACGTGTTAAACCACGAGAAAGTATGGATCGAACCAGTAATGGTCGAAATTGTTCAGGGCAATTAGGACTTAAGATAAAAGATGTTCTAATTATGATTGAGAGTCAGTCATGACAGTGATTAACCTCTAAAGACTGAGGGGATAACTTATGGAAAAATGGAAATTTTTTTTTACTCATCAGATATTAAAGAAAAGTATTTTCACATAAGCTGTGATTGAAATAAGGTAGAAAATTTATTTGGAGGTGGTTAAAATGACATTAACTGTAAGGAAATTTTACTATCAGGAAAGGCCAAAGAGGTGGCCGACACTTTAAAGGTAAGAGGATAATTATAGGCGCTTGTGCCAAAGGAATACAGTGATGATGGTTAAAGCTATGAAGGTTGTATTATGGTTTGGAAGATTGACATTCCTTCTGATGACTGTGCAATACCCAACCGTAATAGTAGTTGGTAAAGGTTTAATTCGTGTAATCGCCATGAGCAGGCTATCTATCTCAGCAGGTACTATCTTGAGATAAGCCAGGACCATGTTTCAAAAAGGACTAGACGAACCTTTGACTTAAGTCCTCTATTTAGGGCGTATGATTAAGAATGGCATTAACCTGCTATCGGTGCTTTGATTGAAACTCTTCTGCAATTTTATATGCTTCATGTCATGTATGTATGTCAGGATCAGGAGTGTACTCCATGAATCATGAATAGTGATTATGTTACCTCCTTAGAATGATTTGATATGACATGTATGGACTCCGTATGGTTAGATATTAAAATTTTACGGAAAAGTGAATGACGACAGTAGGTCAGTGGTGGACCATAGTAATGCAGCAATGATTCTGCGAGTATTGAGCTGATTACAACCGTGAGAGTTGTATTGGAATGGGTGTTGAGATTGAGTACCACTCATCGGGTCGTGGTAGTGTATAAGTTATCATTGATAGATTAATTAAGTAGAGTATCTACCTAGTGAATAATTATTCTTTCTTATCAATAGAGAGTCGTATTATTATACGAGGAAGGTTGCGGTGCAAGCATAGAATTCTAGTAACGATGATGTATAGAATGAGATCCCAGATTCGATTTTCGATGTCGAGGGAGTTTCAAAGATGATTATGTATAAGCTCGAGGAAGAGTGTGGGTCCATAGAATGATGGACGGGATAGCGAAAATATTTAAGCATGCAAAATACGAGGCTATAATGCTTAATGTTGATTTATATACGTATATGATTTGTTCTCCTATGACAAACCTCTATAGTTCAGAGGTAGGTTCCAAGCCAGATATTTTGTGGCAGTATATTTTTTTCATATATACAATTCTCTTTAATTCGTTCTTTTCTCTTCTTTTCATTTCATGTAAGCTGAGAAGAACAACCCTTCCAGAAAGGGGAGGTATTGCCGAATGACTATCTATCTGTGTGATAGAAGCCTAGTAGGATACCAGCTATTGTTTAATTGCTTGTCAAGTACTAAAGGCTGGCCACCTTCTGTACTAACTATGCGATATAACAAGTGTTCATGATCATAGTGATCTCTCAACAAATTCCTTTACTTTTATATGATTGATCAAACTTTGGGGAAATAGAAACAACTGAAAAAGGAGTAATAAAGTGGTGGTAGTATGCAGAATGGGAACACATTCGTGATACTAAGGTTGACGTGGTTATTAAAAGGTTATAGAACGCTAACAAGCAAAAGTATAACCAGTATAATATTAGGAACGGAAGGTAGTAGCGATTACGAACTGGAAAAGAATGGGTATTGAGAAGCAAAAGTTCTAATGATAAAAGCTATAATGAGAGTCTGTGCAATAAACTTGAAAGAATTTGGAATGATCACTTAATTCGGATTGAGTTATCTTACGACAATAGATCATATGTCATTATCGAGATGTCGCCTTATGAGATCCTTGAGGGAAGACAATGTCGATCTCCCTTACGTTAGGATGAAGTTGTAGAGCGCAAGATGCTCGGACCCGCAGTAGTCCAAAGGACCAAGGATATGATAGATCTAATCAGAGGACGGCTGGTAGTAGCCCCAGATGGACATGATAAGTATGTTGATTTGACACGAAAGGATAAAGAGTATGAAATAGGGGACCTAGTAATGTTATAGGTATCCCTTGGAAAGGATTAATGAGGTTCGGAAAGAAAGGAAAACTAAGCCCAAGATACATTGGACCTTTTGAGATATTAAAAGGGATTGGAAAGTTAGCTTACGAGCTAGCCCTACCCCCTAATTTGCAACAAGTTCATAATGTGTTCCATGTGTCAATGCTAAGGAGGTATCATCGGGATGCCAGGCATATAGTGGAGTACGAGCAGGTGGATATGCAGCCAGATCTAACTTACGTGGAGAAGCCAGTAAGGATTATGGATAAGAAGGAGCAGGTGCTTCGGAACAAAGTGATCAAGCTAGTCAGAGTACTATGGCAGAATCATAATGTGGAAGAATCAACTTGGGAACTAGAGAGCACAATGCTAGAAAAGTACCCCCATTTGTTTTCTGTTTGATTCCGGGACGGAATCCTTTTAAGGAGGGGAGACTGTAATAACCCCAAAATTTTCAACTTTTTGTAACCCTTGTGAATAGTGTTTTAGCTGAATGAAGAAACTTTTCACGCCACACTATGTAGGGGTTCTGTTATGGATATTCTGGGATATTATTAGTACTCTATGAAGTATATAAGTGTATGTAAAGATCGTCAGAATCCAATTCCGAACACTTTGGTTTTTCCCGGAAATCCACAAGATACGGAGAGAATTGAGTATAAGGTAACAGGATAAAAAAGGATTTAAATTAAAGGATTATAATAGAGGATCATAAAAAGGAATATAATGTATTGAGAAAGGTTAAGGGAACCTAAGTAATAAGATCCCGGGTATGATCCCTCAAACGATAAACAAAAACGAAAGTTAAGCGAACCGTATAACATATCAGCGGTCATTAGGCAAACGATTAGGAAGTTAATCAAAGGGATTAGGGGGAATGATGTCATCCAACCAATAGAAAGAGGACAAGGAAGGGAGGATGACATCATGAGGATGACATAAGCATGACATGGGAAGGAAGGAGGTGTGGTGGCTTTGTAACCACACAAATCCAAGGGCAAGAAGGTAATTGACTAAAGCAAGCACAAAAACCAATCAACCAAGCCAAGTAAAATCATTTTCATCAAAAATCAAAAGCAACCAAGGCTTTGTTCTTCATTGCTCACGGCTTTTCACTATTCAAAAGGCAAGAGAAATTCAAAATCCAAGATCCAAGCTTCCTAAATTGGTAAGATAATTCCCTAATCATCTTCATGCTTAGTTAGGACTATATCATGAGTTTAAGCCATTAATTCCTTCTCAATCTTCTTCATTTAATCAAAGAAGAAGACAATGAATAGTGTTTTCAAGTTTTTAACTTGAACTTTTTCTTGTTTTTCTTGAAGATCCAAGCATTCTTAAGACTTCTCAAAGCTTCTTAAGGCTTCCTAGCTCCACCCACCACTTCAAGGAAGGTATACCATCTCCAAACCCTAGATTCCTATAAATTATAAGATGATTTTGATTAGTGGGTTGATATTGTAGTTTGTTGTTATGATTTAGAGTTTGGGATTTGGAATGGTAGTGAAATGGAATGGTAATTGTTGTGGTTTTGATTTAAAGGAACTTAAGTATGATTAAAGTTAAGTTTAGGCATAAGTATGAATGATTAAATTGAATTGGTTGGGGTTGTTATGATGTGATAAGGATGGATGTTGGTTGTATGTTGGATTTGAGGTTGGTTTGTGGTTGGTTTTGTATGGTTTAAAATTGGGAAATCGCGTAAACATAGCCGTCGTAACGTCCGATTTTCTTTGGACTGTTTTTGTGCATAGCATTAGGACCCGAGAACCCCCTGCTAGATTATGACCACTGCCATGATTAGATAGCTCATGTTACGAGCTTCGTTTTGATATGTAGTTCGTTCGATTCCGATGCACGGTTTAGGAGAAACGACCGTTTCAAGTAACGGCGTTTCGCGAACGAAACTTTTTCCCTCGCCTTACTTTGAAATGTAGGTTAAAGACCAAAAAGGGTTAATTAATGTATGAAACATTTATGGTAAGTGTGTTAGGCAGTTGGTAAGACATTCGCGAAGGAATCGCTTTAAAACTCGTAAAGGTTAAATTATTAAAAATGGTGGAGCCGAGGGTACCCGAGTGACTTAAGCGAATCGGTGAGCGCAAAACAAGCGTTAGAGTCTAAGTTAGTTAAAGTATAGATTTACAAGTGATTTTGGTTTAATTCCAACTTACTTGTTGTTTATAGGTTACCAGACTCGTCCCGAGCCTTTCTCACCCCCAAGTCGCTCAGGCAAGTTTTCTACCCGTTATACTGTTGCTGTGATGTAAATATATGTATATGCATTATCTTGTGATATTGCATGATTGTTATTAGCAAATTTTGCGATATATTGGAGCATGCTAATATGGTATATATGCATGTCTGTTTCGTAATCTGGTTATCTATCTGTTGATTTCAATGCTTATAGTTGCATAATACCTATGCTAGAAATAAGCAAGTAGTTGCGTATACCCTTAGTATAGGGGATAAAAGGTGAACATATTTCTAAACCGGGAGTCGATGTTCCCGAGTATATTATATATATATATATATTTATTTATATATATATATATATGGATATAGTTTTTAAAACTATTAATCGAATAAGGTTTATTCGATAACTTTAACTTTATTTTATTATTGAATATTATTTTGAATATTCATTCGAGGACTTATGACTCCTTTTACTTTATTAATGAATATTATTTTGAATATTATTCGAAGGCGTATGACTCCTTTTATTTATTTATCTGAATATTATTTGAATATTCATTCGAGGGCTTATGACTCTTTTGTTTATTTATCTGAATATTATTTGAATATTCATTCGAAGGCTTATGACTCAGTTTATATTATTTAATGAATATTATTTGAATATTCATTTGAGGATCTATGACTCCGATTATTTATCGAGGTATATTCTTTATTTTATTAAAGAATAAGGTGTCAATAATCAAACTTATTTTCGATTATTCAAATAAAGATAATACTTTCATATAAGTATATCTTTGGTTATTTAATACTCGTTTCAAGTATAAGTTTTAAAACTTCTACTTCAATTATTTTTATAAAAGATTATTCTTTATGGGAATATTATTTAAATAATAATATTCAGTCATTTTTTTAAATATTCTGGGGACTGATTTACTTCATTAAATCAGCTTTACTCCAAACACTCTTTAAAGTGTTTTCGAGTCTTCAAAATGATTTTTAAAAGTTAGAGCGGATCCCAAAACTCATTTTTATATTTAAGATCTTCCTTTTAAAGGGGACTTAAATACTCGTTCAAAACCTGGGGAATCCGGCTCTGTGGTGTATTTTATATTCGCAACAAGGTTGCAGTTTTGGTAAATGAATTGATTACTTACCCAACGTTCGGGAAGTAAGTCCATCTATTGAGTCGGCATAAGCAACATGGGCTCAGTGAGCGTCCATGATAGTGTAAGTGGCTCAGTGGGAGTCCATCAAATGCATAAGTGGCTGAGTGGCAGTCCAGCATAGGTCCTAATGCGGCCAGGGTGATGACCAGTGGGGAATTCGTCCATCTACTAGTAGAAAAGGTTACTTATGGGTATCTTTGCCTGATCAGCAAGATATCTGGTGTATGCCAAAGGTTTTCTTTTCCTTCCAAATTCATTGGATATTGCAACTCTGTTCATACTTTACATAACAGAGGTTCCAGGAAATGTTTTAGAGATATATATATGTGGATATATATATATCGGGACTAAATAAAGTATCTCGTAACTTTATTTCATTCAATAATATTTCAAAGATTGAATCTATTCAAATCTTGTCTTGTAGTCTCATCTATGTGATGAACTTTTGAAACTGATTATAACTTGAACGGTGGTAGTTCAAGTAGTATTGGGAAAGATATAAGTATATTGGGGTATTTGGTAACCTCATCTTTTAAACTTATATCTAATTAATAATTGTCTTAGGAATGACAAAGATTTTCAGAAAAACGTTGAAACAAGGTTAGATATATGAGATCACCTTGCAACGATATTTTTTATACAGTTATACACTGGGACTTTGTGTATATTATGCATGGAAGAGGACTTCCAATATTTTGAAAAGTATATATGTATATATACTGAATATTTTGCGACTTCATCGCATTAAGATATCAAACTTGGTTCATTTCTTTTGACCAAGACTTTCATGAGTATTATGAGTAGGCTCATATATTGTAAATCATTATACATATTATTTTGGTGGGCTTGCTGCTCACCCTTGCTTTATTTCTTCATCACACAACAACAGTTAGGAAAGATGGCCAGACTCCAGCAGACCCAGCGCAAGCGCGTGGGAAGCGTTCCGCGTCTTCCCGATGATGTCGTAGCTGCTATAGCTGCAGAGGTAGATCTATTGTAGATCAGACCATCTACTTTTGAGAATCAATTATGTATAATTATAACTTGTGGCAGATAATGGCAATTAACTGTAAATTTATCAAGTAATCGTTTTGGGTTGTAATAACTTTTAAATTGTGGATTCAAAGACTTGTACTTATTTGAATTTCATCTCTGAGACTATAACGGGTTGTGGTGTGTGTTAGTGTGGGGTCACAGCATAAGGTTGTTTATTATTAATTAAGTGAAGTGTTATTATGGAAAGAAAGACCGTGACGACCCGGATCCCCGACCCCGGATCTGGGGGTGTTACAATCCCTGTTATATGCCTGAAATGCCAAAACACTACAAAAACACATCAAATACATAAATAACTCGAGTACAAAACACCAATTCAAGCTTTTATAGAGTATTCTAAGTGGACATAAATGCCACTTAACACACCCCCAAACTTGAATCGATGCTTGTCCTCAAGCATAAACAGACTTAAAGAACAAGAAATAAAAATGCATGAATGCAACGATCCCCTCAGATTAACTAAACCAACCAACAAGCAACATCTCAACAAATGCAGTTATTCGAAAAAATATCAATCAAATCCCACAAATCATCTTACAAGCTAGAAACATGCGTGTATGCAAAAGCTTACAGATATACTGTTATGTCACACACACTGTAGAAGGGGGTTGAATAAAGTGTTTAGCACAATCAAATCGAATATAAGAACTCAAGTAACAGAAAACAGATTTTATTCAACATAATAAACTCTGTTACAATATGAAACTGTCCTCTCTCAGTGATGAACAAATTATCACGAGAGCTGCTAGAGTTACAAAGAATAATAACTTCGATAATCGTAACACTTATAGTGTAAACTCTATGCCTGTGTTTATATACTACACAGTTACAAGATAATCTTCAAATTGATATGGAATATAATTCTGCTTCCTAAAATATATCAACTAGTTATCTTTTCTTCCAAGTATTCTATTCTTCATAGAATTCCTTCTTCATGCACAATTCTTTCTGTCTTAGTCTCGATATTCTTTTCTTTCAATCAGCCGCCTGCCTTATCTGAAAGTCATCTTAAGTCCTAATATTATCTCCTGATAAATATCTTCTGAACCTTAAGTTCTGATAACTTAAGTTCTGATATCTTAAGTTCTGATATCTTATGTTTTATCTTCAGTATAAGTGCTGATTTTCAGTTAAGTATTGATTTGTCCTGTAAGGTAAGATCTGAAAACTAAACACAAATCATATTACACATGACATTATTAAATATATCTAACAATCTCCCCCAACTTATAAATTAGCATAATATACAAGTTCAACAGATATTTGATGATGTCAAAAACATTAAGTTCAAATGCATGAGAATTTGACTAGATAACTACAACTTACAGTCCTTTCAGCTTTACCATCTTTAACTTTTGGTAACCGCTTCAGTCTGTATAAACTTCAGAATTTAAGTAGTTGTAGATCTTTGACTTGGATTCAATTTCCAATTTCTTCTGATCTCTTTGATATCAGGAGTTGTCCTGAGATAGTTTTTCAACAAACATCTCTCTGCATATTCAAGTTCATTGACCATCCTCCTTTTAGCATTTATCAATTCAGCTGTATCTTCTCCAGTTTGAAAAATAGCTGCTCTGAGATCATTTATCTTAGCTTTTCTTATCTCCTGATCTAGTCTAATCATATATGCCTTGTCAGACTCTAGATTGAATTCCATAACCTTATAACCCAGAAAAGTAGTTATAATCCTAGTAGAGTTAGGCTTCATATCGACAATATCACCCTTGTGATCTCTATACTTGAGACAGTATGTGCTGTCAGACTTTACAGAATAAAGTTTCTTCTGTCTTTGAATTTGAGACTTTAAATAACCTGCAGCACTATATGTTAATCTGTCTTTCACTTAAAGTAGGAATAGAACATGTTCCAGTTCTTCAAAATACTTCAGTGGTATAACATTCTTCTTAATCTGGTATACCCTTCCATCTGTCATAAAATATAACAAGATATGTTCTTTCAAGAAGGTATGATAAACCATTTGTATAGATTCAAGTCGATTCAATCTTTCAAGAGTTGCTCCAACACCTGGTTCACTTAAGGAAGTTAGATCATTGGTAGTGTTATGTACTCTCTTTCATCCGAACTACCCAACCCAGATTTATCTCTTGCTTCCTTTCCTGTAACAACTCTTGCTTCAAAACCACTTGTTGCAGTCTTCAAAGATTGAGTCTGTTTAGCTTTGGTGAATCGTGGTAGGAGTATCTTTGAAGGTTTAACATGAGCAATGTCAGAGGTTTCCTTTTCCTTATCTTCTGATATCAAGCCAACTTGAGCTATGTCAGAGGTTGCTTGCTTCATTGTCATATCAGAACTTACTAAATCTTGACTCTGAACAACATGAGCCATGTCAGAGGTTGTTTGAAAAATCTTCTTATGCATCAGAGTAAGATTAGCATCTGCTTCTTCATCAATTATTTCTTCATCCATAACTGGTATATAAACCCTTTACAGGTTTATCAACCTTTTCTTTGCCCTTGGACCTTGAATCAATTTCCATTTGTGATTTGGCCTTGATTTCTTCAGAACTTGTTCTTTCCTTTATCACAATACCCTTAGGTTTTGGAAATTTCTTTTCAACAACAGAAGCTTCAGAGTTTGTCTTGACACCTTCTGCTTTGAGCCTAGCTTCTTCTTCCTTTAGACTCTCAAAGTCCATTCCTGGATTTTCTTTAAGAAATAACTGCTTTAAAATTTCTTCATCAAGTTCTAGATATCCACCATAACTTATCATTTTACCAGTATCAGAACTTATTCTTTTCCCAGTATCAGAACTTGTTCCTTGACTTGTAATTCTAGCTTTACTTGATGAAAGTCCTTTGTAACGCCCCCAAATCCGGGGTCAGAAGATTTGGTCATCACTATAAAACCTCAATCCAAATTGACCTGATTAATCAATAAACAATTGCCAGCGGAAGATATTTAGCATAAATGACCCCAAACTGCTCCAAGATCTTTTAAGGTTACAGTTCTAGAAATAAGATATCCAAATTCCATAAATAATTTTTCACTTTCTTTTATAACCTCTTTTTAACAAATTCTAACTCAAAACTAAACCCACTAGTATAACTTCGAAATGAAGTATACTAGGCCTAAATAAAATAACACAAATATAATACAATATACTATAAACATCTTTATACAATAAACCTTACAATAGCCCGTAAACCCTGGACCAACCATCTTCCAAAAGCTTCTTCTTTGCTCCCTTGAATTACGCAGCTAAACAACGCAAGCTAATCATCACTGGAGGTTAAATTTGAAAATGGGCAAGTATGAGCGGAAGAAATGCTCAGCAAGATCATTATAGCGAATATAGGGTCGTTTTGATATAAAACCGACATATGCATTAGAGCATAACACTTAAAATCATAATTGCTGAATCATAAAATTTTAGTTGAGGAACCCCAGAATTGATTCCTTAATTGTATTCAAAACCATTTTGATATTTTTGACAAAATGTTTCAGCAATACTTTGAATCTTGACGAGAAAAAAACTCCTAAAACAGTGTTTACTGAAATATCGTAAATAATAATAACAAGAAATAATGATTATGGATTGAATCATAAACTTTACTCAAAACTCAAATCTTGATATTAATACTTATTTTGTTGTCATATCAAATACGAACTTTGATGCTCACAACATCCCATACTGAAGTCAACATCAATCATCTATACTAATACCACCTTTGATATTTAACATCAACGTAAGTATCGGCATAAATCAGAATCTGGATCAAAACTGTATTGTACCATTATTACAAAACAGAAACAGTTGATAAATCATTTATTCTATAAAATTATCAAAAGTAATATAATAATTTAGATTGGAATCCTCGGACGACGGTGTGTTGCCGCCGGTGATCAGCCGCGGAGCAACACCGGTATGCCTAAGCATATCCAACTAAACAAATGTGGCACCCAAGGCACATATTGGCCTATTGGTATTATATCCTGTATAATACCTAACTCTCGGCTGGACCGCCACCGCGGCCTCTTACGCAACCATCCAATCTTAAAACGTTTTATTGAGAGGGGTCATAATATTCGACACCCTTAAAAACTTTTATTCCCCCATTTACTTGGGCAGGAATACTCGCAAACCAACTCATTTTTCTCAAAACCCAAAACATTTATAAATCCATTCATTTGATAAGTAAAATCATTTAGCTATTCTGAACATAGAATAGCAAAATAGTACTTGCATAAACAGAATCATTTAATTCAATGATATGTAAAACATTTATCTATTTCGAATTGAGAATAGGGAAAGCAATACTTGCATAATAAGTTTCAAAATAAATATCACTTGAACAATAAGTGATGATAGGAACACTTGCCTTTGGGTTTTAGCAGTTAGTACTTGCTAACTCATTTTTCTCAAAACCCAAAACATTTATAAATCCATTCATTTGATAAGTAAAATGATTTAGCTATTCTGAACATAGAATATCAAAATAGTACTTGCAAAAAAGAATCATTTAATTCAGCGATATGTAAAACATTTATCTATTTCGAATTGAGAATAGGGAAAGCAATACTTGCATAATAAGTTTCAAAATAAATATCACTTGAACAATAAGTGATGATAGGAATACTTGCCTTTGAGTTTTAGCAGTTAGTCACACTTGCAATAACACAATCCCTCATTCCGACATCTCATGACATCACCGCCGTTATTCTACTAATCCTTTGGCCTGCTGCTCATGCAGTGTTGCAACCCAATATTCCATACTATTCAACTCTAGCCTTTATCCACTTCATCTCGTCCTAATCATCTTGAAAGACTCACATCTATAATTAGAAAATAACACTTTAATCGTCTAACGGTAATAACTCGATGAACTGCGCGTCAAAACCCTAATGTCTACCCAAACGATAGCCCACACATAAAGGAAACAGTCAAACACAAGACTCTTGACCCACGTACACATGTAATTCACATAGCACATAAGCACATAACTCACGTATCACATAATTCATATCACATATGACTCGGTTCGTCAAAAGGGTCGACTCGGTACGTTTAAAACTGAAATCGGGCCAAAAATATGATTTATCGATCAAAAATTGACTCAGAATGATTCGTAAAACAAGCGACCTTTCGAAACAAAAGGATTTGGGTCTCCAAAGTATTTTTAATGAGAGCGGAATATTTTTCTGAGTCTAGAGGCGTTCGTTTCGTATTAAACGGACAAACGGTCTATTTATTATGAATTTTTAAACATTTTTCGGAATTAAAACGGGTCTCTGAATCATTTTATAATTAAATAATAGGGCTCGAACACTCGAATATAATTTTATAATAATTATCGAGCCTGGAAATTAATTTGAAATAATATTTTAAAGCTCGAAACTATTTTTCAGAATTTTTAAAATCAAAATAAATAATTAAATCTAATTAAATAATCAATTAAAATCAATTAATAACTAATTAAAATAATTAATCAATTAATATTTAAATTAATTGACTAATTAAATAATTAGTTATCAACTAAAATTAATTAACTAAATAATTTGATTTTGTTTTTGAATTAAAATAAATTTTTAAAATTAAAATAATGATTTTCAAAATAAAAAAATGAATTTTGTAAATAAGAAAAAGAATTTTGAAATATTTTTAAATAGGAATTCCCAGAAACAGTTTTTAAAGTCTGCATAATGGGTCAGGAGGATCAAACCCGGGTCGGGGACGGACCCAAACGGGGCAACAAAACCCTAACCGGGTTCGTATGAAGCTTGCCGGACTTCCCGCCGGTTTCTAGGGAATTCCCAGATTCCGGCCAACGGGAAGAATCCGGCGAAACCTCCGGCCTTGGCCAAAAACAAATCAATCACTCGAGTTCTTATACTAAAACGCTCTACACACAATCAGCTATTCAGATTAGGCTATAACCGCAACAAACCCAACTGGAATCATCTACTACGAGCTATTTCCGGCCACCGTTCGTGATTATCCGGCGAAAACAACGAAATCAATCAATTCTAAACCATATTCAGTGATCTATACGGCAAAACAAAGCTTATAACACATAAAATCCTTCCTATTCATTCATATCAACGTCCATGTAGCATTCAATTCGGAAAAATCAAATAGAATCAAGAACACAACCCATTTTCGACTTAACCAAAATCATACATAAACAATCAAGAAATTTACATAAAACGAGTCTAAACAACATAATCAAACTAACTATAACACTGAAAGCAACCAACAATCATTAGAGATTAAAAATCCCAATTTCAGTCGATTATAATTAAAATCAAAAATTTCGATTTGTATAACCTTGATAAAACTGAGAGCAGGATAGGATAGAAGGGTTTGAGAGCTTCGATTCTGATATTCGAGCTTCAAAAACAAAAATCAGGATCATATGAAATCAATGGATTAATCTCTGGAAGTTCAAGAACACCCCCAAACTCCTGTTCTTGAATTTCTTATTTTCTAAATTTTCATAAAAAAATGAATAAATAAATCCGAGTAGCTATTTATATTTTACAGAAATTAATACTCTAAAATATATTAAGGGTGTTTTTATTCCCATAATTAAAATAATTAAGTCCCATAATAATAATTACGGGAAAATTTTTTAAAACGATAAAATATAAAGTTTGTATCAAAATTTCCCAAAATTTGCTAATAATTCTAAAATGCAGAAATACCAGGTATTTGGAATGCGAATGATTTTATAAAAAATAAAAACACGAATTTTGTGGGCTTTGACGTCCCGGTGGGGTCCCGGTCCGATAATTTTTGAAAAACAGAGATGATTCCTAAATTAACAGAAAACCCGGAAATACATAAAGTACATTCAAGTGCACATAAAATAAAATAAAACGAATAATGCAAATAAACACACGTCTAAATTACGGATCAATTCATATAAATACATCTTAAACACGTAACAAGTATCCTATTGGATCATATCGGATCCGAAAATAGATTACTTAGCCGCTAACTATAAAATGATACACTTTAATACCAGAATTGGATAATCATCAAAACCGGGTTTTTCATAAAACACCATATACGAAAATAATGTAAAAATATCCTGTCTCTCGAGAATACAGGTTTTATTAATTTATCAAAATAACTATCGTATCGAAAATCTTGCACCGGGCCGCGCACGGGTCAAACCGTAATTCGGATCGAAAAAGTCAAAACACGAAAAATGTCCGGAATTACCAGATTAGGTTTGGAAGGAGTTCGGAAGAGTTTCGGGTTGTAAAAATGTAAAAACGGTTGAGGTTTGACGATTCCCGGCTTTATAAAATAATTTTATAATTATTCAGAAAATAATTAATAAATCTATAAATCATTATAAAATCATCTAACAATCCAAAAATTACCAGAAAAATATCACAATTATCTATATTTTATTCTGGACATAGAAAATTTAAATATTCAAATAATGTCACATATTAAACACCCAAACATCAATTCCAATTATCAGCTAATTCACCAAAATTCACCTAAAATCATGTAAATAATTCCAAATAATAATAATAATAATAATAATATTTGAAAATATGGGATATTACAATCTACCCCCTTATAAGGATTCCGTCCTCGGAATCAGCAGAAGAGAGCACTAAGGGTTTTCTAACCAACTTTCCAATCTTGCATATGTAACTTTTCTCAAAATTTCCAATAACACTGCGATTCCTTATACCACGCAGTTACCACGAGAGCTTCACTCTGCAACATTGTTACATCCACATCCTTTGACCAATTTCTCAATAGAATCACTTTTACTGATAGCGAGAAAGAAGAATAGAGAAAGAGATAGAGAGAAGAAAAGAAAGAAAGATAGAGAGAGAAATAAAGGAACAGATCGACTTCGTTGTACGCCACTGATATTATAATCACATCACAGTCCACTGTTACTCTTGATAATCCCATCACATAATCCTGCTTCGAATGGACCAGGATAACTCAGATTAACTTGATTGGCAT
Source organism: Apium graveolens (assembly GCF_009905375.1). Taxonomy (NCBI): domain Eukaryota; kingdom Viridiplantae; phylum Streptophyta; class Magnoliopsida; order Apiales; family Apiaceae; genus Apium; species Apium graveolens. The sequence continues at coordinate 155,413,742 of NC_133650.1, forward strand.
ACCTTCGAATATTTGGAATGATAAAATCATGGAATTTTAAAAAGAAAAGAATTTGATACCATAACGGGACCAAAATCTGAATTTAAGAAAAAGTATTGTTGAAATAAAAGAATAACTGAGAGATCAATGTGATCAAATGAACTTGGTATTGCGTGCCCAAATTAAGACACTACTAAAGGTTGTTAACCTTCATGTATTCACAATACACACAAGTGATGGTGTCCCACCCAACTCCTATCACACAGACTTGTATACCTTGTGTCCCCTATAGATATGGTTGTTCATCTCAGTCAGAATGAAAGAATATCAAAAGAATTCAAAATCAAATGAATAAAACTGAAAAGATTTTAAAGCTGATATTTCTGAAGGAAATGAAGTCCAGAGAATAAAATTCTGACACCAAAGGAGCAAGCGGTGTCACATCACCAATAAACTATCCACCATATAAGAAAAGTAGAAGTTAAATTATCATAACTTGGTAGAGCTATCAAAACCTGAAAAATAGGCTTCATGACAGTCTCTGGCACATTTAAAACATAGTTATGATTGAAAATGAGTGTTAGGGAATATATCCTCTAACAATTACTTCTATTTGAGAGATGTCAAAAGGAGTTATAGAAAGAGAAGGTATTTCCAAGGTATTAATGCTTATCTACTATTTGAACCTTTTTGTTGACTCGTCATCCACTTCTAGACATTTCTTCCTGTTCCAAGGATATCGATAATCTTCATCGTCGTCGAATCGTAGCAGCCTCGGTAGATTCCAGAATAGAATTTTGCAGCTTCCCGGAGTTTCATCCAGCTCAACACAACCATCTCAAATGAATACGCCTTATCTTAACTTACTCGTTGGTATCATATCCAATAATCCAACAGGAACTCGATATGAGCTCAAGCGTCCTCACATAGCTATACACACTCATACACACTCTCGTTTCTAGTTTACTATAACCTCAGCTCTGATACCAACCTGTAACGCCCCCAAATCCGGGGTCAGAGGATTTGGTAGTCACTATAAAACCTCAATCAAAATTGACCTGATTAATCAATAAACAATTGCCAGGGGAAGATATTTAGCATAAATGACCCCAAACTACTCCAAGATCTTTTAAGGTTACAGTTCTAGAAACAAGATATCCAAATTCCATAAATAATTTTTCACTTTCTTTTAAAACCTCTTTTTAACAAATTCTACCTCAAAACTAAACCCACTAGTATAATTTCGAAATGAAGTATACTAGGCCCAAATAAAATAACACAAATATAATACAATATACTATAAACAAATTTATACAATATAACTTACACTTGCCCGCAAATCCTGGACCAACCATCTTCCAAAAGCTTCTTCTTTGCTCCCTTGAATTACGCAGCTAAACAGCGCAAGCTAATCCTCACTGGAGGTTAAATTTGAAAACAGGCAAGTATGAGCGGAAGAAATGCTCAGCAAGATCATTATAGCGAATATAGGGTCATTTTGATATAAAACCGACATCTGCATTAGAGCAGAACATTTAAAATCATAATTGCTGAATCATAAATTTTAGTTGAGGAACCCCAGAATTGATTCCTTAATTGTATTCAAAACCATTTTGATATTTTTGAGCGAAATGTTTCAGCAATACTTAGAATCTTGATGAGAATAAAACTCGTAAAATAGTGTTTACGTAAATATCGTAAACAACAATAACAAGAAACAATGATTATGGATTGAATCATAAACTTTACTCAAAACTCAACTCTTGATATTAATACTTATTTTGTTGTCATATCAAATTAGAAATCAATACAAACTTTGATGCTCACAACATCCCATACTGAAGTCAACATCAATCATCTATACTAATACCACCTTTGATATTTAACATCAATGTAAGTATCAGCATAAATCAGAATCGGGATCAAAACTGCATTTTACCATTATTCTAAAACAGAAACAGTTAATAAATCATTTATTCTATAAAATTATCAAAAGAAATATAATAATTTAGATTGGAATCCTCGGACGACGGTGTGTTGCCGCCGGTGATCATCCGCGGAGCAACACCGGTATGCCTAAGCATATCCAACTAAACAAATGGGGCACCCATGGCACATATTGGCCTATTGCTATTATATCCTGTATAATACCTAACTCTCGGCTGGACCGCCGCCGCGGCCTCTTACGCAACCATCCAATCTTAAAACGTTTTATTGAGAGGGGTCATAATATTCGACACCCTTAAAAACTTTTATTCCCCCATTTACTTGGGCAGGAATACTCGCAAACCAACTCAATTTTCTCAAAGCCCACAAAATTTATAAATCCATTCATTTGATAAGTAAAATCATTTAGCTATTCTGATCATAGAATAGCAAAATAGTACTTGCATAAACAGAATCATCTAATTCAGCGATATGTAAAACATTTATCTATTTCGAATTGAGAATAGGGAAAGCAATACTTGCATAATAAGTTTCAAAATAAATATCACTTGAACAATAAGTGATGATATGAATACTTGCCTTTGGGTTTTAGCAGTTAGTCACACTTGCAATAACACAATCCATCATTCCGACATCTCATGACATCACCGCCTTTATTCTACTAATCCTTTGGCCTGCTGCTCATGCAATTCTGCAACCCAATATTCCATACTATTCAACTCTAGCCTTTATCCACTTCATCTGCTCCTGATCGTCTTGAAAGACTCGCATCTATAATTAGAAAATAACACTTTAATCGTCCAAACGGTAATAACTCGATGAGCTGCGCGTCAAAACCCTAATGTCTACCCATTCGATAACCCACATATAAAGGAAACAGTCAAACACAAGACTCTTGACCCACGTACACATGTAATTCACATATCACATAAGCACATAACTCACGTATCACATAATTCATATCACATATGACTCGGTTCGTCAAAAGGGACGACTCGGTACGTTTAAAACTGAAATTGGGCAAAATATGATTTATCGATCAAAAATGAACTCAAAATGATTCGTAAAACAAGCGACCTTTCGAAATAAAAGGATTTGGGTCTCGAAAGTATTTTTAATAAAAGCGGAATATTTTTCTGAGTCTATTTATTATGAATTTTTGAACATTTTTCGGAATTAAAACGGGTCTCCGAATCATTTTATAATTAAATAATAGGGCTCGAACACTCGAATATAATTTTATAATAATTATCGAGCCTGGAAATTAATTTAAAATAATATTTTAAAGCTCGAAACTATTTTTCGGAATTTTTAAAATCAAAATAAATAATTAAATCTAATTAAATAATCAATTAAAATTAATTAATAACTAATTAAAATAATTAATCAATTAATATTTAAATTAATTGACTAATTAAATAATTAAATATCAACTAAAATTAATTAACTAAATAATTTGGATTTATTTTTGAATTAAAATAAATTTTTAGAATTAAAATAATGATTTTCAAAATAAAAAAAATGAATTTTGTAAATAAGAAAAAGAATTTTGAATAATTTTTAAATAGGAATTTATGCATAATGGGTCAGAAGGATAAAACTCGGGTCAGGGACGGACCCAAACGGGTCAACAAAACCCTAACCGGGTTCATATGAAGCTGGCCGGACTTCCCGCCGGTTTCTGGGGAATTCCCAAATTCCGGCCAACGGGAAGAATCCGGTGAAACTTCCAGTCTTGGCCAAAAACAAATCAATCACTCGAGTTTTTTATACCAAAATGCTCTACACACAATCAGCTATTCAGATTAGGCTATAACCGCAACAAACCCAACTGAAATCATCTACTACAAGCTATTTCCGGCCACCGTTCGCGATTATCCGGCGAAAATAACGAAATCAATCAATTCTAAACCATATTCAGTGATCTATACGGCAAAACAAATCTTATAACACATAGAATCGTTCCTATTCATTCATATCAACATCCAGGTAACATTCAATTCGGAAAAATCAAATAGAATCAAGAACACAACCCTTGTTCGACTTAACCAAAATCATACATAAACAATCAGAAAATTTACATAAAACTGTTAGATATATTTGATAATGTCATGGTTAATATGATTTATGTTTAGTTTTCAGATCTTACTTAAACAGGACAAATCAGTACTTAACTGAAATCAGCACTTATACTGAAGTCAGAACTTAGGTCATCAGTACTTAAGGTTCAGGAGATATTTATCAGAAGATAATATCAGGACTTAAAGGATACGTTCTGATAAGGAAGGCGGCTGATTGAAAGGAAAGAAGATCAAGACAATCATAAGAAGAGATATGCATGAAGAAGAAATTCTATGAAGAATAGAATACTTGAAAGAAAAGATATCTGATTGATATATTTTATGAAGCAGAATTATATTCCATATTAATTACCGATTATCTTGTAACTGTGTAGTATATAAACACAGACATAAGGTTTACACTATAAGTGTTATCGTTATCGAGAATATTATTCATTGTAACCCTAGCAGCTCTCGTGATATTTTTTTCATCACTGAGAGAGGATAGTTCCATATTGTAACAGAGTTTATTGCTTTGAATAAAGACTGTTTTCTGTTACTTGTGTTATTAGAATTCGATTGGATTGTGATATACACTGTATTCAACCCCCTTCTACAGTGTGTGTGACCTAACAAGTGGTATCAGAGCCTATCTGTTAACACACAAACAGTTTAAGATCAAAAAACCATCATGTCTGAAGTAGAAACTCCAACTAAGCCCACCAAAACTGAAGAGCCTCCAAAGACACAAATCCATAGTCGATATGAGACTATTAGAGATCCCATATTGAAACCTTCTGAAGTTACAGATCCAGAATATCTTGACAGAATCAAGGAAGGACCTCACAATCCAACAAAACTCGCTGTTGCAGTTGCAGGTGAAGCAGCAAAGTCTGTACCAAAGGAGAAGAGTGATTACACTGCTGAAAATATCGCTTCAATTGCTAAGGATGCTAAAGTACGACACTTACTGCATAGTGCCATTGATAATGTAATGTCAAACAGGGTAATAAACTGCAAAACTGCAAAGGAGATATGGGATGCCTTGGAAACAAGATGTCAGGGAACTGATTCGATTAAAAAGAACAGGAAGACAATACTCACTTAAGACTATGAACACTTTGACCCAAAGCCAAATGAGTCATTGACTGATTTATATGACAGATTTGTCAAACTCTTGAATGATTTGTCACTGGTTGATAAGGAGTATGATCTTGAATATTCAAACCTTAAATTCCTGTTAGCTCTTCCTGAAAGCTGGGATTTGAAAGCAACAACTATAAGAGACAACTATAATCTTGATAAAACGACTCTTGATGAAATTTATGGGATGCTCAAGACTCATGAACTTGAGATGGAACAAAGAAGCAAGAGGAAAGGAGGAAAGTCAAGGACAGTTGATCTTAAGGCTGAAGAAGAATCTCCCAAGGCAGCAACCTCAAGAAAAGGCAAGGGAAAAGCGCTCATCACAAAGTCTGATACTGAGTCATCAAGTTCTGATAGTGAAGATGACTCAGAAACTGAAAGCTTGCCTGAGACGGATGCTGATGAAGAGATGATGAAGCTGTGTGCTCTTATGGTGAAAGGAATCACAAAGATTGCATACAGGAAGTTCAAGAAGGGAAAGAAGTTTTCAAGGAAAGGTGCAAGTTCTGATAAGAAGAATTTCAGAAAATCTGAAGGTAAAGGGGGGAAGTCTGACAGAGGAGATTACACAAATGTCAAATGCTACAACTGTGGTGAGAAAGGCCACATATCTCCTGATTGCAAGAAAGTGAAGAGTGACAAAGGCAAAGCTCTTAGCACAAAGAAGAAAAGCTGGACAGACACTTCAGATTCTGAAAGTGAGGAGAACTATGCCTTGATGACAAATGTTGATATGGCAAATGCTGATAGCAGTCCTGAAGCTGCTGAGTTAAAGGTACCTCAAACTACGTATGCCTTTCATACTGATGATATTAATGAGTTGAGAAGATATCTTAAAACCATGTTCATTAGCTATAGAGATCAAACTTTAACATGTGAAAGATTAACTTCTGAAAATCTTGCTTGTAAAAAGAGGAATGATTATTTAGAAAAAGAGTTAGTCATGTTCCATCAAACTCGGAAAGATAGAGATGATGCTTTCTATGTTAGGGATGAAGTATTAAAATGAATGAATCTCTAAAAGCTGAGTTAGAGAAGGAAAGAGAGATAATCAGGACTTGGACTAACTCTGGCAGAACAACTCAGAATTTGTTAAGTAGTGAAAACTGGAAAGAGGGCTTAGGTTATGGAGATGATAAGAATGATAAAGGAACTATAGATATTAAGCCTATAGTTGTTAAACAAAAGCCAAAGTTGAAACCTGTTAAGTTTGTAGCTGTAAAGTCTGATACTGAGAAATCAGAATTTAAAAAGGAATTAACTTCTGACAAACTAAAATATGAAAAGATAATTGAAGTAAACATAGGCTTAATGACTAGGAAGCAGCTTAAGCATAAGCTCAAAGATGTTAACAATGCAAACAAGGTAAAATCACCTAGGAAAAATAGAAATGGAAAGGAAGGTGTGAATAAAAGCAATGATTATAAGCCTGTTCCTGATGCTCCTAGGAAAATGTGTCATAACTGTGGAAGTTCTAACCATCTGGCTTCTTTTTGCAGGAAGAATAAGAACATAAACTCCTTACCTTCAAAGTCAGGAGTTAAGAGTCAGTCTGTTAGATATAAGCCACAAAATCCTTGTTTTCATTGTGGTAGTTTATGGCATTCCATTTATACTCGTAAGGAATATCATAGTCTGTACTATGATTATTATCAAATAAAACCTTCTTTAAAGAAAGTTAGCATTGTTCCTTCTAGTGTAAGTTCTGATTCAAAGTCTGATAGTGTAAATTCTGATAAGAAAAATCTTAACATAAACTCTGATGCTAAATCCGCTGTAAATATTAACAAACTTAATAAGGCCAAAGGATCCAAGCAAGTTTGGGTCCTTAAAACTAATCATTAGTGGTCTTTGTGATTGCAGGGCAACAGGAAAAACATCCTAGTTATGGACAGTGGATGTTCAGGACATATGACTGGAAATAAAGCCCTGCTATCAGACTTTGTGGAGAAGGCTGGACCAAGTGTTTCTTATGGAGATGGCAACATTGGAAAAACATTGGGATATGGCAATATCAATATTGGGAATGTCATCATTAAAGAAGTAGCTCTGGTCTCAGGACTTAAACACAATCTGCTAAGTGTTAGTCAAATCTGTGACAGAGGTTATCATGTGGATTTCTTTGAAGAACACTGTGAAGTTATAAGTAAATCTACAGACAAAGTTGTTCTGAAAGGATACAGGCGTGGTAACATTTATGAAGCCAAGCTTTCAACAAGTACTGATGGTTCTGCAATATATCTGATGAGTAGAGCATCAATTGAAGAAAGCTGGAACTGGCACAAGAAACTCTCTCATTTAAATTTCAACAATATAAATGAACTAGCCAAGAAAGATCTTGTGAGAGGACTTCCAAATTCAGTATTTGCTCCTGATGGCCTTTGTGATTCTTGTCAGAAGGCTAAACAAAGGAAATCTTCATTCAAGAGCAAGACTGAATCATCAATTCTTGAGCCTTATCACCTACTACATGTTGATCTATTTGGTCCAGTGAATGTCATGTCTATTGCAAAGAAGAAATATGTTATGGTCATAGTGGATGAGTTCACCAGATACACATGGGTGTATTTCTTGCATACAAAAAATGAAACTGCATCAATCTTGATTGATCATGTCAAGCAACTGGATAAATTGGTTAAAGACTCAGTGAAAATTATAAGAAGTGATAATGGCACTGAGTTTAAGAATTCTATAATGGAAGAGTTCTGCAAAGACCAGGGAATCAAGCAGGAATTTTCTGCTCCTGGAACTCCACAGCAAAATGGAGTTGTTGAAAGAAAGAATAGAACTCTTATTGAAGCTGCACGAACTATGCTTGATGAAGCAAAGCTTCCAACCTATTTCTGGGCTAAAGCTGTGCAGACTGCTTGTTTTACTCAAAATGCAACACTCATTAACAAGCATGGAAAGATACCATATGAGATGGTGAAGAAAAAGAAGCCAAATCTGAAGTATTTTCATGTATTTGGATGCAAGTGTTTTGTTCTTAAGACTCATCCTGAACAGCTATCCAAATTTGATCTAAAAGCTGATGAAGGAATCTTTGTTGGATATCCACTTTCCACAAAATCCTTCAGAGTCTATAACTTGAGAACAAGGGTGGTCATGGGATCTATCAATGTCTCCTTTGATGATAAGAAAATTACTGGACTTGAAGATTTCAATGATCATGATCAGCTGAGATTTGAAAATGAAGACTTAAATTCTGATACTGAAAATCCTGACAGTCTAAATCATGATACTGCAAACTCTAATGGATTAAACTCTGATGTTATTGAAACTGTGGTGACTACGCCAAAGGAAGATGCACCTGTGTAGAGGGAGCATACTGAAGATACAACCACATCTCAAGAAGCATCAGAACATACAACCGGCTCTTCAAGTTCTGATTCATCAAGTTTTGATAAGCCAAGTTCTGATAATTCTGAAAATTTAAATACTGAAGGATCCAACTCAGAGAGCATAGTTTCAGGGGGAGCATCAGAAGATGTTAATGAAGATGGCATGGATCATGGGGGAACATCCAGTTCTAGAGAAAACCTTCCATCTGTAAGGAAGTGGACTAAATCACATACACCTGACTTAATTATTGGAAATCCTGATGCGGGTGTCAGAACTAGAACAACTACTTCAAGTGAATGTCTTTACAATTCTTTTTCTTTCTCAGACTGAACCAAAGAAAGTGGAAGAAGCTCTTCAAGATGCTGATTGGGTGCAAGCAATGCAGGAAGAGTTAAATAAATTTGAAAGAAACAATGTCCGGACCCTAGTGCCAAGACTAAAGAACAGATCTGTTGTTGGTACAAAGTGGGTGTTCAGAAACAAAACTGATAGTGATGGCATAATTACAAGGAATAATGCAAGGTTGGTTGCAAAAGGATATTCTCAACAGGAGGGAATTGATTATGATGAAACATTTGCACTTGTTGCTAGATTGGAAGCCATAAGGATATTTTTGGCTTATGTTGCTCACAAAAAGTTTACTGTCTTTCAAATGGATGTGAAAAGTGCTTTTCTCAATGGAGAATTGGAGGAGGAAGTATATGTTGAACAACCTCCAGGCTTTGTAGATCCCAAATATCCAAATCATGTTTGCAGGCTTGATAAAGCACTTTATGGCCTTAAGCAAGCTCCAAGAGCATGGTATGAGACTTTAGCTAGGTTTTTTCTGGAAAGTGGATTTAACAGAGGAACTATAGACAAAACATTGTTCTACCTCAACCATGGAAATGACTTACTTCTGGTTCAGATATATGTTGTTGATATCATCTTTGGTTCTACAAATGACAGACTGTGCAAAAAGTTTGCCAAACTGATGCAGTCAAGATATTAAATGAGTATGATGGGAGAACTTAGCTATTTTCTGGGCCTTTAAGTCAAGCAGAATGAAGAAGGCACTTTAATTTGTCAAACCAAGTACACCAGAAACTTGCTGAAGAAATTTGGAATGCAAGATTGTTCAAGTGCATCCACTCCCATGGCCTCTGCAACAAAACTGGATAAAGCAACTGGTAAATTAGTAGATATTACTGATTACAGAGGTATGATTAGCTCCTTACTCTATCTAACTGCTAGTAGACCTGATATCATGTATGCTACCTGTCTTTGTGCAAGATTTCAAGCAGATCCAAGAGAACCTCACTTAACAGCTGTGAAAAGAATCTTCAAGTATCTTAAGGGAACAGCTGATCTTGGATTGTGGTATCCCAGAGAATCATATTTTAAACTAATAGGTTACTCAGATGCAGATTTTGCTGGTTGCAAAATTGACAGGAAAAGCACAAGTGGAAGCTGCCAATTTCTTGGAGGCAGATTGGTTTCTTGGTTTAGCAAGAAATAAAAGTCAATTTCCACATCAACTGCAGAAGCAGAGTACATTGCTGCAGGAAGCTGTTGTGCATATATTCTTTGGATGAAGAATCAGTTACTGGATTATGGGTTATCATATTTTAAAATCCCTATTTACTGTGATAATCAAAGTGCTATTGCTATGACAGGTAATCCAGTTCAATACTGAATGATAAAGCACATCAGCATTAGGTACCACTTCATAAGGGAACATGTGGATGAAGGTACACTGGAATTGCACTTTGTTCCAACAGATCAACAACTAGCAGATATCTTCACAAAACCACTATGTGAAGCTACTTTTACAAGATTGGTAAATGAACTTGGAATGGTTTCAGGTTCTTTCTCTAAATCTGCTTAGCTTTTGTTCTGCTGCATCAGAATTTATGATCAGTATTTATAGATATTACTATCTTTGTGTATTCTGTGCTTAATTAAAAATTGCTTAAGTACTGATTGTTGTCTGATGTGAATTTCTAAACTCTGATAGTGATATGACAGTTTCCATGACTATTCAATCCTATGAGTATAATTGTGCTAGATGCTGACCTAGTAGTCTTTAATATACTAGAGATCCCATATTATAAGTAATTATTTATGTGGAAATCTATTGACACAAGCAAATTCTGATATTGAGCTTAGTTAAGTTTACTTTGTCTATCTTATTACTAAGTCAAAAACTAGAATAATGCTTCTCATCTGTTAAGTTCTGATGTTAGTAAATCTGCTGAATGTGCTAAGTGCTGATAAACCTCACTTATCAAAAGAAAAAGGAAAAGAACAATGAATAAAAATCAGGTACTCCTTTGAGATCTAGAGTAAAAAATGTGGAAGGGACGACCCAAGTGCATTGCTGGTATTAAGTAATATGCATCAGAAAAGCAAAAATAATTATTTTTCTTGGTGACTTTTCACACTCTATGATTACTGGAGAAATAATCTGATAATAGCATAAATTCTGATAAGCAGTCATGACTCACTTACACTGAGAAGCCACTATAAAATGGAATTTCAAAAGATGCATAAAATAAGCTTAAAACAGTTGAGGTGCACTCATGCATGAACTCATTCAATAGTAGGCTTCAGAATAATGACAGATTTTAAGTAAAGTTCTTAGTTATGCCTTATTTCTAAGATGTACCGAAGTGAATCAGACTTTACTCCTTGTCTGATATTTAGCTTAATGCACACACTTACACTCCATATGAATGATGAAAATTACTGTGGTGATCAATGTTGTTTTAGACGAACAGTTTATGTGTCAGATTGCATACATTCTGAGGATAGGTTCTGATGATTAAGTTCTGAAGAACCGAAATCATAATTTGTGTGAAGAATTACAGAGATAGGCATTCACTTTTCGAGTTAAGAAATCATGTTCTGATGACTGTTAAGTTCTGATGCTGCAAATGCTGATACTACTGGTGTTGCTGCTATAAATGAAGATGCTACTGCAGCTGGTCCATCAAGACATGCACCTCAACAAACTGTTCACAAAAGTGAGATAGTCATGAAGTTTGTTATAGGGGAAGCACCAGTACCTTGGAGTGAAACTCCTAGAGGACATGAGTGGACTAAGGAGTGGAACACAACTACTTTTGTTCCTTCTCAATCGATTCTTGCCGAGCACTTGGAAAAACTGATGAGATGCTAATTAATGATGATTTCAAGACACAGCTTCGAGTCACTGCATTGAGTACTAGACATCTTCAAGGTCTACATTCAACAACTCATGTAGAGGTGCATAAAATTTAGGAAGAATTGCTCAAGCAAGAAATGAATAAGAAAATTGACAAGAAAACTTTCTTCCAACCTACGTTTGACATAGTTGCTTACATTGAGAAGACCCAAGAGAGGCAACAGTCTCAGATTGATGAACTTTTGAAAAATCAAGCTTCTCAGCAATCTCAACTCGATGAAATCCAATCCTTAGTGGAATTGCTTGTCTCTCTTCTCTTACCTACTGATGCTAAAAAGGGGGAGAAGGTAATTAAGTCCAAATGCAAAACTGTTAAGACACTGAAGGAGAAGGATGATAAAAAAGATGACCAGGGAAACTCTGGAATGGGTGGAGGTCATAGTCAAGGTAGAGGTCTTTCATCAAGAAGAGCTGAAGCTACAAGTCATAGAACAAGTTCTGATACTGGAAAAAGAATTCCTTCTGGTACTAGTAAAAGAATAAGTTCTGATGAACTTTTGGATCTTGATGAAGAAATTTCAAGACAGTTATTTCTAAAGGAAAATCCAGAAATGGACTTTGAGAGTCTATTGGAAGAAGAAGCTAGACTTAAATCAGAAAAAGTAAACTCTAAATCTGAAGCTTCTGTTGGTAAAAAGAAACTTCCAAAGGTCAAAGGCATTGTGATAAAAGAAAGAACAAATATTGAGGCAACCAAGGCCAAATCACAAATGCAGATAGATCCAAGGTCAAAGGGCAAAGAAAAAGTTGGTGAACCTATAAAGGTTTATGTGCCTCCTGTGAATGAAGAAATTACTGTTGAAGATACTGATCTTACTCTAACTTCAAGAAAGATTTCTAAGACAACCTCTGACATAGCTCAAGTTAACTTGATATCAGAAGATAAATCAAAGGAAACCTCTGACATTGCTCATGTTAAACCCTCAAAGTTACTCCTACCAGGATTCACCAAAGCCAAACAGACTCAACCTTTGAAGACTGCTGCAAGTGGTTTTGAAGCAAGAGTGGTTACTGGAAAGGAAGCAAAAGATAAATCTGGATTGGGTAGTGCTAATGAAAGAAGAGTACAGAACATAACCAATGATCCAACTTCCTTAAGTGAACCAGGTGTTGGAGCAACTCCTGAAAATGCTATTCCACTGAAGTATTTTGAAGAACTGGAACATGTTTTATTTTTACTTCTAGTGAATGACAGAGTAACAGAAAGTGCTGTAAACTATTTGAAGAATCAAATTCAGAGATAGAAAAGGCTTTATTCTGTAAAGTATGACAACACATATCTTCCAAAGTACAGAGATCACAAGGGTGATATTGTTGAAATGAAGCCTAACTCTGCTAAGATTATAACTACTTTTCTGGGTTATAAGGCTGTAGAATTCAATCTTGAGTCTGACAAGACGTATTTGATCAGACTGGATCAGGACATAAGGAAAGCTAGAATTAATGATCTCAGAGCTGCTATCTTTCAAACTGGTGAAGATTCTGCAGAGCTTAAAGATGCTAAAAGGAGGATGATTGATGAACTCAGATACGCTGAGAGATGTTTGTTAAAGAACTATCTCAGAACAACTCCTGACATCAGAGAGATCAGAAAGTGAAGCCAAGTCAAGATCTACAACTGCTCAAATTTTGATATGAATACAGACTGAAGCTGTTATCAGAAGTTAAAGTTGGTAAAACTTTAAGGACTGTAAGTTGTAGGTATCTAGTTAATTTCTCATGCATTTGTACTTAATGTTTTTGACATCATCAAATATTTGTTAAACTTGTATATTATGCTAATTTACAAGTTGGGGGAGATTGTTAGATATATTTGATAATGTCATGGTTAATATGATTTATGTTTAGTTTTCAGATCTTACTTAAATAGGACAAATCAGTACTTAACTGAAATCAGCACTTATACTGAAGTCAGAACTTAAGTCATCAGTACTTAAGGTTCAGGAGATATTTATCAGAAGATAATATCAGGACTTAAAAGATACGTTCAGATAAGGAAGGCGGCTGATTGAAAGGAAAGAAGATCAAGACAATCATAAGAAGAGATATGCATGAAGAAGAAATTCTATGAAGAATAGAATACTTGGAAGAAAAGATATCTGATTGATATATTTTAGGAAGCATAATTATATTCCATATCAATTAGCGATTATCTTGTAACTGTGTAGTATATAAACACAGACATAGGGTTTACATTATAAGTGTTATCGTTATCGAGAATATTATTCATTGTAACCCTAGCAGCTCTCGTGATATTTGTTCATCACTGAGAGAGGACAGTTCCATATTGTAACAGAGTTTATTGCTTTGAATAAAGTCTGTTTTCTATTACTTGTGTTATTCGAATTCGATTTGATTGTGATATATACTGTATTCAACCCCCTTCTACAGTGTGTGTGACCTAACAAAAATGAGTCTAAACAACATAATCAAACTAACTATAACACTGAAAGCAACCAACAATCATCAGAGATTAAAAATCCCAATTTCAGTCGATTATAATTAAAATCGAAAATTTCGATTTGTATAACCTTGATAAAACTGAGAGCAGGATAGGATAGAAGGGTTTGAGAGCTTCGATTCTGATATTCGAGCTTCAAAAACGGAAATCAGGATCATATGAAATCAATGGATTAATCTTTGGAAGTTCAAGAACACCCCAAACTCTTGTTCTTGAATTTCTTATATTCTGAATTTTCATAAAAAAATGAATAAATAAATCCGAGTAGCTATTTATATTTTACAGAATTTAATACTCTAAAATATATTAAGGGTGTTTTTATTCCTATAATTAAAATAATTAAGCCCCATAATAATAATTACGGGGAAAAATTTTAAAACGATAAAATATAAAGTTCGTATCAAAATTTCCCAAAATTTGTGAATAATTCTAAAATGCAGAAATACTAGGTATTTGGAATGTGAATGATTTTATAAAAAATAAAAACACGAATTTTGTGGGCTTTGACGTCCCGGTGGGGTCCCGACCCGATAATTTTTGAAAAACAGAGATGATTCCTAAATTAACAGAAAACCCGGAAATACATAAAGTACATTCAAGTGCACATAAAATAAAATAAAATGAATAATGCAAATAAACACACGTCTAAATTACGGATCGATCCATATAAATACATCTTAAACACGTAACAATTATCATATTGGATCATATCGGATCCGAAAATAGATTACTTAGCCGCTAAGTAACTACAAAATGATACACTTTAATACCTGAATTGGATAATCATCAAAACCGGGCTTTTCATAAAACATCATATACAAAAATAATATAAAAATATCCCCTCTCTCTCGAGAATACGGATTTTGTTGATTTATCAAAATAACTATCGTATCGAAAATCTTGCGCCGGCCGCGCACGGGTCACACCGTAATCCGGATCGTAAAAGTCAAAACACGGAAAATGTCCGGAATTACCAGATTAGGATAGGAAGGAGTTTTTGGAAGAGTTTCGGGTTGTAAAAACGTAAAAATGGTTGAGGTTGGACGATTCCCGGCTTTATAAAATAGTTTTGTAATTATTCAGAAAATAATTAATAAATTCATAAATTATTATAAAATCATCTAACAGTCCAAAAATTACCAGAAAAATATCATAATTATCTATATTTTATTCTGGACATAGAAAATTTAAATATTCAAATAATGTCACATATTAAACACCCAAACATCAATTCCAATTATCAGCTAATTCACCAAAATTCACCTAAAATCACGTAAATAATTCCAAATAATAATAATAATAATATTTGAAAATATCGGATATTACATCCTTTGCCTTGACCTTGACCTCTACCCTTATTAGAGTTTCCCTGGTCATCATTTCCATCATCCTTTCCTTTCAGTGTCTGAATAGATTTATATTTGGACTTAATCACTTTTTCCCCCTTTTTGGCATCAGCAGGTAAGAGAAGAGAGACAAGCAATTCCCCTGAGGATTGGATCTCATTGAGTTGACTTTGGTGAGAAGCCTGATTTTGCAGCATTTCTTCAATTTGAGCTTGTTGCTTCTCCTGAGTTTTCTCAATGAAGGCAATTCTGTCAAAGGCTGGCTTGAAAAATCTTTTCTTTTCAAGTTTCACATTCATATCTTGCTGGATTAGAGCTTCCTGAATTTTGTTCACCTTGTCCTGAGTTATTGAGTGTTGACCTTGAAGGTGCCTTGTACTCAATGCAGTAACTCTCAGCCGTGCCTTGAAATCATCATTTATCATCATTTCATCAGCTTTTGCAAGATGCTCAACAAGAATCTTTTCAAAAGGAACAAAACTAACTGAGTTCCATTCTTTAATCCACTCATTTCCTCTACGAGTTTCACTCCAAGGTACTGGTGCTTCTCCTGTAACAAACTTCTTGACTAACTCAGCTTTATGAACAGTTTGTTGAGGTGCATGTCCTGATGGACCAGCTGCATCAGCATCTAAATTACCAGCAACTTCACCAGTAGTTTCTTCATTAGCAGCATCAGAACTTGTAGATCCTGCAGTATTAGCATCCTCTGATAAAATAGCAGTATGTGAGGCTATAGAGGCTTCAACATTTTCCTCTAAATTCTGATCTGGAGCCAGGTTCTGATTAACATTCAAAAGTGATGTTGTTGGTGGAGTGAGTTGAATTGGAGCTTCCAAGTACAAAACCTCAGGCACAATCAGGTTATGAATATCAATTTCAGCACTTGTACCTGGTTCTTCAGTATGCACTGGATCAACTATAGCTAACATAGAAGGTGTAGGTATGTTAACTTGAGCAGTTTCTGGTTGTGCAGTTTCTGTTTGTGCAGAAGGAAGTAATTCAATAATAACTGGTTCTGTTGAGATCAGAGATTCCTGATCCCCTTCCTTAGCTGCTTCCACTACATCTGAATCTGACTCAACTATGTCCCTATGAGCTCTCTGTTTCTTTAATTTCCTCAAAGGTGGAGACACTGTAGGAGCTTTATCATCATAATTTAATTTTCTAAGCCTTTTGAGAGGCCTAGAACTCCCAGTTACAGTATCTTTCTGAGAAGAAACCTTTTCAGCTTCAATAATAACAGGTTCTGATATAGGAACCTGTTCCTCAGTTGTTTTCTCAAATCAATAGAATTTAATCAAAACATTCATCACAAAATAAAGTTAAAAGTCGATGAAGTAAAGATTACTAAATTGCAATTCAACATGCATAGTCACATAATTTGAGAAACAAACAAAAAATCTTGCAATTAAAAGAAAATTTCATTAATATATCAGCTGATTACATTCGATGAAATTCATCAATTACATGCAAAAATTACAAGATAGTCCTATTCTACGATTCCTAACACCAACAGCCTTAGTCCGAGTCTAAGAAGCCTAACAAAGCTGACGGTGAAGAGAAACAGATGGATAACAATTAATTCTTCTTTCTACTTTTGACAAAGAGAACATCAAGACGAATGATTTGCTCCTGCTGTCTAAGAATACGAAGATGAGCTTCTCTTTGGAAGTACAACGGATCATTTTTAATGTTCTCTGGAAGTTGAATCCAGAGGACAAATGGAATGTTGTTGATAGGATATGAAGTCGGAATTCCATTTCGAAAAATGTGCACATTTTCGGTATCATAGTTGTAAAACCAACTAAAATGTGCCATTGTTTGAGAGAAGCGAACAGATGTGGTTGTACTGAAGAATGATCAGTCATTTAAATAGGCAATGGAATACCAAGGGACGTGAGAACTGGTTAAATATTACAAGTAAGAATAATGACCCCTCGACTCCCTAGACTGATGTGTAATAATAATAGTCAGTAAAAGATCTAAAGCCAGAGTTAATGGGCACGAGATATGATAATAATTACTGTGTGCATGCAGTTTTTCAAGACATACACGTTAACCACTAACCCATAATGATTATGAATGTTTTATCTCACATTAACCAATATTCTGTAAAAATATTATCGTTCAAGTAATGACCAAAAATAAACCAAGGAAATAAATACTGTCACGACAGTATCAAAACTTGATTATTATCAGGATTTAAAAGTCATCAGAATATGGCTC
This sequence comes from Apium graveolens, assembly GCF_009905375.1. Lineage (NCBI taxonomy): Eukaryota > Viridiplantae > Streptophyta > Magnoliopsida > Apiales > Apiaceae > Apium > Apium graveolens. The sequence goes on from NC_133650.1 coordinate 155,431,457, forward strand.
CTTAACTCGAAAAGTGAATGTGTATTCCTGTAATTCTTCACACAAATACTGATATGGTTTCATCAGAACTTTCATCATAACTTGTCCTCAGAATTTATGCAATCTGACACATAAACTGTTCATCTAAAATAACGTTGATCACCACAGTAATTTTCATCATTCATATGAAGTGTAAGTGTGTGCATTTAAGCTAAATATCAGACACAGAGTAAAGTCTGATTCACTTCAGTACATCTTAGAAATAAGGCATAACTAAGAACTTTACTTAAAATCTGTCATTATTCTGAAGTCTACTTTAGAATGAGTTCATGCATGAGTCCACCTCAACTATTTTATGCTCATTTTATGCATCTTTTGAAATTCTATTTTACAGTGGCTTCCCAGTGTAAGTGAGTCACGACTGCTTATCAGAATTTATGCTGCTATCAGAGTATTTCTCCAGTAATCATAGAGTGTGAAAAGTCACTAAGAAAAATTTATTTTGCTTTTCTAATGCATATTACTTAATACCAGCAATGCACTTGGGTCTTCCCTTCCACATTTTTACTCTAGATCTCAAAGGAGTACCTGATTTTTATTTCTTTTCTTTTCTTTTTCTTTTGATAAGTGAGGCGTATCAGCACTTAGTACATTCACCAAATTTACTAACATCAGAACTTAACAAATCAGAAGCACTATTCTAGTTTTTGACTTAGTAATAAGATACACAAAGTAAACTTAACTAAGCTCAATATCATAATTTGCTTGTATTAAAAGATTTCCACATAAATAATTACTTCAAACATGGGATCTTTAGTATATTAAAGATTACTAGGTCAGCATCTAGCACAGTTATCCTCATTGGATTGAATAGTCACAGAAAAATTCATATCACTGTCAGAGTTTAGAAATTCACATCAGACAACAATCAGCACTTAATTAATTTTCAATTTAAGCACATAATACACAAAGATAGTAATATCTGTAAATACTGATCATAAAGTCTGATGTATCAGAACATAAACTAGGCAGATTTAGAGAAAGAACCTGAAACCATTCCAAGTTCATTTACCAATCTTGTAAATGTAGCTTCACACAATGGTTTTGTAAAGATATCTGCTAGTTGTTGATCTATGGGAACAAAATACAATTCCACTGTACCTTCATCCACATGTTCCCTTATGATGTGGTACCTTATGCTAATGTGCTTTGTCTTTGAGTGCTGAACTGGAATACCTGTCATAGCAATAGCACTTTGATTATCATAATAAATAAGGATTTTAGAAAATTCTAACCCATAATCCAGTAACTGATTCTTCATCCAAAGAATCTGTGCACAACAGTTTCCTGCAGTAATGTATTCTGCTTCCATAGTTGATGTGGAAATTGACTTCTGTTTCTTGCTAAACCAAGAAACCAATCCGCCTCCAAGAAATTGGCAGCTTCCACTTGTGCTTTTCCTGTCAATTTTGCATCCTGCAAAATCTGCATCTGAGTAACCTATTAGCTCAAAGTCTGATTCTCTAGGATACCACAATCCTAGATCAGCTGTACCCTTAAGGTACTTGAAAATTCTTTTCACAGCTCTTAAGTGAGGTTCTCTTGGATCTGCTTGAAATCTTGCACAAAGACAGGTAGCATACATGATATCAGGTCTACTTGCAGTTAGATAGAGTAGAGAGCCAATCATACCTCTGTAATAAGTAATATCTACTGATTTACCAGTATCCTTATCCAACTTAGTTGCAGTGGCCATATGAGTGGATGCACTTGAACAATCCTGCATTCCAAATTTCTTCAATAAATTTCTGGTGTACTTAGATTGACAAATAAAAGTTCCTTCTTCATTCTGCTTGACTTGAAGGCCCAGAAAATAGTTAAGTTCTCCCATCATACTCATTTGATATCTTGACTGCATCAGTTTGGCAAACTTCTTACAAAGTCTGTCATTTGTAGAACCAAAAATGATATCATCAACATATATTTGCACCAAATGTAAGTCCTTTCCATGGTTAAGGTAGAACAGTGTTTTGTCAATAGTTCCTCTATTAAATTAACTTTCCAGAAGAAACTGAGCTAATGTCTCATACCATGCTCTTGGAGCTTGCTTAAGGCCATAAAGTGCTTTATCAAGCATGTAGACATGATTGAGAAATTTGGGATCTACAAAGCCTGGAGGTTGTTCAACATATACTTCCTCTTCCAATTCTCCATTAAGAAAAGCAGTTTTCACATCCATTTGAAAGACTTTAAACTTCTTGTGGGCAGCATAAGCCAAAAATATCCTTATGGCTTCCAATCTAGCAACTGGTGCAAATGTTTCATCAGAATCAATTCCCTCATGCTGAGAGTAACCTTTTACAACCAGCCTTGCTTTGTTCCTTGTAATTATGCCATCACTGTCAGTTTTGTTTCTGAACACCCACTTTGTACCAACAACAGATCTGTTCTTTGGTCTTGGCACTTGGGTCCGGACTTTATTTCTTTCAAATTCATTTAACTCTTCTTGCATTGCTTGCACCCAATCAGCATCTTGAAGAGCTTCTTCCACTTTCTTTGGTTCAGTCTGAGAAAGAAAAGAATGATAGAGACATTCATTTGATGTAGTTGTTCTAGTTCTGACACCTGCCTCAGGATTTCCAATAATTAAGTCAGGTGTATGTGCTTTTGTCCACTTCCTTGCAGATGGAAGGTTTTCTCTAGAACTGGATGCTCCCCCATGATCCATGTTGTCTTCATCAACATTTTCTGATGCTCCCCCTGAAATTATGCTCTCTGAGTTGGATCCTTCATTATTTGAGTTTCCAGAAATATCAGAACATGAGTTTCCAGAATTATCAGAACTTGGCCCATCAGAACTTGAAGAGCCTGTTGTAGGTTCTGATGCTTCTTGAGATGTGGTTGGATCTTCAGTATGCTCCCCCTGCACATGTGCATTTTCCTTAGGTGTAGTCACCACAGTTTCAATAACATCAGAGTTTAATCCATCAGAGTTTGTAGTATCAGGATTTACAGAATCAGAATTTAAAACTTCATTTTCGAATCTCAGCTAATCATGATCATTGAAATCTTCAAGTCCAATATCTTCTTATCATCAAAAGAGATATTGATAGATTCCATGACAACCCTTGTTCTTAAATTGTTGACTCTGAAGGCTTTTGTAGAAAGTGGATATCCAACAAAAATTCCTTCATCAGCTTTTAGATCAAATTTGGATAGCTGTTCGGGATGAGTCTTAAGAACAAAACACTTGCATCCAAATACATGAAACTACTTCAGATTTGGCTTCTTTTTCTTCACCATTTCATATGGTGTTTTTCCATTCTTGTTAATAGGTGTTGCATTCTGAGTAAAATAAGCAGTCTGCACAGCTTCAGCCCGAAAGTAGGTTGGCAACTTTGCTTCATCAAGCATAGTTCATGCGGCTTCAATAAGAGTTCTATTCTTTCTTTCAACAACTCCATTTTGTTTTGGAGTTCCAGGAGAAGAAAATTCCTGCTTTATTCCATGGTCTTTGCAGAACTCTTCCATAATCAAATTCTTGAACTCAGTGCCATTATCACTCCTTATGATCTTCACAGAATCTTTGACCAATTTATCCAGTTGCTTGATATGATCAATCAAGATAGATGTAGTTTCACTTTTTGTGTGCAAGAAGTACACCCATGTGTATCTGGTGAACTCATCCACTATGACCATAGCATATTTCTTCTTTGCAATAGACATGACATTCACAGGACCAAATAGATCAACATGTAGTAGGTGATAAGGCTCAAGAATTGACGATTTAGTCTTGCTCTTGAATGAAGATTTTCTTTATTTTGCCTTCTTACATGAATCACAAAGGCCATTAGGAGCAAATACTGATTTTGGCAATCCTCTCACAAGATCTTACTTGACTAGTTCATTTATATTGTTGAAATTTAAATGAGAGAGTTTCTTGTGCCAATTCCAGCTTTCTTCAATTGATGTTTTACTCAACAGTCAGATTGCATAACCATCAGTACTTGTTGAAAGATTGGCTTCATAAATGTTACCATGCCTGTATCCTTTCTAACAACTTTGCCTGTAGATTTGCTTACAACTTCACAGTGTTCTTCAAAGAAATCCACATGATAACCTCTATCACAGATTTGACTCACACTCAGCAGATTATGTTTAAGTCCGGAGACCAGAGCTGTTTTCTCAATGATGACATTCCCAAGATTGATATTGCCATATCCCAGAGTTTTTCCAATGTTGCCATCTCCATAAGAAACACCTGGGCCAGCTTTCTCCACAAAGTCTGATAGCAGGGCTTTATTTCCAGTCATATGTCCTGAACATCCACTATCCAGAACTAGGATGTTCTTCCTGTTGCCCTGCAATCACAAAGACCACTAATAATTAGTTTTAAGGACCCAGACTTGCTTGGATCCTTTGGCCTTTTTAAGTTTGTTAACATTTGCAATGGATTTAGCATCAGAGTTTATGTTAACAGTTTTATTATCAGAATTTGCAATATAAGACTTTGCTTCAGAACTTACACTAGAAGGAATAATGCTAACTTTCTTTACAGAAGGTTTTTTTTGATAATAATCATAGTACAAACTATGATATTCCTTACAAGTATAAATAGAATGCCATAAACTACCACAATGAAAATAAGGATTTTGTCGCTTATATCTAACAGACTGACTCTTAACTCCTGATTTTAATGGTAAGGAGTTTATATTCTTATTCTTCCTGCAAAAAGAAGCCAGATGGTTAAAATTTCCATAGTTATGACATGTTTTTCTAGGAGCATTAGTAACTGGCTTATAATTGTTACTTTTGTTCACACCTTCCTTTCCATTCCTATTTTTCCTAGGTGGCTTTACCTTGTTTACATTCTAAACATCTTTCAGCTTATGCTTAAGCTGCTTCTTGGTCATTAAGCTTAACTTCGGTCGGCTTATCCTGTTTAGGTTTGTCAGAAGTTATTTCCTCCTTAACTTCTGATTTATCAATATTAGACTTTGCAGTTACAAATTTAACAGGATTTACCTTTGGTTTTTATTTAACAACTATAGGCTCAGTTTCTACAGTTCCCTTACTATTCTTATTATCTCCATAACCTAAGCCCTCTTTCCAGTTTCCACTACTAAGAATATCCTGAGTTGCTTTACCAGAGTTAGTCCAAGTCCTGATAATCTCTTTTTCCTTTTCTAACTCAGTTTTTAGAGATTCATTCATTTTTAACACTTCATCCCTAACATAAAAGGCATCATCTCTATCTTTCTGAGTTTGATGGAACATGACTAACTCCTTTTCTAAATAATCATTCCTCTTTTTATAAGCAAGATTTTCAGAAGTTAATCTTTCACATGTTAAAGTTTGATCTTTATAACTAATGAACATGGTTTTAAGATATCTTCTTAACTCAGTAATATCATCAGTATAAAAGGCATAAGTAGTTTAAGGTACCTTTAATTCAGCAGTATCAGAACTGCTATCAGCATTTGCCATTAAGGCATAGTTTTTCTCATCCTCGGAATCTGAAGCATCTGACCAGCTTTTCTTCTTTCTGACAAGAGCCTTTCCTTTATCACTTTTCCCTTTTCTGCAATCTGGAGATATGTGGCCTTTCTCACCACAGTTGTGGCATTTAACGTTTGAATAATCTCCTCTGTCAGACTTTCCTCCTTTGCCTTCATATTTTCTGAAACCTTTCTTTTCAGAACTTGCACCTTTCCTGGAAAACTTCTTTCCTCTCCTGAATTTTCTATACGCAATCTTTGTGATCCCTTTCACCATAAGAGCATACAGCTTTATCATCTCCTCATCATGGTCCATCTCAGGTATACTTTTAGGTTCTGAGTCGTCATTATTATCAGAACTTGATGACTTCGTATCAGACTTTGTGATGAGAGCTTTTTCCTTGCCTTTTCTTGAGGCAGCTACTTTGGGACTTTCCTCCTCAGCCACAAAGGCAACTGTTCTTGACTTTCTTCCATTCCTCTGTTCCATCTCAAGTTCACGAGTCTTGAGCATCCCATAAATTTCATCAAAAGTTGTTTCATCAAGATTATAGTTGTCTCTTATTATTGTGGCCTTCAAATCCCATCTTTCAGGAAGAGCTAGCAGGAACTTAAGATTTGAATCTTCAATATCATACTCTTTGTCAACTAGTGACAAATCATTCAAGAGTTTGACAAATCTGTCATATAAATCAGTCAATGACTCATCAGGCTTTGAGTCAAAGTTTTCATACTCTTGAGTGAGTATTGTCTTCCTGTTCTTCTTGATTGATTCAGTTCACTGACACCTTGTTTCCAAAGCATCCCATATCTCTTTTGCAGTCTTGCAGTTAATTACCCTGTTTGACATGACATTATCTATGGCACAATGCAGCAAGTGTCTTACCTTTGCATCCTTTGCAATTGATGAGATATCTTCAGCAGTGGAATCACTTTTCTCCTTTGGTACAGACTTTGCTGGCTATCCTGCAACTTCCACAGAGAGTTTGGTTGGCATATGTGGTCTTTCATAAATCCTGTCGAGATATTCTGGATCTGTAGCTTCCACAAACATATCCATCTTCACTTTCCATATGGAATACTCAGAAGGTTTCAACATGGGAACTCTTATAGTATCATATCGACTATGAGTTACAGTTTTTTGAGGTTCTTCAGTTTTGGTGGACTTGGTTGGAGTTTCTTCTTTAAACATGATTGATTTTGGATCTTAAACTGTTTGTGTGTTAATAGAAGGCTCTGATACCACTTGTTAGGTCACACACACTATAGAAGGGGGTTGAATACAGTGTTTAGCACAATCAAATCGAATATAAGAACTCAAGTAACAAAAAACAGATTTTATTTAACACAATAAACTATGTTACAATATGGAACTGTCCGCTCTCAGTGATGAACAAATTATCACGAGAGCTGCTAGAGTTACAAAGAATAATAACTTCGATAATCGTAACACTTATAGTGTAAACTCTATGCATGTGTTTATATACTACACAGTTACAAGATAATCTTCTAACTGATATGAAATATAATTCTGCTTCCTAAAATATATCGACTAGTTATCTTTTCTTCCAAGTATTCTATTCTTCATAGAATTCCTTCTTCATGCACAATTCTTTCTGTCTTAGTCTCGATCTTCTTTCCTTTCAATCAGCCGCCTGCCTTATCTGAAAGTCATCTTAAGTCCTGATATTATCTCCTGATAAATATCTTCTGAACCTTAAGTTCTGATAACTTAAGTTCTGATATCTTAAGTTCTATCTTCAGTATAAGTGTTGATTTCCAGTTAAGTATTGATTTGTCCTGTAAGGTAAGATCTGAAAACTAAACACAAATCATATTACACATGACATTATCAAATATATCTAACATATACTATCATAACTAGATCAATAATCATGACTCACTACTCATCAAGGCAATCACAAGGTTATAAATAGAATAAAAAGCTAAACTCAAAATGACTTACGACACTTCAATTCTTATATCGGAGTTATACATGGATTCATGTTTTTATTCATACCTAAACAACACAAATATGCTTATTTGATCGTGCAATGAGTGAGGTCCACAAAAGACTTATACAATAATACCCATGTAGCGAGCATTAGGTTAGCGGATCCCAGACTATAAAACCCTTAGGTCACTAGGCACAAAGTCCCCTAAGAACTTAATAACTCGAGTATTAAAGAGCCCACTCGTGATAAATTATGCATACCATATTTTTTCTTTAATTCTTTCTTTTCTCTTTTTTCTTTTTTTTTCTTTTTTTTTCTTTTTTTCATATGATTTCTAAACGAGTGCGTTTCGATTCATCTTGTTCAACCCTGGACTACTCATATAAAATGAGTCGGCTACTAGCCATTTGACACCTAGCCACAACAACTAGCAATGAAATCCAATATAAAATGTGTTTCGATGGACCGTCCTCCTCACCCAACTCAGTTCTCCAAGCTGCTCTGCTCGTGTAACGCCCCCAAATCCGGGGTCAGGAATCTTGGTCATCACGCAATCCTTCAATCATGTGTAACCTGTATTAACTCAATAATCCAATAATTCCATATCACAGACCTCCAATCTCACATACTCACAAGTTATAGCCTTAACGACGTACAATAATTATCATCTGTTATTAAAACTCAAATGTACTTTACAGGATCTCAAACAATTATTCATAACCCCTACATGAAGTTACAATAATTACGACTGACATCTTATACCTATCTGATACTCTGGCACACCTGAGACAAAGCTGCCAGGGATTCTCCCCATGACTGCGAGCGACTAAGTCCCACACCGGCATACTGGTTATCTGTTGTGTTGTGTCATTTAAAAGAAAGCAAGAGTGAGCTATAATGCCCAGCATAATAATGTACAGTATGAAAATGACTGTATGATAAACTCTCGTAAAACATCATATATGATAATTACGTTTTATTCAAAAATAGTTTTCCTTGGTGACACACACCTTCTCATGAAAATAATTCTTTAGTGGATTTTATTATCCTGCGAATACCTTAATGGTAAACCCAGCACCTAGGCTTGGGTTACGATATTGCATCACAATTCCAATTGGAAGAATAGGATACTCGTTGGAGCCACCGCATACGATGATCAGTCGTACTATGATAAAAGTAACCTTTTCTATTAGTAGAAGGACGACACCTTCGTATTCCAGTTATCACCCTAGCCGCATACGGGCTATGTGTCCTCATTTCGGGTATACACACACTTCGCAGGTCCTTAGGTACATATTCTACCGTCTCCTACAGTACCGGTAGTCTATCCAATAGACAAAGTACTTGGATCCTACCCCTCCCTTGTCCTTTAGGAAATCCTATAATATCTCGAGAACTCGAACCACATCGAAGTTCCCCCAAGCGTTTTGCTTGTTGATAGGCATAGCTTTACTTCATATATATATATATGTACTTCCGAAAGTTTTCGGAGGAAGTACTAAGGATGTGAGTTGACCGTTGTCAACAGATAATTAGATAAGGGGGAGTTTCTTTTGAAACTATATTCAAAATATTAAAAATAAGTCAAGATAATATTCTCTGACGTTCTGAAATTATCCGAATGATTTTTCCGAAAATCAAAAAGTATTTTAAATCAGGATCTATGATTTTTAAATCATAAATAAACCCTTTAATGAACACTCCCTCTGTCCCTTTCAATTGTTTATATTTTTTAGAGAGTGTCTGAACGCATTTTAAGGTGCATATAAAGTATAGTTCTGTAATTTTTTTTTACAATTTTGTTTTTCTGAATAAAAATTAAAACATTCAACTTTTATTCAGAAAAAGAAAATTGTAAAAATAAGTTACACAACTATACTTTTTATGCACCTTAAAATGCGTGCCGGACACTTTCTCAGAAATGTAAACAATTGGAAGGGACCGATGGAGTAATAAATAATTAAATGATATCGATAAATAATTAAACCTCGAAGGAGTTTACCTTTAAAAGAATAAAATAGTATTTCCCAACTAATTTATGTTTAATAAATTAATAAACTTTAATATTTAATCAAGATTGAAGTAAATATTTACTGGAGAATACTTCTCCCTAAGAATTGAATAGTAAGTAAATATTTCTTGTCCAAATGATTAAGTATAGTTGAGGGAATACGATCTTTGGAAATTGTTTTAATAAAAGTTTGAGGTGTTTAATATTTCGTAAGTGGACGTTGATTCCCTTGGAATAAAATTATTACAGATTTTTAATCATCCAAAACATCTCCGGGATGATTCCCGGGTTTATATTTTATAAAACAAATCTGACCGACACTCGGTCTTACGACTTATACATCACGCTCTACTGTAGCGTTAATATTCTTAATAAAAAAACCTCCGGGATACTTCAGGGTTTTTATAAGCTTACACCGACCGACTCTCGGTCTAAACATAACATTTCGAATTCGGTTATGAACATATACTAGAAATTATCAACAATTAAGTAATGTAATACATCTCAAACTTCGTAAAACAGTTTAAAGCAATCTCATGCATATATCACAGTTTTGTAAAATATTCACAACACAACAGTTCTTAAAAGGTAGGGTTTGAAAACTCGCCTGGAGTCCAAGACACGTTTCCCCGACTTCCTCTTATTCCGGGTTTTCTAATCAACAAACATCATAATCTTAATCAGTATTCCTACTCTTATCACCAACTTATATTTCTAATAAGTTCAATACTTCATAGCTTTCATTATTTGACCGACTCGAAATAAGTATCACTGCTTGGTCGAAATGGACGGTCAAAGTGGTCTTCTAGAATTGACTTTACCGAATATTACTATTACGCGACTTGCACTCTAACATTTTTAATAAATCTTAAAATTAATATTTAAATACGAAACCACCTCGAGGAGCTTCTTGAGTGGTCGTAATATTTATTCTAAAAGTTTCATTTTGATAAAATTAATTTAATTAGGTGAAAAGCATTTCAAAAGTTCGGTCAACTACGGAGTTTTACTATTCAAACCGCTTTCACTAAAACATTGATATCTCTCAAACCGTTAACTTAATTGATGCACCGTTTTCGCGTGCGCGATCTAGACAAAATTTAGGACATATCATTTGAAAATAGTTTTCTGGTAACAGGGGCAAAAATCCCGAAGTGACAGTTTCCTAACATGGGGTTGTTTTGACATTCATACTCCGCGCGACCTCGGCTCCGACATTTTTATAAAATTGAAAAATCAACATTCTTACTTGAAATTTTGATGGCCGCTAATAAACTCTATTTCTTACTCTCTGTAAATATTTCATGATTTATGAACATTTTTAAGTCAATCCTTTATATTTTCAAAGTTCGTAATTCGTAGCAGTTTTTGTCGAGTGAACCACTTTTAGTAAAACGGCCATAACTTTTGATCCGTAAATCGGAATCAAGCGATTCAAGCGCCTAAACGATCCTTATAAGATTGTATATCATAATTAAGGGTTATTTTTCAAGAAACTACAGTTTAAATCCTCGGGAATTTCTGCAGAAACTTAAAGTTACGTTTTGTTTGTTTTAACGAGATTACATTTATGATCGGAGTTTCATTTACGCCTTAAATCTTTATACTACCATCAACAATCAACATATCATCATCAACACAGTAATTCCTCTCAAGAAAATCATGTTCTTGAGGCAACAACAATCAACCTTAAATCTACTTAGCTAAACATCAAGATTTCAATAATACCACTACCAAAACTAGGTTTACAACTACATATTAAAAGGATCTTAAACTTAAATCTTAAATAAGTTTGGGTCAAATATTTTTACCTTTCTTGAAAGCTTGAGATGTGTTATTGAGGATGGCGGAGTCTTGGGAGTGCTTGGTATGGTTTTTGGAACCTAAAACCACCATTAAAATCAAGAAACCAAAGAAGAGTTACTATTAATACTATTCATTCTCACCTTTCTTGATTTTATTACACCCATCAAACCTTGATAAAAAGAGATCAAAGAATTATCTTACCTTAGTTTGGTTGTTAGGAAGCTTGAGAATTAATGGGAGGATTTATCCATGGCTAGAACTTGAAGAATTGAATTTGATTTCTTTGCTTGGAGATGAAGGGCCGAATGGAATGGTTTTGGGAGAGAAGAAGTGTTTTTATGCTTTCTTCCTTGGTTGCTTCTAGTTTAGGATTCTAGGTTTATTCTTGTTGCCAAATCCATGGACAAGAAAACTAGCTAGCCTTGTAGTTTGTAAGCTAATCTACTTAACTTAGCCCTTTAGCTCACTATTTGCTTAGCCTTGGTTGATCATCCTATCTCTAGCTCACTATTTGATAAAGTAACCATGGTTACTTTCTTACCATGGTTAGTTAGTGCGTTACATTTATTTAATCGTTTGCGCGTTCGCTCGGTCGCTTAAACATTTTCAAAATACTTTCTCGTAAATGGTTCGCAACATAATTCCTTTCGTATTTATTCCTTATGTTTTGAATTATCATACTTGGATATAAATTCGTAGGGTTTTAAATTCGTAATTATATTATGATTCCCGTAATCCTCGATGATTAAATATGGTCGTTTTTCAAACTTCGTTTTCTTTGAAAACTAATAGCGTTTAGATACACTCATTTGGTACGTATAATCAAGTTATCAATTCCGAAACTCATTTTCTCATGCACAACATAGTGTGGGCTAAAAGGTTTTCCCCGTCCGTCAGGGTTACTTTTCATTAAACATTTTACAAGGTCTCAAAAATTCAAGTTATTATATTACTATTCATAAAGGTATTTTACCAATGTCAAAAATTTGGGTTCTTACAGTCTGGCTATGAGTTTATTAGCTCGTTTTCAATCATATGTTTGGTTTTGACGGTTAAATTTCCTAACCTCGATTCGTGGTACTCGTTATAAACTTGGTGACCGTTCGACGATGGTGCTAATTTAAAAGTCAACTTTCTTAGTCCTTTAATTCTTCAACTGGTCCAATAAATCTTGGGTTCAACATTTCTTTCCCTTCCGAATCTCCTCACTCCCTCCTCGGGAGGTACTTTCAACAATATTTTGTCCGCTACTTCGTACTTTCTGTCTTTATAGTCCTGGTCCGCATATCTCTATTGTTCATCCTGGGCTGCCACTAGCCGGGTTCTGATAAGTTATAGGAATTTCTTTGGTCTGTTGACTCAACGATTGTAATAACCCCAAAAATTTTGGACTTTTTGAAACCCTGATGAATAGTAACTTTTGCTGATGATACCGATTAAGGAAAATTATCATCCCACGATATATAGGAGTACTGTTATGGAAATTCTAAGATCGTATTAGTATTTCATAAAGTAAATGAGTGTACGTAAAGGTCGGTAGAATTCGAATTCGAACACTTTGATTTTTCCCGAAAATCCACCAGATACCGAAAGAAATGAGTATAAGATAACATGATTAAAAGGATTTAAATTCAAGGATTATAAGAGAGGATCATAAAAGGAATATAAAATATTGAGAAAGGTTTAGAGGAACCCAAATAATAAGATCCCGGATATGATCCCTCAAACGATAAACGAGAACGAAAGTTAAGCGAACCGTATAACAGATAAGTGGTCATTAGCCAAGTAATTAGGGGTTAATCAAAGAGGTTACTGGATGATGATGTCATCACACCAACAAGAAGAAGACAAGTGTAAGAGGATGACATGAGAAAGATGACATAGGCATGATGACATAAGCATGACAAATGGAGGGATTGGTTGGTTGATTGTGAGCCACACAATTTTTACCATGATAACAATTTAATTAACAAACAAAAGGTAGCAACCAAGCCAAGGCAAAACAAATCACAAAACAGAAATTAGAAGTTGACTTTTGCTTTCCAAGAACAAAAGCTCTCGGCCAAAACCAGAACAGCAACTTCAAACTACCATATCTCCTTCAGTGCTCACTCAAATAGGATGTTCTATATCTCTTTGGAAAGGTATTGAGATGGACTACAACTCTTGTTCACAAGTCTTGTCCAAATAAGTAAGGTAAGACCCTCGTTTTGACAGTTCTTTGAATCTGACTTTTAGAAACTTCAAAACCTAACTTTGTGTTCTTGATTTCTTTGGAAAGATCAAGCTTGTAGGAGGCTCCCTAAGACTTCCTAGCTACTCTAATCACTCCAAGGAAGGTATAATACCTCCAAACCCTAACTTTACTTTGAGTATTACGATGGTTTTGATGGTTATAGTAAATGAGAAGCATGATGCTTGTGTGTTTAGAGTTTGGATTGGATTTGTAGTGATTTGGATGATTGAATCTTGTTTATAGTTAATGAAACTTAAGTATAGTTAGTAGTTCATGTTTGTGGTTGAATAAATTGGAAAATCTTGAGGATATGGACTGATGTATTAAGGTTTGGATGAAGTTTGGTTGTATTGGTGGTTATGGGTTTATTTGTGGTTGATTTGTGGATGATTGGAGTAGTTAAACTTTGGTAATCGCGTAAACATAGTCGTCGTAATGCCCAATTTCATACAACTGCTTGTTCTTAGTCTTCGGGACAGAGAGCTAACTATTGAATCTGTGACTTTGCCATGTTTAGTTAGATTATGTCGTAAGCTTCATTTTGATATGTGGTTCGCTTGAATCCGATGTACGGTTTAGGAGAAACGACCGTTTTAAGTAACGGCATTTCGCGAACGAACCATTACCCCTCGCCTTACTTTGAAACCTTGGTTAAGGCCCTTAAATGACTAATTGGAATATGAAACAATTATGTAAAGTGGATTAGGCAGTTGGTAGAGTACTTGCGAAAGAATCGCCTTAAAATTCTTAATGGTTAATTTATTAAAAATGGTGGAGCCAAGGGTACACGAACGACTTATGTGATTCGTTAAGCGTAGAAGTGACCATAAGCAAACGTTAGGGTTCAATTGGTTAAAGTCTAGTTTCTTAAGCGACCGTGGTTTAATTCCGACTTATGTTCTTGTTCATAGGTTATCGGACCCACTCTAAGCTTAAGTCTAACCGGGAACACTCAGGCAAGTTTTCTACCCGTTATACTGTTGTTGTGATGTAAATATATGTATATGCATTATCTTGTGATAAGTGCATGATTGTTATTAGCAAATTTTGCGATATATTGGAGCATGCTGATATGGTATATATGCATGTCTGTTTCGTAATCTTGATATCTAATTGTTGATTCAAATGCTTATAAGTTGCATAATACCTATGCTAGAGATAAGCAGCAGTTGCGTATACTCTTAGTATGGGGGACCCAAAGGTGAACATTTTCTAAACCGGGAGTCGATGTTCCCGAGTATAATATATATATATTTATATATATATATATATATATTGATATAGTTTTCAAAACTATTAATCGAATAAGGTTTATTCGATAACTTTATTTTATTTAATGAATATTATTTTGAATATTCATTCGAGGAATTATGACTCCGCTTCTTTTATTAAATAATATTCTTTATTTTATTAAAGAATAATGTTTCGATAATCAAACTTATTTTCGATTATTCAAATAAAGATCGTACTTTCGTATAAGTATATCTTTGGTTATTTATTATTCATTTCAAGTATGAGTCTTAAAACTTCTACTTCAATTATTTTTATAAGGATCATTCTTAAGGGAATATTATTTAAATAATAATATTCAGATATTTTCTAATATATTGGGACTGATTTATTTCATTAAATCAGCATTACTCCAAACATTCTTAAAAATGTTTTCGAGTCTTCAAAATGATTTTAAAAGTTAGAGCAGATCCCAAAACTCGTTTTCAAATTTAAGATCTTCCTTTCGAAGGGGATTTAAATACTCGCTTAAAAATCTGAGGGATCCGGCTCTGTGGTGTATTTTATGTTCGCAACGAGTTTGTTGTTTTGATAAAAGAATTTGATTACTTGCCCAACATTCGGGAAGTAAGTCCATCTAATTGAGTCGGCATAAGCGACAGGCCGGGGTACGGTATATCAAAGTGTAAGTGGCTGGGTGGCAGTCCATCAACGCGTAAGAGGCCGGGTGGCGGTCCAGCACAAGGTCTTAATGCGGCCAGGGTGATGACCGGTGGGGGATTCATCCATCTACTAGTAGAAAAGGTTACTTATTGGTATCTTTGCCTGATCAGTAAGATATCGGGTTTATGCCAAAATTCTTTTCTTTCCAAATTCATTGGATATTGCAACTCTGTTCATACTTTACATGACAGATGTTTTCAGGAAATGTCTGAGATATATATATATATATATATATATATATCGGGACTTAATGAAGTATCTCGTAACTTCATTTCATTAATATTTCAAAGATTGAATCTATTCAAGTCTTATCTTGTAGTCTCATCTGTGTGATGAACTTTTGAAACTAATTATAACTTGAACGGTGGTAGTTCAAGTAGTATTCGGAAAAGATATAAGTATATTGGAGTATCTTGTAACTTCATCTTTTCAACTTATATCTAGTAAATGATTATCTTATGCATGACAAAGATTTTCAGAAAAACGTTGAGACAAGGTTAGATATATGAGATCACCTTGCAACGATATTTTATACAGTTCTAAACTGGAACTCTGTGTATATTATACATGTTAGAGGATTTCAAAGATTTGAGAAGTATATATGTATATATATATACTGAATATTTTGTGACTTCGTCGTATTAAAATAACAAACTTGGTTCATTTCTTCTTGACCAAGACTTTCATGAGTACTATGAGAATGCTCATATATTGTTAATTATAATACATATTATTTCGGTGGGCTTGTTGCTCACCCTTGCTTTCTTCTTTCATCACACAACAACAGATAGACAAGATGAACATGATCAAGCTCCCAATTTGTGAGCGGTTAGGAAACATTCCGCAGTTTCCTGTAGGCGTTGATGCCGTTGTAGCTGAGGTAGGAACTACCAATAGGCTAGGCTTTCAACTTTTGTTGTACCAGACTTGTGTATATTTATGAATTGTAATAATGGCAAAGAATATGTAAATTTATTCAGAAACCCTTTTGAGGTGTAATGACTTATAATTGTGGAATAAAATGACTTGTGTTATTTTTGGTATTCATCTCTGAGACTATAACTTGTGGTGTGTGTGTATATTGTGGGGTCACAGTACGCAGTGGTTGGTTGTTTATTAAGATTAAGAGTTGTTAAGGGAATTGAAACTTGTGACAACCCGAATCCCCGACCCCGGATTTGGGGGTGTTACAGAAATGGTATCAGAGCCAAGCGTTATAAACCTCAGAGATGATGTGACGTTAAAATAATAAGTTCACTAAGATAATAAGAACTCTTGCCAAGTTCATAGTCGGACTACCTAACGTAGTACTGACAGTTAAAACCCTTATAGGAACCCTTATAAATATCGTGATAGGAGCGTAGTTCATTATCATATATGGTAGTGGGACTCCGAACCCTGAGGTTGAGGAGCAACAACATGATGATGTTTTATTAATTATTGGAGATAAGATTATGGATTCGATAGAGCGTCCTAACACGGGACCGGATGATGTTCATATTGAGGATGTAGCGGTTAAGGATGTTGTCCTAGAAGGGATTATTGCTGAGAAGGATCCCGTGGAGGATCCTGACAAGAATGAATAAAGGACCACTGAGGAATTGATAACCATGGTTAGGGCGACTACCAGAGGTTGGATTGGCCGGTCACTACCGGAGGTTCGTTCAAGTTTGTAAAGATAGTAGCCCCTTTAACGCGGCTTACTCGTAAGACTGAGAAGTTCGAATGGACAGAAAAATACGAGATCAGCTTTTAAGAACTAAAGCAAAGGTTGGTGACGACCCCTATTTTGGCGTTGCCGGAGGGAAAAGGAGATTTTGTGATGTGTAGTGACGTTTCGCATAAGGAATTAGGGTGCTTCTTATACAGCACAGCAAGGTAATCACGTACGCATCAAGAAAATTAAGGGAATATAAAATTCGATGTCCCCACCCATGAGCTTGGGCTCGTGGCAATAGTTTTTCCCTAAAGATTGGAGGCACTACTTGTATGGAGAGAAGTGCGAGATTTACACAAGCCATAAGTGCTCTAGTGCATTTTCACGCAGAAAGAGCTCAACATGCGCCAGAGGAGGTGGTTAGAGCTAATCAAGGAATACGATTATGAGATGCTTTATCTTTCAGGGAAAGCCAAAATGGTGGCTAATGCCCTTAGTATAAAAGAAAGACTCAAGATGAAAATGTCTTTGGGAGAGTTGATAAGAGATTTTGAGAAAATGGAAATAGAAGTGAAGGTAACCGGAGCCGGTACCGAAAAGCTGTTTGAGATTGCAATACAGCCCGAATTATTGGAGAAGATCATATTGTGCCAAGAAAAAGTGATGAATAGAGGCAGAGAACCCATGACTGGAGAAGAGATTAATACCTAGAAAGATGATGAGGGAATAATGAGGTATCCCAACAGAATTTTGGTTCCAAACATTCAAGAGCTTAAGGACAAGATCTTAGATGAAAGCCATAGTTCGAGGAATAAGATTTAGGGCAAACCCTGAATGTGATAGTCAGGGAGGTCACCATCAAGAAAGAAAGAACCCATAATATAATGGAAAACAAGGATTTTAACATATAAGATAACCCTGATTAGGGAAGAATGATGAAACATTTCATACTGAGAAAACAGAAGTCGAGCAAGATAGGGAGAACCGGGATGGTACTCCTATGGGATAATTTATGGACCTGCCTAAACAAAAATTATACTTTTATTCACAAACACCACCCTGAGGAAACAATGCGGTGGGAAATTCTTTCAGGACCTTTAAGTCACTAAGCTCTCAGAGTTCCAAGGAACAAGCTGACCTAGCCGAGGCAAGAGCCTGGCCAAAGGAAATAGAGGACTGATTTTATATTCTAAATGATTGATGAAGTGCAAAAGACTGTTTTTGTCACTTACCTTCCTAAGAGAGAGGCCACCCGCTGGTGAAAGACCAAGAAAGGCACGGAGCCAGAGGTTAGAATAAACTGATTAAAGTTCAGTCAATTGTTTTCGGGAAAGTAATTCCCAAGGTTATGGAGATAGTGTAAAAGCTTTAGAGCCAGAATAAAGGCGGACGAGTATGATGAATTATGAAGCTAAGTTGTAAAAGTTGTCAAGATTCGTTCTGATGACAAGAATCCAAGAACGACGTGATATTTGAAGTCAATGATTAGTGAGTGCGTGAAATGATTATAATAGAAAAGAAAATAAAAAGAAACTGAAGTGGAAAGGAAAATAAAGACAATAGAGTTTGAGGAATGATAAGGGAGTTGGGTATGAGGAAACCCTAAAGACTCGTAGCAATAGAAATAGAAAAGTATGTAATCGTCAGGATGAGGGTGATTCACCATGAGTTAAAGTTGATGGTTGAAGGCATAATAGATACATATAGTTTATCCCCTGTAAGTTGGGAGGATTCGAGGAAACCTTGAGATAGTTTGAAGGATAAATATTGAGACACGGATAGACTGAGGAGGCAAGAAAGTAAGAAATTAGGAAAATTGAATGAAGGAAGTGACCTTCAAGAATGTGAAGTGTAAGACCGGAGGCATGATACCCAGAAAGGGAGACGCCAGGTATGAAAGATATCCCAACATTGAGATGACTGTTGAGATAAACAACAAAAGTAAATGAGGAATTATTAAGAAGAAGTTCACGTTGAACACGACCAATATCTTCCAGAACATCCCTGTTGTCATTACCAAATTAGGAAAGAAAAGCGGGTAACCATTGTTATCTTTTGAAGGCCATATGGGTTGACCTCAGTTTGAATAAGGATGCTATTGTGAAATTATTATAGACTATCTGGGTGGGAATGATTGAATAAGATAATCTATCAAGGACATATGACTTGATTTATCCATGGAAGGATGCAAGTACCTTTTTAAAGGTGGAATTAAGGATATAACTTCGATAACTTGAGATGAACCATAGGGGAATGCATGAAGGTTGGCATTTCACCCTTAATAGAGACAGTATGAGTTTTGACAGTATGAATTGGAAAGGATTAAGGTAACAACAACCTTTAAGGAACAGTGGGGAAATTTTTCAGAAGTATATAGACAATAGTTCTAGTATTAGTAAATGGTATTTTGATATGCCATGTATCTAGGGAATACAGGAGGAACGATTCAAGGATAACCTTAGAGGTCTTACAAGGAGAAAGGTAATATTCAAAGTTCTCAAGAATAGAAATTTTGATAAAGGAAATATGACATAGTTATAATAATGCCAGGTGGGCACATGTTGAACCATAAGAAAGTATAGATCGATCCAATGAAGGTCGAGATTGGTGAAAACAAGTAGGACCCAAGATAAGAGACGTCCTAAGTATGATCGAGAGTCAGTCGTGACAATGTTAACCTCTAAAAGACCGAGGCAATAACTTATGGAAAAATGGTGATATTTTTTTTCTTTTCACCAAAGCGTAAGGAAGAGCATTTTCACACAAGCAGTGATTGGAAATGAGGTAGAAAATTTAGTTGAAGATCATTTAAAAGACATTGATTGTAAGGAAATTTTACTATCAGGAAAGGCCAAGGAGGTGGCCGACACTTTAAGTGTAAGAGGACAATTATAGGCGCTCGTGCCAGAGGAATACAGTGATAATGGTTAAAGCCGTGAAGGTTGTATTATGGTGTGGAAGATTGACATTCCTTCTGATGATTGAGCGATACTCAACCGTTATAGTAGTTTGGTAAAGATTTAATTTATGTAATCGCCGTGAGCGGGCTATCTATCTTATAAGGTCATATCTTGAGATAAGCCAGGACCATATTACGAAAGGACTAAATGAACCTTTGAGCTTCATGTCTCCTAACAAATATATATGGTTAATAATGGTATTAACCTGCTATCGTTGCTTTCATTGAAACTCTTCTGCAATTTTATCTGCTTCATGTCATATGTACGTCAAGTTCAGGAGTGTTCTTCATGAATCATGAACGGTGATCATGTTACCTCCTTAGAAGAATTCGATACGATATGTATGGACTCCGTATGGTTAGCTATTAAGACTTCATGGAAAACGAATGACTACAGTAGGTCAATGGTGGACCATAGTAATGCAGGAATGATTCTACGAGTAATGAGCCGATTACTTACAACTGTGAGAGTTGTATTGGAATGGATGTTGAGATTGAGTACCACTAATCGGGTCATGGTGGTGTATAAATTATCATTGATAGACTAATTAAGTCGATTATTTACCTATTGAATACTTATTCCTTCTTATCAATAGAGAGTCGTATTACTATACGAGGAAGGTTGCGGTGCAAGCATAAAATTCTAGTAACGATGATGTCTAGAATAAGATCCCAGATTCGATTTTCGATGTCGAGGAAGTTTCAAAAGTGATTGTGTATAAGCTTGCAAAAGAGCATGGGTCCATAGAATGATGGACGGAATAGCAAAAATATTTAGGCATGTGAAATACGATGCGATAAAGCTTGATGTTGAGATATATACATATCTATGTTTTGTTCTCCTATGACAAACCTCTATAGTTTAGAGGTAGATTCCAAGCCAGATATTTTGTGGTAGTATATTTTTTCTTCATATATACAATTCTCTTCAATTCATTCTTTTCTCTCCTTTTCATTTCATATAAGTTGAGAAGAACAACCCTTCCAGAAGGGGAGGTATTGCCGAATGACTATCTATCTGTGTGATAGAAGCCTAGTAGGATACCATTTATTGTTTAATTGCTTGTCAAGTACTAAAGGCTGGCCACCTTCTGTACTAACTATGCAATGTAACAAGTGTTCATGATCATAGTGATCTTTCAATAAATTCTTTTACTTCTATATGAAGGACCAAGCTTTCGAAGATGGAGGCAGCTAGAGATGAAGTGGTACCAAGTATGGTGGTATTCCAATTCTAACGCGTTCGTGATGCTAAGGTTGACGCGATTATTAAAAGGTTATAGAACGCTAACGAGCAAAAGTGTAATCAGTATAAAATTTGGTACGGAAGATAGTAACGACTACGAACAAGAAAAGAAGGAGTATTGAGAAGCAAAAGCTATAGTGCTAGAAGCTATGATGAGAGTCTGTACAATAGACTTGAAAGAATTTGGAATGATCACTTAACACGGATTGAGTTTTCTTACGATAATAGATCGTATGTCAGTATCGAGATATCGCCTTATGAGACCCTTGAAGGAACACAATATCGATCTCCCTTATGTTAGGATGATGTTGCAGAGCGCAAGATGCTCGGACCAGCAGTGGTCCAAAGGACCAAGGATATAATAGATCTAATTAGAGGACGGCTAGTAGTAGCCCAAGATGGACATAAGAAGTATGTTGATTTGACACGAAAGGATAAGGAATAGGAAGTAGGGGACCTAGTTCTGTCATAGGTATTCCCTTGGAAAGGATGGATGAGGTTTGGAAAGAAAGGAAAGCTAAGCCCACGAATTGTTGGACCCTTGGATATATTAAGTCGTATTGGGAAGTTAAAATATGAGCTAGCCTTACCCCGAACCTGAGCAAGTTCATAACGTGTTCCATGTATCAATGTTAAGGAAGTGTAATCCGGATGCCAGACAAATAGGGGCATATGAGCGCATAGACATGCAACCAGACGTAACCTATATGGAGCAACCGGGAAGGGTTATAGATCAAAAATGGACAAGTACTTAGAAGAAGGGTTATCATGCTAGTCAGGGTTTGTGGCAGAACCACAATGTGGGAAAATTGACTTGAGAGTTAGAAGGCACAATGCTAGAAAAGTACCCCCATTTGTTTTCTATCTGATTCCGGGACGGAATCCTTTTAAGGAGGGGAGACTGTAATAACCCCAAAAATTTTGGACTTTTTGAAACCCTGATGAATAGTAACTTTTGCTGATGATGCTGATTAAGGAAAATTATCAGCCCACGATATATAGGAGTACTGTTATGGAAATTCTAAGATCGTATTAGTATTTCATAAAGTAAATGAGTGTACGTAAAGGTCGGTAGAATTCGAATTCAAATACTTTGATTTTTCCTGAAAATCCACCAGATACCGAAAGAAATGAGTATAAGATAACATGATTAAAAGGATTTAAATTCAAGGATTATAAGAGAGGATCATAAAAGGAATATAAAATATTGAGAAAGGTTTAGGGGAACCCAAGTAATAAGATCCCGGATATGATCCCTCAAACGATAAACGAGAACAAAAGTTAAGCGAACCGTATAACAGATAAGCGGTCATTAGCCAAGTAATTAGGGGTTAATCAAAGAGGTTAGTGGATGATGATGTCATCACACCAACAAGAAGAAGACAATTGTAAGAGGATGACATGAGAAAGATGACATAGGCATGGTGACATAAGCATGACAAATGGAGGGATTGGTTGGTTGATTGTGAGCCACACAATTTTTACCATGGTAACAATTTAATTAACAAACAAAAGGTAGCAACCAAGCCAAGGCAAAACAAATCACAAAACACAAATTAGAAGTTGACTTTTGCTTTCCAAGAACAAAAGCTCTCGGCCAAAACCAAAGCAGCAACTTCAAACTACCATATCTCCTTCAATACTCGCTCAAATAGTATGTTCTATAGCTCTTTGGAAAGGTATTGAGATGGCCTACAACTCTTGTTCACAAGTCTCTTCCAAATAAGCATGGTAAGACCCTCGTTTTGACAGTTCTTTCAATCTGACTTTTAGAAACTTCGAAACCTAACTTTGTGTTCTTGATTTCTTTGGAAAGATCAAGCTTGTAGGAGGCTCCCTAAGACTTCCTAGCTACTCTAATAACTCCAAGGAAGGTATAACACCTCTAAACCCTAACTTTACTTTGAGTATTGCGATGGTTTTGATGGTTATAGTAAATGAGAAGCATGATGCTTGTGTGTTTAGAGTTTGGATTGGATTTGTAGTGATTTGGATGATTGAATCTTGTTTATAGTTAATAAAACTTAAGTATAGTTAGTAGTTCATGTTTGTGGTGGAATAAATTGGAAAATCTTGAGATATGGACTGATGTATTAAGGTTTGGATGAAGTTTGGTTGTATTGGTGGTTATGGGTTTATTTGTGGTTGATTTGTGGGTGATTGGAGTAGTTAAACTTTGGTAATCGCGTAAACATAGTCGTCGTAATGCCCAATTTCATATAACTTCTTGTTCTTAGTGTTCAGGACAGAGAGCTAACTATTGAATCTGTGACTTTGCCATGTTTAGTTAGATTATGTCGTAAGCTTCGTTTTGATATGTGGTTTGGTTGAATCCGATGTACGGTTTAGGAGAAACGACCGTTTTAAGTAACGGCATTTCGCGAACGAACCATTACCCCTCGCCTTACTTTGAAACCTTGGTTAAGGCCCTTAAATGACTAATTGGAATATGAAACAATTATGTAAAGTGGATTGGGCAGTTGGTAGAGTACTTGCGAAAGAATCACCTTAAAATTCTTAATGGTTAATTTATTAAAAATGGTGGAGCTAAGGGTACTCGAACGACTTATGTGATTCGTCAAGTGTAGAAGTGACCATAAGCAAACGTTAGGGTTCAATTGGTTAAAGTCTAGTTTCTTAAGCGACCGTGGTTTAATTTCGACTTATGTTGTTGTTCATAGTTTATCGGACCCACTCTAAGCTTAAGTCTAACCGGGAACACTTAGGCAAGTTTTCTACCCGTTATACTGTTGTTGTGATGTAAATATATGTATATGCATTATCTTGTGATAAGTGCATGATTGTTATTAGCAAATTTTGCGATATATTGGAGCATGCTGATATGGTATATATGCATGTCTGTTTCGTAATCTTGATATCTAATTGTTGATTCAAATGCTTATAAGTTGCATAATACCTATGCTAGAGATAAGCAGTAGTTGTGTATACCCATAGTATAGGGGACCCAAAGGTGAACATTTTCTAAACCGGGAGTCGATGTTCCCGAGTATAATATATATATATATTTATATATATTGATATAGTTTTCAAAACTATTAATCGAATAAGGTTTATTCGATAACTTTATTTTATTTAATGAATATTATTTTGAATATTCATTCGAGGAATTATGACTCCGCTTCTTTTATTAAATAATATTCTTTATTTTATTAAAGAATAATGTTTCGATAATCAAACTTATTTTCGATTATTCAAATAAAGATCGTACTTTCGTATAAGTATATCTTTGGTTATTTATTATGCATTTCAAGTATGAGTCTTAAAACTTCTACTTCAATTATTTTTATAAGGATTATCCTTAAGGGAATATTATTTAAATAATAATATTCAGATATTTTCTAATATACCGGGACTGATTTATTTCATTAAATCAGCATTACTCCAAACATTCTTAAAAATGTTTTCGAGTCTTCAAAATGATTTTAAAATTTAGAGCGGATCCCAAAACTCGTTTTCAAATTTAAGATCTTCCTTTCGAAGGGGATTTAAATACTCGCTTAAAAATCTGAGGGATCCGGCTCTGTGGTGTATTTTATGTTCGCAACGAGTTTGCTGTTTTGATAAAAGAATTTGATTACTTGCCCAACATTCGGGAAGTAAGTCCGTCTAATTGAGTCGGCATAAGCGACAGGCCGGGGTACGGTCTATCAAAGTGTAAGTGGCTAGGTGGCAGTCCATCAACGCGTAAGAGGCCGGGTGGCGGTCCAACACAAGGTCCTAATGCGGCCAGGGTGATGACCGGTGGGGGATTCATCCATCTACTAGTAGAAAAGGTTACTTATTGGTATATTTGCCTGATCAGCAAGATATCGGGTTTATGCCAAAATTCTTTTCTTTCCAAATTCATTGGATATTGCAACTCTGTTCATACTTTACATGACAGAGGTTTTCAGGAAATGTATGAGATATATATGGATATATATTTATATATATCAGGACTTAATGAAGTATCTCGTAACTTCATTTCATTCAATAATATTTCAAAGATTGAATCTATTCAAGTCTTATCTTGTAGTCTCATCTGTGTAATGAACTTTTGAAACTAATTATAACTTGAACGGTGGTAGTTCAAGTAGTATTCGGAAAATATATAAGTATATTGGAGTATCTTGTAACTTCATCTTTTCAACTTATATCTAGTAAATGATATATGACAAAGATTTTCAGAAAAACGTTGAGACAAGGTTAGATATATGAGATCACCTTGCAACGATATTTTATACAGTTCTAAACTGGAACTCTGTGTATATTATACATGTTAGAGGATTTCAAAGATTTGAGAAGTATATATGTATATATATACTGAATATTTTGTGACTTCGTCGCATTAAAATAACAAACTTGGTTCATTTCTTCTTGACCAAGACTTTCATGAGTACTATGAGAATGCTCATATATTGTTAATTATAATACATATTATTTCGGTGGGCTTGTTGCTCACCCTTGCTTTCTTCTTTCATCACACAACAACAGATAGACAAGATGAACATGATCAAGCTCCCAATTCGTGAGCGGTTAGGAAACATTCCGCAGTTTCCTGTAGGCGTTGATGCCGTTGTAGCTGAGGTAGGAACTACCAATAGGCTAGGCTTTCAACTTTTGTTGTACCAGACTTGTGTATATTTATGAATTGTAATAATGGCAAAGAATATGTAAATTTATTCAGAAACCCTTTTGAGATGTAATGACTTATAATTATGGAATAAAATGATTTGTGTTATTTTTGGTATTCATCTCTGAGACTATAACTTGTGGTGTGTGTGTGTATATTGCGGGGTCACGGTACGTAGTGGTTGGTTGTTTATTAAGATTAAGAGTTGTTAAGGGAATTGGAACTCGTGACAACCCGGATCCCCGACCCCGGATTTGGGGGTGTTACAACGATGATCCAAGTATCTTCCGCTTACCAACTCCTTCCCAATCCTAAGGGAGAATGATTCTTTCTTTCGTACATGCTTTATAGCCGTTCCAATGCCCGCACGATAAATCGTTATTATCGGTGATTCCATTAACGTCAACTGGTCACTTCATCTCCCTTAAAAATTGATAATATGGACAATTAGCGCATCTTCTAGTGTTTGGAATCATCCTTGAACTTATTCATTTCTCCTACATCGCTCCTACTAGTGCTAGAGTTTCATTCCTTAACGTTTTCCCATTTTGGCGCATCCTCTCCGTCGATTAAGTCATGTAAAAAGTTTTCATTGCATTTCTACACGCTCGTCTCCTGCTACACGTTTAGCACTAGATTTAACATTTCTTCCCGTAATAATCTAAGGCACATCCTCGTCCTGTTGCCATCTTGAAGGAAGCACCATTTCATACGTAATTGATTGACACGTTTTAGGATCGTGGAACGTTCAGCTTCCGTCATCGGTCGGACTTATTTAATCATTCCCTGTATAATATCTATAGTACTACGATACCTTCTGGGTAATACTTGTTATTCTCGCTAGTGCCTTAGACGTATTCACGTTTATTGGTATCTGCTACCAATGGCCTTTATAGGGCATGTACAATCTTCTTTGTCTTCTATCAGCTCGGACAATGACATCCGTCATTCTTTTATGCTGTCCTTCGTAAGGGATATCGGCGACTATTTTTCGTATGCTAGCGTGGTAAGTATATCCACATGAATTATCTGCCAACAATAGGCGATTCCCCAAACCGTTCCAAATAAAAGGTAAGCCGCTAGACGTATCTTCAATGGCCAGGATAGTCCTCTCATTCTACTTGTCGATTTGAGAACTTTAAGTTATTCCTCTGTCCGTCCTTTTTCATAAAATATCTTGGGAAATAGTCCTGTTAATTAAATCTTGGGTCCTTGCGTGGCGAAGTCGTCACAGGGTCTCTCGGTCCCAATTATCTCTTCCGCGTTCATAACAATTTTGTAGAGTGGACATCTATCATTTGCATAATAAAGTAAGCGGTCTTATTTAATCTATCACTCAAAATCCTCAAATAACACGATGACTAACTTGGTTCTTGATAATCCTCCTTCAAAATTTATTATAATTAACTCTTACTCCTATTTGGGTCATCTACAAGTCGAAATTGCCAAAATTTTAACCCTCGTCTTTCTGTTTTCATTTTTCAACCATGTCGAATACTTACTTACCTACTCAATGACATATCTTTTCATATTCTGTCATGACTAATATCCATTTACATATTTAGGCATCTTTAAATCTTCTTGTTAAGTAATAAACCGTTCTTTTCATGCGATCCTTCTCATCAGTTATTCTGAGATTTGTCATCCTCAATATATCTTTTCCTACTTAAAGTGTCGGCCACCACATTGGCCTTTCCTTAATGATAATAGATTTCTCAATCATGGCCTTTGATCAATTTGACTATAGCCTCTATCTCGTGTTCAGTGTAAAAAAAATCTGATATTTTCTCATAAGTAAACTCCTTGTCCCTTTCAGTCCGAACCATATCACAATTATTCTAGATTATATGTCACGGTCCTTAAGCAGCATAGACATATCATTAGACTTCACGCAACATCCTATTTTTATCGTCGAGTAATTCTAGCACGGGATTGCTACTAACCTTGCCTTCAATTCTTGAAAATCTTATTCCTCAAATTCATACATGCTTGGTTTTTCCCGAATTTATTAGCATATTTCCCGATAATGTTTCATAGAAGTGTACCTCACTAATCACGTCATATCCCTATTTTCGTTCTTCTATAACCATATTAAAGATACTTATGATAATAACTAAACATGGTATTCTTCTTTTTAAAACAACTTACTCCTCACGATGCTCCGATTGCACCATTATAGCACTGAGCTTTCAGTCTCATATTACAACAATTGGTTTTCAACTATACCTCTCTTTGTTGGGAAGACAATTAGCCTTGGAAAAATGATTTTCACGATATCGATGAAATTTAGACAGTCTTAACAAGGTTTCAAAATCTAACATCTGAACAAATAATGAGCTTTGAATAAAAGAGTCGCAACACTCAGAAGATTTATAACTTGGAAGGAAGAATATAACAAGGATTATGCTTCCATGTCCTTAGAATTCTATATTATGATATTATGGAGAATATCCATTGAAAGCAATGATTGCTGAATAATAACATCATACGAATGATACTTGTAAGATTTTCCCATTGAAAGAATACTTTTCTTCTCGAATAATGAAAGAAATATCGAATGACATCCTCAACCAAAGGTTAACCATTGAGGTCTCCAAGAGGTGCTATTTTGAAAGAAGGAATTTTATCCAATGATTAATAAATAAGGAAGTATATTTTTCTTCAATCACTTTGTAATTTTAATTGGAAATTCATTATATAAACGAAAGAATAAAATATTTTATGAACAAAATATTTCATAAAACTGAATATGAATTCTCGTTTGAGTGGGCGACCTAGTTAGGTCTCAATTAAATCATTCTTTGAAATTCCATCAACAATTAAATCTGGCATATATAATGCACTATGAAATAATCAAAATTTTATTGGAAGTGGAACTTGGCAAAATAATAACTAGTCCATATCAATCAATATTCTCAATCGGCTAAGAAAATGGCCAGCACAATTGGTTTGGCCCATATCAACTAGCTAGGACGATTAGCTAGGCTTTCGTCATATTAATTAAAATTTTGACTAGTTAGGACAATTAACTAGTCATTCATGAGAACATATGCAACTAGGCATATTTCAGTTTGTTTGTAAAAATATCAACATTGTAACCACTGAAGAAATTGTGGCTACCTGGATGACGATTTTGAAATATAGAGTTTTTAAATTTGGGCCGAGAAAGACAATTATAACTCTGAATCGAGTGGTCTTAGCATCGGAACAATCGTAGCCTCTTATCAAATATTTCTTTCCAAATAAAGGGTACACTCATAGGTGCCCTAGTTCACATACTTTATCAGATCTTTAAATAGAATTGAATCGGAATACCAATATCAAATTGATACCCTTACTATGATTTCAAAGTTTAATATATAATTTCATCCCGATTAGAGGAAAAGGATTCCCAAGGAATATATGGATATTAGATCATCCATGTTTTTAACAATTTGTTAGATATTTACAATCTCGACTGAGAAGAGTAAGTATGAAAGAAGAATCAAATGAAGATACTCATTATGAATATTTATCGATGAATTGAGGGAAAATTTATATATATATATAAAAAATTCTTGGATAATTGAAATAAAGTATAAATATCTCTGAGTTGAACAAGAAGATTATAATCTATGAATGAAAATCATGGATTAACTAAAAGAATTGAACAAGTCCTGATGCGGAGAAAGACTATTCAAGATGATCACATCAGAAGTTTAAAGTAGGGAACGAAAAGGATTTCCTGATATAACTTATCAAGGCAATACGAATGATCAATAATTTGGAGGGAGTAACGTGACAGTGAGTAGGTGCCAAAATATTTCACTGATTATCCTAACTCTCATCATTATCCATCTGAGGATGATCTCACCTCTTCTTCTTCGTAATTCCATGTTTCAAATAGTTTCTCCTTTAACATCATTTTAAAATCGCTTACTAATCTTGACTTTCGCACATATATTTGTCATTTCGGTGTTTTATGTCGAAGACCTTACTCAGAAATATTCCAAAAACATCTGTTAAGCCGATAGTTTCCTGCTACACGCATCTGTTACTAACTATAAGTGGCCAGTTCCCCCTGGGAATAGATCAAAGAGATCTCTTAGGGATCTCAATGCAGTCCATAAGTTCAGTGGCATGTGTGTGTAATTGAACATACGTTACCGAACATATTAGAGGTCTACGTGTATATATACGTAGCCTCTGACATCATATCTACCAAAAAATTCCGCATTAGACTCACTGGTCTATCCTTTTTAAAAGGTTCTAAGATCGAACTATCGCTCATTGTAATCTTACGCCGTCCAATTGTAGTCATGCCATCAATTCTCGATGCTCTCGATCCTGAGCTAAACCATCATAACCTTACATGTTAAGCACACTAATAATATCATGTAGTGTAGTCCTCTTACGTTAACATTCTTATATAACATTCAAATCTTCCTTAATAGAAAAAATCCTTAAGGGTATATTGGACACTATCTCTGGTGAACTCGTGATTAATATAATATTCACATCCTCCTTGGTAAAATGACACTGTCAACTAGTTTGGGCCAATAACCTCAACTGTATACTAATAATTAGACTTCATGGTCCTCACATGTGATGCCCCTTCACGGGCAACCTATAAAGAACTACGAGTAACAAGGCTCGTGTTATCAAAATTTACTTATGGTGTTGGTAATATCGTCTTTACCCCAAATGCTCTGGAGACTCAGCTCCAAGTTCTACATCCACATCATTTCTAAATCATATATGATTCTAATTTTTTTTTCTCATCATTCTGATAATCTCCAGTGGTCTCATTAATCATACCTTAATACCTCAAATATACACTTATCCTAACCTACACATTGAGGCTACGTTCGGTAGTCCAATGATGAACTCTATATGAGCTCTTACGAAATCTCGCATCTAGACAGACTCTTGACACTCTCATTTCTGAGTACTATAAATTAATGCTCTGATACCATTACTGTAACGCCCCCAAATCCGGGGTCGGGAATCTGGGTCGTCACGCAATCCTTCAATCATGTGTAACCTGTATTAACTCAATAATCCAATAATTCCATATCACAGACCTCCAATCTCGCACACTCACAAGTTATAGCCTTAGAAACGACGTACAACAAGTATCATCTATTATTAAAACTCAAATGTACTTTATAGGATCTCAAACAATTATTCATAACCTCTACATGAAGTTATAATAATTATGACTGATATCTTATACCTATCTGATACTCTGGCACACCTGAGACAAAGCTGCCAGGGATTCTCCCCATGACTGCGAGCGACTAAGTCCCACACTGGCATACTGGTTATCTGTTGTGTTATGTCATTTAAAAGAAAGCAAGAGTGAGCTATAATGCCCAGCATAATAATGTACAGTATGAAAATGACTGTATGATAAACTCTCGTAAAACATCATATATGATAATTACGTTTTACTCAAAAATAGTTTTCCTTGGTGACACATACCTTCTCATTAAAACAATTCTTTAGTGGATTTTATTATCCTGCGAATACCTTAATGGTAAACCCAGCACCTAGGCTTGAGTTACGGTATTGCATCACAATTCCAATTGGAAGAATAGGACACTCGTTGGAGTCACCGCATACGATGATCAGTCGTACTACGATAAAAGTAACATTTTCTACTAGTAGAAGGACGGCACCTTCGTATCCCGGTTATCACCTTTGCCGCATACAGGTTATGTGTCCTCATTTCGGGTATACACACACTTCACAGGTCCTTAGGTATATATTGTATCGTCTCCTACGGTACCAGTAGTCTATTCAATACACAAAGTACTTGGATCCTACCCCTCCCTTGTCCTTTAGAAAATCCTATCATATCTCGAGAACTCGAACCATATCGAAGTTCCCCCAAGCGTTTTGCTTGTTGATAGGCATAGCTTTACTTCATGTATATATATATATATATATGTATTTCCAAAAGTTTTCGGAGGAAGTACTAAGGATGTGAGTTGACCGTTGTCAACAGATAATTAGATAAGGGCGAGTTTCTTTTGAAACTATATTCAAAATATTTAAAATAAGTCGAGATAATATTCTCCGACGTTCTGGAATTATCCAAATGATTTTTCCGAAAATCAGAAAGTATTTTAAATCAGGATATATGATTTTTAAATCATAAATAAACCCTTTAATGAATAATAAATAATTAAATGATAATTGATAAATAATTAAATCTCGAAGGAGTTTAACTTTAAAAGAATAAAATAGTATTTCCCAACTAATTTATGTTTAATAAATTAATAAACTTTAATATTTAATCAAGATTGAAGTAAATATTTACTGGAGAATACTTCTCCCTAAGAATTGAATAGTAAGTAAATATTTCTTATCCAAACGATTAAGTATAGTTGAGGGAATACGATCTTTGGAAATCATTTTAATAAAAGTTCGATGTGTTTAATATTTCGTAAGTGGACGTTGATTCTCTTGGAATAAAATAATTACGGATTTTTAATCGTTCAAAACATCTTCAGGATGATTCCCGGGTTTATATTTTATAAAACAAATCTGACCGACACTCGGTCTTACGACTTATACATCACACTCTAGTGTAGCGTTAATATTCTTAATAAAAACACCTCCGGGATACTTCCGGGTTTTCATAAGCTTACACCGACCGAGTCTCGGTCTAAACATAACATTTCGAATTCGGTTATGAACATATACTAGAAATTATCAATAATTGAGTAATATAATACATCTCAAACTTTGTAAAACAGTTTAAAGCCTTTATATAGCATTCTAAGTGGACATAAATGCCACTTAACAATTATACATGTATTGTGAGACTTATAATTTTTTTAAAAATGATCTGAACCCCCTTGTTTACAAATAATGATACATTCCATTTAAAATGCTAACTCTTCTTATTTATAAAGTATGATACATGTGAATTTTACTTGAATACATTAATTTTATAGAAAGAGTGATCCATAACTTGTACATGAATTTAGCTCGTGCATGCATTTGTAAACCACCAACACTAATGTATTCAACCGCCTTCAACTTTTCACAGATCAAGATTTTCCATATCTCATGATCATTTATAAATTCTGAATGAATTAGTATTAAATTTTAGATTTAAATTAACAAAAAACTGGAATATATAATAATAGTTCTAATCTTTATTGATTAAAACCTGCACAAAAATATGATAATAAACAATTATAATCAAGAAAATCAAGTATAAGTTGATATAAATAGTTAAATATAACAACTAAACTAAAATTATAAGATTTAACGAATAGTTGGCATGATTTCAAGATTTGGGTGATTATATACGCTTAAGTTTCAAATTCTACCTCTATATAAATTCATATGCTTTTAATACAAATTCCAATACAATTTTTAATTAGATAGATTTTAAATATACCGAACCTTATAAACTCGAACAAACATTCTACTTCTAATATGTTAAAGGATATATTTTTTTATTTATAGTATTTAAATTCTAAAATTTTAAACAAATTAAATCAAGACAATCTTAGAGTGCCACCTAACTCCCACGTATAATATTATCATTTAGATAAAAAAATTAGTTTGAGCCTTTAAACACAATGATAATTAAAAAATGTATACTTCAACTATATAACTTTCTCTTTTCTGAATATTATATAAAATTGAAAACCTATTTTTATATAAATATGAACGTATTTTCTAGTTCAAATAGGGCACCACCTAAATTCTCGCATCTCATCCTTTCTAAATTATAATACCTTTTCTCTTTATAAATCCAAACTACTATCCGGTGATTATCCATGTATTTTTATACTTTATAATTTGTTAAAAGATGACAAATATTTTCTTTGAAATATGAACTCTTCATCAATATTTAATTATACCCAACAATATCAACAGTTAAATCACATGTAAAAGTTAATAGTAATGAAATTAATATGTTTTCTTGTTAACATTTTTTGTTTAATTTTTAAATTTACAATTCTCTATCCAAATACAATTAATATATTATAATATTTTTTGGAGCTATAAATCTAGCTTGATTGAAGTTAAACAAACATCAAAATTTATTTCCAAAAAAATAAAACTCGAGATAGAAAGATGATTCATACAAATTATGTAGACATACGAAAGAGTAATTGATGAAGTTAGAAGGTTTTGATAATACATGTTTTTGTTCAATATAAAATTTCATGATCATTACTGTTAAAATAATCCTATTCTTTTCTTGTTTTTATAAATTCATTGCATATTATTAAAAATATAATTTCAAGATAGAACAAAATATTGATGGTATAAAAATAACATGTATGCAACTACAGAATCTAAAAAATGCATGTTAAATTTACTTTCTCAAATATTTTTCCGATTTCGAGATGCAAGGATAATTGTGCATTACTGCTTTTTGGATAAACACAAGTGTGAATTTGTGACGGCGTCAACCCCGGGGTAGGAGTTGACGTCACTAATACCCTTAAACTACAACTATAATACAACCAACTTACTTTTATTTCAATATAAACAATTCTTCCACAAGATCTTTTCCAGGTTCAAGTATAATTTAGGTTACACACTTATTACAACCCAACTTATTTAAACAACCTAACATAACTATTATTCTACAGAAACTAACAACCCACACTTGGTCAGACTCAAGACACTCAGAGGAGCTCAACACAGGAGGAACTGGAAACTGGCCCTTACCAAGACAACAACATCTCCTAGGCATCTGCAATGCGAAAATATACAAACATATTTGCAAGAGTGAGCGATCAATCGCCCAACAGTACCACTATATGAATATTAATTAAAACAATTTATGTTAAACAATTGTAGGAACAGAAATCCAACTTGCCAGTAGAAAATAAATAAAACAAGCGTAAACAGATGAAAACTGATAAACTGTTCAAAACTGGATCTTAATAGCTAGCATGCTCTCTAAACATTTTATTAACTGTGCTGTGTAAATACCAGAGTTAAATTTTAGCATGCTACTTTCATTTTCAAATCATTCGTCCCATCGCAGGACCCATAAAACCATTTGTTCCGTTACGGGAACCATAAAACTTGTCCCATCACAGGACCCATAAAACTTGTTCCTCTCCGGGAACTTCAAAATCATTTGCTCAGATATAAAAGTGTTGGATGATCCCTGGTGAGACAGCTGATCAGGCTATCTCCATAGGATAACTCTATCTTGGCTATCCTATGAAATTTGTTCCAGAACTCAGAGACTAGCTAGGTCCCTGTTACGCTGGGCTAGTGGTTATAATAGGGTGCGCAAACACTTCGCCTCTTACGCTATCTTCCAGGCCGTTACGGGCCTCCTGCGCAAACTCATCCAATTATCTGATCATTTTTATCCAGTTTTCCAAATCACTTACCTATCTCTTGTCAAAACAATTATATCGCAGCATATTTCCAAACCATTTTCATTTTATTTAAAATTTAGAGATAGGTATTTCAGAAGTTACTTTTCCCCCAAAAAACAAGTTACAAGAGAATCTGAAACCCAGGGGATACGTAACTTAAATCGTTCTGTTCCACTACGAGAATAAAACAACAGTATATTCATATATGCCGAACAATAAAGATATGGTCAGGGTACTTGCCTTAATACGCTTTAACAATAATTTTTGACTGGCTTTGCACTGACCGGGATGCTAAGGATTTCGACTGGAACCTACAAGAACCGAAATACCCTAAATTAGACGTCCGAATATGCTTGACTATCCTCGCTAACAATCTACCCATACGTTAACAAACCCGACTCGTAACATTCTCAATATAATAATACACATATCAATTAGGGTTCGCATCTTCGAAAGTTGGTTCGGTGTTCATTTTCAGAAAATAGGTACATTTGTTATTTTACGAAATTAGGGTTATTGGTTTTATTTTAAAACGTACGCTTCGCTAACAGTGCAGGAAAAATAGGGTTATACAATACTTTTTGCAAAATATTTTACCCAGTCATAATTTATCTATTTATAGTTATATATAATAATTATAAGGAATCTATATATATATATATATTATAAATAGACTCGACTGATATGTCCGATAATTACAGGATAAGTTCCCGTAATTTTTTAAACTTTATATTTTTCGAAAATCGGGCAGCACTTCCGCTATTTATCGGACTACCAGTCGATCTCATATCGACACAATAATTCCAATCAATCCAAGTTTACAATCCCAATCAGTATTCAATAATAAACGTAACCAAATAATTATTTTAATAAATTTAGGACTCAGATTATATCATCATTGTCTACCGTCGGCTCGCCGAAACTCATTGCCGACGGCGGTAAAATTCGCGGGTACCCGAATAAATTGGGTTTCTAACGCGAATATTCACCGATTTAATACCTGAACACTTAAAATATTATTCGAGTAAATCATCAAATAATTTCAATCGAATATATATATATATTATTTTATTAAAAGACAATTACAGGCAGATGTTTCATCACAACCCCGACCTGCGCGCATACGCGCGGCCGGGAAACAGGGCAACCAAGAAAACGGAGGCAACACAGTAACGTATGTGAGTATACACGCGCCACCACTCTTCTCGGAAAAATCCGAGAGGCGGCAGCAACACCGTCAAAAACAACTACCCTGAATCACGTATACACATATACGTATATATATATTCCACAAGTAACTGAATAATCGTAATCAAAACAGAGATGACCGGAGCATTGAATCGGAAAATAGAACCAGTGGCCGGAAAAGAAAGAAACGACGGCCCCACAGAAACTCACCTGAGCCAAGAGAACAAGAGAGAAAGAGGGAAGAGGAGAAAGAGAGAAGAGAGTGAGAGAGATTGAGAGATTGAAAGAGAAAAGTATACTCGAGAGAGAGAGAGTCGAAAGAGAGATTGGAGAAGAAGACGGGTTATACCCGAATGGAACAACCCCCCCCCCTTCTGTTTTTTTTATTATTCAAATAATCCCCGCAACAAAATTTATCTAACCCGCATTTTAGCTTTAACGAGCAATTCACGGGTAATTAAAACCCGAACATTAATACAAATAATTAAAATTTAATAAAAATAGAATTTTCAAAATTTTAAAATAAATTTTGAAACACAATAGATACCCGTTTTTAACGAGTAAACGAAACAACACGCAAGTGATATTTATCCCAAAAATTACCAAAATAATTTTAAAATTCTTAGAATATTCCAAACTTGAATTATTATAAGTTTCATAATTTTTGAAACTTTTCTGGATTTAATACGGATTTTACAAATAAATACAATCAGAAAATTATTTAAGGGTAAATAATCAATAAAATATTGATTTCTCAATTTTAAAAACTCCTAAAAATAATTAATAAAATTATGAACCATAAAAATGATTTTAGAGATAATCCCCATGTTTATGAAAATAAATCTTGAATAGAATCACCTTTAAATACAAAAACAAAATAACCCAGCTTCACAACTAATTACAAAAATTATCCTCGAACACCAACAATCACACATAATTAATAAAATATTAACAAAAATAATATCCAGCTGACAGAACCCATACACATAATTTATTTATTTAATTATTTAGTAAATACACATTTAAATATTATAGAAATATACGAATCGTTATATCCTTCCCCCTTAAAGAGATTATGTCCTCAGAATCTGATCTAAAATGAGGATATTTGTCAAGCATATTTGACTCTAACTCCCAAGTGGACTCTTCCACTCGAGGATTCCGCCACAGTACTTTAACTATGGGAATGGACTTATTTTTAAGAACTCGCTCTTTACGATCTAGGATCTAATTCGGCCGTTCCACATAGGACAAATCTGGCTGAAGCTCGATCGGTTCATATTCAATAACTTGGTTCGAATCGGGGAGATAACGCTTCAGCATGGACACGTGGAACACATTGTTGATATGCTGTAATTGCAGTGGCAATGCCAATTCATAGGCAATTTTACCAAATTTCCTCAATATTTCAAAAGGTCCGATATATCTAGGACTCAACTTGCCTTTCTGTCCGAATCTAACCATTCCTTTCCAGGGAGATACTTTCAGCAATACCAACGACCCTATTTCCATATCCATGTCTTTTTGATGAAGGTCTGCGTTCTTTTTCTGTCTATCTTGGGCTGCTTCTAACCTTTTTCGAATCAATACAACTACGTCCTTGGTTTGTTGAATCAACTCAGGGCCTAATAACTTCTTTTCTCCTACTTCATCCCAATAGAGAGGGGATCTACACTTATGTCCATATAGAGCTTCGTAGGGCGGCATTCCTATACTGGCATGGTAACTGTTATTATAAGAAATCCAACCTGATTTGTCTTTTATAGAACAGCCGGTAAGAATTTTAGATCGGCGAGAGAAAGTGTTGAGAAATAAGTCTGTATATTTAGTGCGAGTGTTGTGGAGAAATCCTATGGTTGAAGAATCAACCTGGGAACTCGAAAGTGAAATATTAGAGAAATACCCTCATTTGTTTTCATAGAAGATTCTGAGGACAGAATCCTTTTAAGGGGGGAAGGATGTAACGACTGGGAACTTTACGTTTATATTATATCATGATTATAATAAAATATGTGAATTAATGTGTCATTTAAGTGTGATTATCTGATAAACCCTAACTGTTACGTGATACGTGTATTCCATGTCATTTCTGTATTTTAAGGTATTTTTCAGATATTTTATTATGCATTTATAGGTTTTATTTCAAACGTTTTATGACCCAAACGATGATTTTAAAGCCAGTATTTCAAATAAAATAATGGGCCTTATTTTTCATCAAATGGCTTTTACAATCGCCTTGTTCTGAACATCTAGATAATTTATAAATTTTCTCGTTTTGCGAAAAATGATTTTTCCGGGCCCCATTGGGTGTCAAAAACCCCACAAAAATCACATTTTTATTTTTATAAAATTATAGGACTTTCATTATATTATTTCTTTGCATTTTTGCATTATTCACAATTTTTGGAAATTTTTGACATATATATTGCATATATAAAATATTTATAAATTAAATTTTAATACTCAAAAATTATAAAAATTAGGGCCCAATATTTTTATTTAATTTAAAATTAGCCCCTTAATTTTAATTAGGAGTATTATTTTTACTACTATAAATAGCCTAATTTTTATTTAATTTATTATAATTAATCATTAAAATCTGCAAAATTACCAAAAATTCTCTGAAATCGGGTCGGGAAGAACAGGTTTCGGTCGAAGAATCAAGTCGTGATTTCTCACTGATTATAGCATCAAATCGTGTGATTCAAGTACTCAAATCGAAGGTTTTGATCCGTTCTTTCTGTTTCTTGCATCAATTTCACGTTTTATTGCATCATTTTTGATTTCTAGGGTTTATGTTCGAATTAGGGCTTTTTGATTCTGGGGTTATTGTGATGTTTTGATGATTGATATAGCTTTGTTAGATGATTTACAGTCGATTCATGGTGTTTAATTGAACAAACGATGCTTGGATAATGATTCACGATTTCTAGGGTTTAGGTCGAATTTTCAAAACACAACTCGATGATTTCTGTGAATATTTGGTTCTTGTAATGTTAGGGCTTTGATTGTATATGTTCTTAGCTTCATTTTGCACTATATAACGTTTGATGTTATGTACAAATGAGTGATTTGGATTTTTGGCCAGAGTTCTTGATGATTTTGATCGGAGAATGATATCCAGGGATGTTTCTGGTCGATTTTGGCCTGAAACAGATTGGGGAAGTAGTTTGGGATGTTTTGGGATCAAAAACGGAACCAAACGGTGTCCGTTTGGCCAGGAATTGGACTCGCCGGAGTCCGGTGAAGTCGCCGGATTCTGGGTTTAAACCCAGATTTCGGTGGTGTTCTTCACAGACCCAGAATCCAAC
The DNA here is from genome assembly GCF_009905375.1 of Apium graveolens. Taxonomy (NCBI): domain Eukaryota; kingdom Viridiplantae; phylum Streptophyta; class Magnoliopsida; order Apiales; family Apiaceae; genus Apium; species Apium graveolens. The sequence goes on from NC_133650.1 coordinate 155,471,242, forward strand.
CCGGTTGACCCGTTTCCAGAACCCGGTTTTGATCCATCTTGTCAGATGTCTATTTTCTGACATATGTTTCTGGAAATTATTTTTACTTTTTATTTTTATTAATTTAAAAAATCAGTTTTATTTATTTTGTAAATTGATTAATTAATTATTTAATAATTAATTTATATTATAAATAATTTTGAATTATTTTCTAAAAATCAGATTGAATTATTTTCTTAATTATTTATTATTTATTTATTACTTATTAATTACTTAAAAGTGATTAATTATTTTGATAATTAATCAAATAATTTTCAATAAATCATAATAAATTCATTTTAATTTCAAAAATTATAGAAAAATTATTTTTAATTCTGATTTTCTTAAATAATGATTTAAAAAATTATTTTTGGGTTTTAAAATTTAGTAATAATTATTTATAATGATTAATAAATGGAATTATCAGTATTTAATTAATAATAATTCAACCGTTAGTCCGTTTTGCGTGAAACGAAAGCCTGTTAACTCAGAAAAATGAATCCTTTTCATTAAAAATAATATCAAAGCTTAATTTTTTTTAGAAGTTAGTTGATTTTGTGACTTGTTTGATTATCAGTCAAGTTACGTGCCGAGACGAGTCCGAAAAATTCCGGAAAAATGGAAAACGAGTCAGATAACGATCAGTTGAGCGATCAGCGAGTCGATTTTGGTTTTAAAAATTATTTTAACCATAAAAATGATTATGTGCTTATGTGCTTATGTGTATTACGTGGTTAATCGAGTCTTACTTGCTTATATGTAATACATGAGTCAGTCATAAGCGCATGGGTAGATGTTAGGATCAGTTTGAAGTCGATTCAAGATGCAAATGAAGTACGACGTGACTTAACCAGTCTGTGTTGCCAACAGAAGCTAAGCCAGCCAGGCCAGTTGAGTCGGTAATAGTCCAAGGTGATAGACATAAGTGACTCAATTGCAGTAAGTCGCGCAGAAGGCAAGTTTTTCCTCTATTCTACTTTCGGAATAGTGATATTGATTCAAATATTTATCACATTTACATTCTCTTGATTATTGTTCTTGATCACTAATATACAATCCCTATTCCTTTGTTCATATTTCATTTCAATTCTTGATTTCTCCGTTTCTTTGGATTCTTGATTCATATTCTGTTGGTAACACATGGAGATTGATATATTCTAGTGTTTGGAATATATCAAAGCATACCGATTGTCCTGGTTGCTAAGCGATGGACTGGATAAGGATATTTTGGGATTGAGTGTGTCTTAATCCTGAGGACCGGGATGACTGGTGCCTCGACGTGGGCCGTAGTGCCTGGGTACCCGACTGGATCTATATACTGAGATATGGATCTGCATTATATTCTGACTGATCAGCAAAATATAGATGCGAACTTGTGTCCAGTTTAGTTTATTTGTACTCGCCAGTAATGGCCTTCTTTCTATTCTCGTGAGGTTATATCTTGGCAGATATACCTGGGATGGCGGATTCATTTAAAATGCTTTAACACTGTTTATATGTTTGTGGACTTGTTGAGCAACTTTTGGCTCACCCCTTTTGTTGTTATTCACCTTATTGTTTTCAGTTAAGAAGGAATATGAAACCAATCAGGACTCGAGTGGTAAAGAAGCGAGTCAAGCCTCGGGATCCTCTTATACCCAAGGTGTTGATCCCAATCCAGGAAGAAAGCTTTGAGTTGCCCGAGCAGGTGGAGTGTTGATAGATAGTAGGTGTGTGTGTTTGAATAAAAGTTGAACTTAGCTTAAAATGAATTAGACAATGGTTTGTAATAAAGAGAGTTTGTGAGACTTTGAATGTTGGTTTGTAATAAAAGTAGTTAGTGGTTCCTGTTTTCATACTTCAACCTAAAAAGATCCTGGTTAGTGTTAAAGGGGTTTAATTTCATTTCTTTATTAATTGTTAATCAAATTGTACAGGTTTGGTGATTAGCTAGTAACCCCCAGACTTATACCCCGGGTCTGGAGGGCGTTACACAGACAAGTATGATGAATTATGAATCTAAGTTGTAAAAGTTGTCAAGATTCGTTCTGAGGACACGAATCCAGAATGACGGGATATTTGAAATCAATGCTTATGTTGTGTTGGTTCATGAAATAATGATAAGAGAAAGGAAAATAAAAAGAAACTGAAGTGGAAAGGAATATAAAGGCAATAGAGTTTGAGGAATGATAAGAGAGTTGGGTATGAGGAAACCCTAAAGAATCATAGTAATAGAAATAGAAAAGTATGTGATCGTCAGGATGAGGATGATTCACTATGAGCTAAAGTTGATGGTTAAAGGCATAAGAGATGTACATATTGTACCCCCTGTAAGTTGGGAGAATTTGAGAAAACCTTGAGATAGTTCGAAGGATAAATAATGAGACGCGGATAGACTAAGGAGACAAGAAAGTAAGAAATTAGGAAAATTGGATGAAGGGAGTGACCTTCAAGAATGTGAAGTGTAAGACCGGAGGCATGATACCCAGAAAGGGAGACGCCAGGTATGAAAGATATCCCAATATTGAGATGACTGTTGAGATAAACAACAAAAGTAAATGAGGAGTAATTAAGAAGTTCACGTTGAACACGACCAATATCTTCCAGAACATCCCTGTTGTCATTACCAAATTAGGAAAGAAAAGCGGGTAACCATTGTTATCTTTTGAAGGCCATATGGGTTGACCTCATTTTGAATAAAGATGCTATTGTGAAATTGGTATAGACTATCTGGATGGGAATGATTGAATAAGACACCCTTATCAGGGATACATGACTTGATTTATCCATGGAAGGACGCAAGTACCTTTTTAAAGGTGGAATTAAGGATAGAATATCGGTAATTTAAAATAAATCCTAGGCGAATGCATAAAGGTTGGCATTTCACCTTTAATAGGGATAGTATGAGTTTTGACAGTATGAATTGGAAAGGATTAAGGTAATAACAACCTTTAAGAATTAGTGGAGAAATTTTTCAGAAGTATATAGATAATGATTCTGGTATTAATAAATGGTATCTTGATATGCCCTGTATCTAGGGAATACAGGAGGAACGATTCAAGGATAACCTTAGAGGTTTTACAAGGAGAAAGGTAATATTCAAAATTCTCAAGAATAGAAATGTTGATAAAGGAAATATGACGTAATTATAATGATGCCAAGTGGGGCACGTGTTAAACCACGAGAAAGTATGGATCGAACCAATAAAGGTCGATATTGTTCAGGGCAATTAGGGCCTAAGATAAAAGATATTCTAAGTATGATTGAGAGTCAGTCGTGACAGTGATTAACCTCTAAAGACTGAGGCAATAACTTATGGAAAAAATGGTGATATTTTTTTTACTCATCAGATTTTAAGGAAAACATCTTCTCAAAAGTAGTGATTGAAATAAGGTAGAAAATTTATTTGGAGGTGGTTAAAATGACATTGACTGTAAGGAAATTCTACTATCAGGAAAGGCCAAAGAGGTGGCCGACACTTTAAATGTAAGAGGATAATTATAGGCGCTCGTGCGAGAGGGATACAGTGATGATGGTTGAAGCCAGGAAGGTTGTATTATGGTTTGAAAGATTGACATTCCTTCTGATGACTGTGCAATACCCAACCGTAATAGTAGTTGGTAAAGGTTTAATTCGTGTAATCGCCATGAGCGGGCTATCTATCTTAGGAGGAACTATCCTGGGAATAATCCAGGACCATGTTTCAAAAAGGACTAAACGAACCTTTGAGTTAAGTCTTCTATTGAAGGTAAATGATTAAGAATGGTATTAACCTGCTATCGTTGCTTTGATTGAAACTCTTCTGCAATTTTATCTGCTTCATGTGATGAAAGTACGTCAGAACTTGGAGTGTTCTTCATGAATTATTGATGGTGATCATGTTACCTCCTTAGGAGAATTCTATACGACATGTATGGACTCCGTATGGTTAGATATTAAGATTTCATGGAAAGTAAATTACGACAGTAGGGCAGTGGTAGACCATAGTAATGCAGCAATGATTCTGCAAGTAATGAGCTGATTACAACCGTGAGAGTTGTATTGGAATGGATGTTGAGATTGAGTACCACTAATCGGGTCGTATTGACGTATAAGTTATCCTTGATAGAAAAACTAGGTCGATTATTTACCTTTTGAATATTTATTCTTTCTTATCAATAGAGAGTCGTATTACTATACGAGGAAGGTTGTAGTGCAAGCATAGAATTCTAGTAACGATGATGTCTAGAATGAGATCCCAGATTCGATTTTCGATATCGAGGGAGTTTCAAAGGTGATTGGGTATAAGCTCGAGGAAGAGCATGGGTCCATAGAATGATGGACGGAATAGCAAAAATATTTAGGAATGTGAAATATGATGCTATAATACTTGATATTGATATATATATACGTATATGTTTTGTTCTCCTATGACAAACCTCTATAGTTCAGAGGTAGATTCCAAGCCAGATATTTTGTGGCAGTATATTTTATATATATACAATTCTCTTCAATTCGTTCTTTTCTCTCCTTTTCATTTCATATAAGCTGAGAAGAACAACCCTTCCAGAAGGGGAGATATTGTCGAATGACTATCTATCTGTGTGATAGAAGCCTAGTAGGATACGACATGTTGTTTAATTGCTTGTCAAGTACTAAAGGCTGGCCACCTTCTGTACTAACTATGCAATAGAACAAGTGTTCATGATCATAGTGATCTCTCAACAAATTCCTTTACTTCTATATGATTGATCAAACTTTGGAAAATATAAACAGCTGAAAAAGGAGTAGTAAAGTTATGGTGGTATTCAGAATGGAAACACATTCGTGATACCAAGGTTGACGTGGTTATTAAAAGGTTATAGAACGCTAACGAGGGGAACGGAAGGTAGTAGCGATTACGAACTGGAAAAGAATGGGTATGGAGAAGCAAAAGCTCAAATGCTAAAAGCTATAATGAGAGTCTGTGCAATAGACTTGAAAGAATTTGGAATGATCACTTAACACGGGTTGAGTTTTCTCAGGATAATAGATCGTATGTCAGGTATCGAGATGTCGTCTTACGAGATCTTTGAGGGAAGACAATGTCGATCCCCCTTATGTTAGGATGAAGTTGTAGAGCGCAAGATGCTCGGACCAGCAGTGGTCCAAAGGACCAAGGATACAATAGATTTAATCAGAGGACGGCTAGTAGTAGCCCAAGATGGGAACACGAAGTATGCTGATTTGACTCGAAAGGACAAAGAGTATGAAATAGGGGACCTAGTGTTGTTATAGGTATTCCCTTGGAAAGGATTGATGACATTCGGAAAGAAATGAAAGCTAAGTCCATAAATTGTTGGACCCTTGGATATATTAAGACGTATTGGGGAGTTAGCATATGAGGTAGCCCTACCCCCGAACATGTAGCAAGTCATAACGTGTTTCACGTATCAATGTTAAGGAAGTGTAATTCAGATGCCAGATAAATAGGAGCATATGAGAGCCTCGACATGCAACCAGACATAACCTATATGGAGCAACCGGGAAGGGTTATAGATTGAAAAAGGAACAAGTGCTTAGGAGAAGGGTTATCAAACTATTCAGAGTTTGATGGAAGAACCACAATGTGGGAGAATTTACTCGAGAGTTAGAAAGTGCAATGTTAAGAGAGTATCCCTATTAATTTTCTATCTGATTCCGGGACGGAATCCTTTTAAGGAGGGGAGACTGTAATAACCCCAAATTTTGGAATTTTTGAAACCCTTATGAATAGTGATTTTGCTGAATAAGAAAACTTCTCATGCCACACTATGTAGGGGTTCTTCTATTGTTATTCTGAGATCTTATTAGTACTTTATATGGGATATAAGTGTATGTAAAGATCGTCAGAATCCAAATTCGAACACTTTGATTTTTCCCGAAAATCCACCAGATATCGAAAGAATTGAGTATAAGGTAACGGGATAAAAAGGATTTAAATTCAAGGATTTTAATAAAGGATCATAAAAGGAATATAATGTATTGAGAAAGGTTAAGGGAACCTAAGTAATAAGATCCCGGGTATGATCCCTCAAACGATAAACGAAAACGAAAGTTAAGCGAACCGTATAACAGATCAGTGGTCATTAGCCAAATAATTGAAAGCTAATCAAAGAGATTAGTGGGGATGATGTCATCAAACCAATGAGAAGAGGACAAAGGAGGGAGGGTGACATCACATGGTGATATAAGCATGACCAAGCAAGTGTGTTGTTGGTTGAATTAGAACCACACAAAAATTACCATGGTAAAAAGGTAACAAAACAAATCAAAAGGTCAACCAACCAAGCCAACACTTCATTTTCACCAAAAACACAAATTTTTTTCACCATTCTTCATCTTTGCTCACAGCTTTTCTTCTTTTCCAAAGAAAGAAAAATCAAAAACCTAGTTCCAAGCTTTATTAAATTGCAAGATATTTATCTAAGACTCCTTATGCATAGTTATGGATATCCTATAAGTTTGAGCTCCTAAATCCTTCACAATCTCTTCCTAAAAATCATGGAAGAAGATGGTGAATAGTGTTTTTCAAGAACTAAAAATTTTGTTCTTGAAGTTTTGTTTAGTTTAAGCTTGGATAAGGACTTTAAAGGTTATTCCAAGCCATTTTCTTGATTCTCCACTCTCCAAGGAAGGTATAACCCCTCCAAACCCTAACTTTATTTGAGTAATTAGGTTTAGTTTTGTTGATTTAATTTCATGGGAGTCTTGCTTGTTGAGAATATAGAGATTAGTTAGTTTTGTGAAGTTTTGGAGTGGTAATTCTTGGATTATTGATTAATGAACTTAAGTGTAGTTAAGTTCAAGTTTAAGAATAAGTATAAATAGTTAATGTTGAGTTGTTGGGGCTGTTATGATGTAGTATGGATGGAGTTTTGATTGGGTTGTGATTGTGGATTGATTGTGGGTTGAATTGTAGTGTTTTAAATTTGGGTAATCGCGTAAACATAGCCGTCGTAATGTCCGATTTACTTTAGACTGTTTTTTTCTTATCATTAGTACCCGTGAACTCACTGCAAGGTTTTGAACATTTCCATGATTAGATATTTCATGTTACGATCTTCGCTTTGATATGTAGTTCGTTTGATTCCGATGTACGATTTAGGAGAAACGACCGTTTTAAGTAACGATGTTTCGCGAACGAATCATTACCCCTCGCCTTACTTTCAAACATAGGTTAAAGACCTAAAAGGACTAATTGGAGTATAAAAAAATTATGTAAAGTGTATTAGGCAGTTGGTAAGACACTCGTGAAAGAATCGCCTTAAAACTCGTAATGGTTGATTTATTAAAAAATGGTGGAGCCGAGGGTACTCGAGCGACTTAAGAGAATCAGTAAGCGCAAAGCGAGCGTTAGAGTCTAAATTGGTTAAATTATAGATTGATAAGTGACTTGGGTTTAATTCCAACTTATATGTTGTTTATAGGTTACCAGACTCGTCCCAAGCCATTTGTAACCCCCAGTCGCTCAGGCAAGTTTTCTATCCGTTGTACTGTTGTTGTGATGTATACATTTGTACATGCATTATCTTGTGATAGATGCATAATGGTTACTTAGCAAATTCTTGCGATATATTGTTGCATGTGATATGGTATATATGCATGCCTGTTTCGTATTCTTGATACATATATCTGTTGATTCAGTTGATAATACCTATGCTAGAGATAAGCGGTAATTTGCATATACCCTTAGTATAGGGGACCCAAATGTGAACTTTTTCTAAAACCGGGAGTCGAGGCTCCCGAGTATAATATATATATATATATATATATATATATATATATATATGAATAGTTTTCAAAACTATGAATCAAATAAGGTTTATTCGATAACTTTATTTTATTAATGAATATTATCTTGAATATTCATTCGAGGGCTTATGATCCCGTTTATTTTATTATTGAATATTATTTTGAATATTCATTCGAGGGCTTATGACCCCGTTTATTTTATTATTGAATATTATTTTGAATATTCATTCGAGGACTTATGACTCCGCTTAATTTATTAATGAATATTATTATTTGAATATTCATTCGAGGACTTATGACTCCGATTATTTACTAATTATTATTCTTAATTTTATTAAAGAATAATGTGTCGATAATCAAACTTACTTTTGATTATTCAAATAAAGATAGTACTTTCGTATAAGTATGTCTTTGGTCATTTAATATTTATTGCAAGTATAAGTTTTAAAGCTTCTACTTCAATTATTTTTATGAAGATTATTCTTTATGAGAATATTATTTAAATAATAATATTAAGATATTTTCTAATATATTGGGACTGATTTATTTTATTAAATCAGCATCACTCCAAACATTCTTAAAAATGTTTTCGAGTCTTCAAAATGATTTTAAAGGGTTAGGGCGGATCCCAAAACTCATTTTTATATTTAAGATCCTCCTTTCGAAGGGGATTTAAATACTCGCTCAAAACCTGAGGGATCCGGCTCTGTGGTGTGTTTCATATTCGCAACAAGATTGCTATTTTGATTAAAGAGTTTTTGATTACTTACCCAACACTCGGGAAGTAAAATTCTTGGAACAAGTTAATCCATTAACAGGCATCGCCTGGGAAATATCGTTGTGTTTTCCTTTCCAACTAGATACGACTTCTTGGTGGAGCCGTATCATCAAGTTTCTACTTGGGGAAAGGGGGGACGAGCTTTACGTTTCAGAGTCATGGATTTCATCTGAACTAGGAGTGGCGTAAGTGGTCGAGTAGCGCCGGCCCAGCCTTATTATATTGGCCCAAATGGCCCAGAAGTTTCGCTAAGACGGTCCATTCCTTAGGAGTCCAGGGTTCGGTTGACAAGTAAATCCGACAGGTTCTCCTCTACATGTAGAAAATGGTGGGGTTGCACTACTACGACTGATCATCGTAAGTGGTCTTCCTGGCGCGGCAAACTCCCGTAATGAGTTCATCATCCAATTGGATATTTCTGCAACACTACCCAGAGCACTTCGATAGAAAGGCTACGGTTGGGCGATTGTTGAGTGTTGGCAGGGTCAAGTTTTCAAAATGATGTTTGCATCAAATGAAGTATCTCATAACTTCATGTTATTTTGATGATATTTTAAAGATTGATTCTATACAAGTTTTGTCTGGTAGCTTAATCTATGGGATGAACTATTTATACATTGAACGGTGGTAGTTCAAGTAGTATTCGGAAAAGATATAAGTATATTTGAGTATCTTGTAACTTCATGTTTTAAACTTATATCTAGTAAATGATTATCTTATGCATGACAAAGATTTTCAGAAAAAAGTTGAGACAAGGTTAGATATATGAGATCACCTTGCAACGATATTTTTATACAGTTATAAACTGGAACTCTGTGTATATTATGCATGGAAGAGGACTTCCAAGATTTTGAAAAGTATATATACATATATACTGAATATTTTGTGACTTGGTCGCGTTAAGATATCAACTTGGTTCATTTCTTCTTGACCAAGACTTTCATGAGTACTATGAGAATGCTCATATATTATAAATCATTATACATATTATTTGGTGGGCTTGTTGCTCACCCTTGCTTTCTTCTTTCATCACACAACAACAGATAGAAAAGATGAACAGGACCAAGCTCCCGATTCGCAAGCGGTTAGGAAACGTTCCGCAGTTTCCTGTAGGCGTTGATGCCGTTATAGTCGAGGTAGGATCTACCAATAGGCTAGGCTTTCAACTTCTGATGTACCAGATTTATGTATATTTATGAATTGTAATAATGGCAAAGAAATGTAAATTTGTTTAGAAACCCTTTTAAGGTGTAATGGCTTATAATTATGGAATAAACTGACTTGTGTTATTTTTTTGGGTATTCATCTCTGAGACTATAACTTGCGATGTGTGTAATATATTGTGGGGTCACAGTACGTAGTAATTGGTTGATTGTTAATATTAAGTGTTGTTAAGGGATATGGAACTCGTGACAACCCGAATCCCCAACCCCGGATTTGGGGGTGTTACAGAGAGATTGAGAGAGAAAAGTATACTCGAGAGAGAGAGAGAGAGTCGAAAGAGAGATTGGAGAAGAAGAAGGGTTATACCCAAATGGAACAGCCCCCCCTTTTTGTTTGTTTTTTTTATTATTCAAATAAACCCCGCAACAAAATTTATTTAACCCAAATTTTAGCTTTAACGAACAATTCACGGGTAATTAAAACCCGAGCATTAATAAAATATAAAATATCACAAATAATTAAAAGTTAATAAAAATAAAATTTTCAAAATTTTAAAATAATTTTTGAAACACTATAGATACCCGTTTTTAACGAATAAATGAAACAACACGCAGGTGATATTTATCCCAAAAATTACCAAAATAATTTTAAAATTCTCGGAATATTCCAAACTAGAATAATTATAAGTTTCATAATGTTTGAAACTTTTCTGGATTTAGTACGGATTTTACAAATAAATACCATCAGAAAATCATTTAAGGGTAAATAATCAATAAAATATTGATTTCTCAATTTTAAAAACTCCTAAAAATAATTAATAAAATTATGAAGCCATAAAAATAATTTTAGAGATAATCCCCATGTTTATGAAAATAAATATTGAATAAAATCACCTTTAAATACAAAAACAAAACAACCCAGCTTCACAACTAATTACACAAATTATCCTCGAACACCAACAATCACACATAATTAATAAAATATTAACAAAAATAATATCCAGCTGACAGAACCCATACACATAATTTATTTATTTAATTATTTAGTAAATACATATTTAAATATTACAGAAATGTATGAGTCGTTATAGAATTCACTTCACGGTCTTAGAGTTCGGCTCTTTCTAAGTTCAACCATGTCAGCGTCTAACCCTTGTCGCCCACCAAACGAACTACTAGACCAGCCTTACCCCCAAGTGTCGTCCTAACACTTATGTAGGGGATATAAGAGAAATGTAATATTAGAGACACACACTTATTAATAAAGACCCTTTCTTTATTAGTAACCCAATATTACAAGAGTTGCATCTCCTTGATCCACACACTAGCCCCTTGATAGTATTAAAAAGCTTAGCACTCACCCTCACTAAACAAACCCACTTGCCTCCCACTTGAATGCTCTTACTCTGCTCTCAATTTTCACAATTTCTTCTATACCTCTCCAAATGAGGGGTCTCACCTATTTATAGGCTCCTCCACCACTTGGAGAGATTTCTAGAACATACAACCCACATGCTTCTAGATTATTCCCCTATCTATCTATACATGATTATTCTAGAACCTATTTATCTAGAATATACACAAGTACACACATAAAATATCTTAGAGAGGTATCTCTGAAAAGATTCAGGGCAAACTAAATGAATGAGCTACAAATGTGCCACCTGGAAACCATCCAACAAAGAAGCAAAAAATCACTCCCAGAGTTTATCAAAAGATTTCAAGAAGCAGTCAACCAGCTCTCCAATCTGGAAAAAAAGAAGCCGTGAATATCTTCCGGAGGAATCTCCATCCGGTTTCTTGTGAGGGCTATGTCAAAGACCTGATCCACAGGGAGCCCCAGAGCCTCACCTCAGCCTATGCAGTGGCTTTAAAGTTCATAAAGGAGGATGACTTCCTAAAATCGATGAAAATGAATAAAAGAATCCACAATAAGGACAAATCCCCGAAGAGATGCTCCTCATACAGAAGAGAAAAATGATTCAAAGTGGATAGATAGAACAACTACATTCAGCAGTCCCGGGGAACCCCACCTCAGAACGATTATTTAGCTCCAGATGAGAGTCAAAGGAAACTCAGAAATAAGAGAGAGCCCGGGCGGACATCTTAAGAGAAGTCAAGGACAAACCTTTCTACTATCCTCCAAAACCTCTCCTCGCCCCCCAGAGAATAGGGAAAGAGACAAGCATTGTGGGTATCATGAAGACCACGAACACACAACTAAGAACTGCTTTTCCTTCAAAATGTTTATAGAGGATCAGATCAAAAAAGGAAACATGAACCAGTACCTGCAGAGATAGTCAGCAGACAAGGACAAAGCCCCGAGAAGTGGAAAGCACGTGGTGAACGTTGTACTGGGAGGCACTTCTACACCACCCTGGAGTCCAGATATGGACAATGATGTCATAATAATCCAGCCCTATAAAGATGAGCCGATTTATTTCTCATATGTTGACTACGAGGGGCTGGACCCCGGGCACAATCAAGCGCTGGTAGTGAGCTTGAATGTGGTAGATAATGAGGTTAAGAGGATTATGGTTGACAACGGTTCATCTACAAACATCATCTTCGAACACACCCTCCAGAGAATGAAGTTGGTTCACCTGCGCGTGGAACCCTGCCTTGAAGATCCTCTCTATGGCTTTGGAAATTCAATGATTCCCATCCGGGGAGTAATTTATCTTCCCGTCACATTCAGAACCGCTCCCCAATAGGTATCCCATATCATGAAATTTTATGTCATAAGTGCAGCCTCGTCATATAATATGATTCTAGGGAGACCAACCATTACCAAGCTCCGGGACATCCCCTCCACCATTCACCTCAAACTCAAGTTTCCTACCCCGAGTGGAATTGGCGAAATTAAAGGAGATAGGGATATGGTGAGAAGATGCTACGGGCAACTACTGTCATGGTAGAAATGGAGCCCGAGAACAGAAAGAAGGCAATGTCCCTACCCAAGGGGAAAATCCACAAGAAGCACCGTGAGCACCTTAGCAAGAGGAAAAGGATGGATGTAAATTTTATTGAAGATTTGGACTACAGCGTAACGAACGCAGATGCCCGGATTCAAAAATTTGTGGAGGTCGAAGAAAAAACCAAAGTAGAACTAGTTGACCAGATAATTGAAATTGAGTTGGACCACGGGAACCCCACCTGGAAATTGAAGATTGGAAATGGACTAGAAAGAAACTTCCAGAAGGAACTAATTGACCTATTGAAGGAACCCGGAGGACATGCTTGGGATTGATGAATCTGTGGTAATGCACAATTTGAATGTAGACCCCAAACAAAAGCCCATCAAGCTGAAGAGAAGAAATTTTGCACCAGAACGACAACAAGCAATTGATGAAGAAATAGAAAAACTCTTGAAAGCATATGTCATTTACAAGATAAAGTATCCATATTGGCTAGCTAATGTGGTGATGGTCAAAAAATGTAGCGGCAAATGGAGGATGTGTGTTGATTATACGAGCCTAAACTCCGTCTGCCCTAAAGACTTCTACCCTCTTCCCAATATCGACCAGCTTATAGATGCAACTTCGGGACATGTGATGCTACGCTTTATGGACGCTTTTTTTGGCTACAATCAGGTCAAGATGGAACCCAAGGATATCACAAAAATGGCTTTCATCACCCATCGGGCAGTATATGCTTTTCTTATGATGCCATTCGGGCTCATCAACGCCGGGGCAACTTACCAAAAGATGATGAACGCCATCTTCAAAGATCAGTTGGGAAGGAATATGGAGTCGTATTTTGACGATATGATCTCCAAGTCCAAGACTGTCCCGTACTATATCAAAGACCTCAAAGAATGTTTCAAGAACTTGAGAATGTACAAAATAAAGCTGAACCCAGAGAAATGTGCATTTCGGGTCCCCTCCGAAAAATTTCTTAGGTTCTTGATCAGTGAAAGAGGATTTGAAGCGAATCCGAAGAAGATCAATGCGATAATGGAGATGAGAATTCTTAAAATGTAGAAGGGCATTCAAAAGCTTGCGGGATGCCTCACAGCCCTGTGAAAGTTCATCCCGAAGCTCGTAGAAAGATGATTACCATTCTTCGAACTGCTAAGAGGAGCCTGAAACAAAAAGTTGATAGACTGGACTCCGGATTGCAACACGGCCTTTGAAGAAGTCAAAAAACACCTCATGAACCGTCCAATCCTACCCAAAGCCGAGCCCGAGGAACCTCTCTCCCTCTACATAACTACAGGCCCGAAAGCTATTTTTGCTACTCTTATGAGAAGAAAAAGGTCTCCAAAATCCGGTGTATTATGTCATCCAAGTCCTCAAGGATGTAGAAACTTGGTACCCAAACTTGGAAAAGTTTGCCTTAGCACTTGTCTACACAAGTAGGAAACTCAGGCAATACTTTCAGGGCTGAAAAATTAGAGTAATCACAGATCAACCACTCAGGAAAATCATTCATAAACCAGACGCGTCTGGGAGACTCATCAATTGGGTGATTGAGCTAAGTCAGTTCAACATTAAGTTCATGCCCCGGACAGTAATCAAAGCTCAAGCTCTAGTAGAATTTGTAATGGAGTTCACTTTCCCCGAACCACCTGCCGTGATATAAAATCAAACCATCCCTGAAGATGAACCCCCTAGAAAAGATTCATGTAAGCTATATGTAGACGGTTCCTCGATGGCCGAAAGATATGGAGCCAGACTTTTCAGTCCTGAAGGATTCACCATTCAACAAGCAATCACCTTTGCCTTCAACCAACAACCAAGCCGAATATGAAGCCATGTTATACGGACTCCGGTTAGCAAAATCACTCGGGATAAGGAGTTTAATAATCCACAACGACTCTCAAATCATGGTTAAATAGACAAATGGAGAGTATGTTAGGAACCTGTTGTGTACTTGAGATAACTTGAACAAAACACCTAGTAGATCTTATTTAAGTGATTTTATAGCTTTCAACGGATGATCATTTTAACATCCGTTGAAAGAGTAGCTTATGTAATAATAAGTTTAGTAGCACATTCCTACATATTATAATGCCTTAGTGAACTAGATGTTACAGAATGTTTAAATCATGTTGACTACTAGTTTGATATGCAAGATAGGTAGGTTAATTGTAAATATTAGATGCATTGTAATCTTATATAAATGAAATGGAGTTAACTGCCAAGAAAACAGTCTCAACGGATGATTCACAAAGCTTCAATGGATGCTCAACTAAAGCTTCAACGGATTATTCACATAGTCTCAACGAATGATCAACCAAAGTTTCAACGGATTATCAACCACAGTATCAACGGATGACTCAATGAAGTTTTAACGGATGTTCAAATTTAAAAGGGCAGTTGATATTAACTTGACAGTCACATGCGTTGATTGTATGCAAATGGAATGTGGCAGCCTATTTGCAGGATTTAGAGAACAAAGAAACATTTCCATTTCCATGCTAAACTGAAGATATTCAAAGATGTATGATAGAGAAATGAAGGGGCATGAAATTGGACTAGAAACATTTTGTCTTATATGTTTGCCTTTTTATTATGTAACTTGGTGATATATATAATCCAAGTGTAGCAAGTAGAACTTAAGAAATCTATCCAGATTAGTAATCAATTACGAGATAAATAGATAAGGCAAAATCTGTAAAAAAATTCTCTGTTCTTGTAGTTCAACTTGTAAGCAGCTGTGTACAATATTGTAACACAGAGTTTTCTACTTAATATATATCTCTGTTGGAAAATTTCAATTCACCAGAAAGTTTTTAAATACTTGTATTTGATTACTTTGTGATTTAATTTCTTTACTACTTTCATTCCACACCATTGCTAAATCAAATACAGTTATATATTTATAGCAGAACTGTTTTTAAAATTGAAAAAGAAGCCAGAATTATATTCAACCCAACTTTTGTAATTCTTGTTTAGAAGTTTTGGGAATAACAATTGGTATCTGAGCAAGATCTTGAAGAATAAAGAGTTTAAAGATCACAACAACTAACAAGATGAGTAGAAAAGATGTTGGAGTAAAGATTCCATTTCTGGACAAAGACAACTATCACCATTGGAAGGTGAAGATGCACCTGCATCTTCTATCTCAAGATAAAGCATATGTGGACTGCATTGAGAAAGGTCCACATATCCCTATGAGAGCTGCTACAGGAAATGAAGCATCTATCCCAAAGCCTAGAGCAGAATGGTCTGATCTAGATATTGAACAAGTTCGTAGGGATAAGAAGGCCATGAAAATTTTGTTTAATGGTGTTGATGGTGACATGTTTAACAACATCATAAACTGGAAAACTGCCAAATAGGTCTGGGATATAATTCAAGTTATATGTGATGGTACTGAGCAGGTAAGGGAAAATAAAATGCAACTCTTGATTCAGCAATATGAGCATTTTCATAGTGAAGAAAGTGAGTCACTCACTGACATACTTAGTAGATTTCAAAAGCTACTAAATGCACTAAAGTTGCATGGATGAGTATACCAAACAAAGGACTCAAACCTCAAATTGCTTAGATCTCTGCCAAAGGAATGGAAGCCTATGACGGTCTTATTAAGGAACTCTCAAGACTACAAATAATTCACCTTGGACAGACTGTATGGGATTCTAAAGACCTATGAGCT
The DNA here is from genome assembly GCF_009905375.1 of Apium graveolens. NCBI lineage: Eukaryota > Viridiplantae > Streptophyta > Magnoliopsida > Apiales > Apiaceae > Apium > Apium graveolens. The sequence continues at coordinate 155,487,535 of NC_133650.1, forward strand.
TGAAATAGAGCAAGATGAGAAGCTGGAGAAAGGAAGAAATAAAGGAGGATCCATTGCATTGGTTACGGAGCAATGAAAGGAGAAGGAGATAAAAATTGAAGTTGCTGAATCTACACCAAACCCTAGAGTTTGTGAAGGCAAAGGAAAATGGCTAGTAGCTGAACATGAATACTAGCTTAGTCAAGATGACATGGATGACATAGATGAGCATCTTGCTTTTCAATCTAGGAGGTTTGCCAAGCTCAAATTCATGAAGAATTTTGGAGCAGCCAAGTCAAATGGAAACATGGTTGATAAGTCTAAATTCAAATGTTTCAAATATGGCTTGGCAGGTCATGTTGCTAGTGAATGCAGAAAGTCTGATTCTGCTAAAAAGAAGTTTGAGCCTGTTGATTATAAGCAGAAATATTTTGAGTTGCTGAAACAAAAGAAAAGGGCTTTCATCACACAGGAAAATGACTGGGCTGCAGATGGACTAGAAGAGGATGATGATACAAGCAATATCAATCTAGCACTTATGGCCAAGTCAGATGAAACATACGTAAGTTCATCAAGTAAATCGGTTATCACCACTAATCTAGCACATTTATCTAAAATTGAGTGTAATGATGCTATAAATGACATGTCTACTGAGTTATATCATCTGCATGTTACACTCAAATATCTCATTAAAGAAAACACTAAAATTAAAGAGAACAATTTGTTTTTAAGTGAAAGAAACAATGTGCTAGATAGTCAATTTGTTGAGTTTGAAAAATTGAATATAGAGTGCAAGATTGCCAAAGATGAACTTACTGAATTCTTAAAGAAATAGGTTATTTTAAGATAGCAGCTTGAACGAGAACAGGAATTAATTAAGGAATGGAAATCATCTAGAGATGTCCCTGCTCAAATTACTAAAGTTCAAGGTATAGAATCCTTCTGTGATGAAGCCTGGAAAAAGACCAAGGAGAAACTAGATTCTAATTTGGTAGAAGGATTTTCAACGGATATGGATTGACGGATAATGAATGTTATCCATCGAAAGACAAGGAATCACATTCGTTGAGTGAAAGAAAGCCAGTTAGCAAAGCCAAACTAGCTAAGTTAAATGAGAAATATGGATCAGTTTCTAAGAACTTCATTCCAGGAGAAACAAGTCAAGTAAAACAGAACAAGAGAGTCAATGTAGGGCATCTGTCTATTAAGTAATTAAATGACAGATTGGAAAAAATTGAAGTAAAAGCAGAGTCTAAAACGAAAAACAATAGGAATTAAAAAACATAACTACTACACACATGATAAATATGCACAAGAAAAATCTATGTTAAGTGTGGTAGTGTTAATCATTTGTCTGTTAATTTCAAACTTGCTATGCCTGCTCCCATGTCTACACCTCCTTCATTTCCCAGTATGCCTACAATGCCTGTTAATGTTATGCCTGCACATAATTTGAATGCACAGTTTGCTAATATGCCATTTGCACAAAATCCTTATTATGCTGCATTTAGTATGCCACAAATGCCATTTAGCATGCCATGTTACGACCGGCATTTTATGTAATATTATTTGTGGATTGGGTATAATATTAAAGTCAAATGAAAATATATTCAATGATTGTACGCTAGTGTGAGTGAAAGTTTCTGCATTATAAATTTGCTTTGTGTAGTATATGATTTTTCAAAGCAAGAGTTTATTTAATTTCTTTATTTTTGATTTATAAGGAATATTCTAACCTTGGAAAATTTTTCTTTTAAAAGGTATTTTGTTCACAAATTTTGAAAATGATTTTATAAAGTCTCTAAAAATCCAAGTTATTTTATGATATAAATTGTATAATTTTTGAACTTGTATTTTATTTTATAAAAATAAATCATTATAAATTTTAGTTGTCATATTTATCAAATTACATACGAGACCATGCATGCAAATCACCCTTCTATTCTCTCAAAGGGCAAACAAGACTTTTCCAACCCCACTAACTCATTTGATTATTACCAAATAACTACCTTAGCCTTGCATGCAAAATGGCCTAACTTTAACCAAGGGACATTTTTGTAAGTTCTCACTTCCACTCATCATTTGTAAACCAAATAGCATAAAACAAAGAAATCCAAGTGGGAGAAGTCATTCCACTCATTCCACACTCCAACACCCCACAAATTTTCTCTCCTCCCCCTCCCACATTGCTCTCGGCCGAAGGCCAATTCCCCACCCCCCTTCCATTTTTCAATTCATTCTTCATCTTCCCAAGTGTAAATCTTTTACCTACATTTATCTTATATACTTTCCAAGTATTTTGTGACTTGGAAGTTGAAGTTCCATGGATGCATGTGTAGTTCTTATGTGATCTCCAAAGAGAAACTCTTGATTCTTGTGAATTCAAGAGCTCTTTATGAGATATATTATGTATATGTGCTAACTAAGTGCTTTATGGAGATATCATGCTTTAAAATCCTTTGCATGCTACTGAAATTTCATTATATATTTAAGTTTAGCCATGCATGTTAGTTTTAAGACATTAAAATGATGATCAACCATGTTTTGCATGCTACTCTTTTCGAAATCATGTAGTTATGTTTAAAAATCTATAAATTTGAAATATGTGTGCTTAAAATAGATTGTTTCCATGATAAATTTCTTATTAATACTTAAAAGAAGTTATATTTCATGATTATTAAGGATGAGTATTAGGTGCAAGTCGATTTTGCAAGCATTTAAAACTTTATGCCTAGCCGAAATCTTGTTATGTGCTTTCCATGAGTTGCATGTTATATATTTGGTTGCATGTTGTTGTTTTTGGGCATGGATGATCTCACCCAAGTTTATTTTGAGAATAAGGGAGTTATTTCAGTAGATCACCATGTATAAGTCTTGGTTTAAGTATTGAGTTGTTGTTAGTTGAGTTTGTCAAGTCAAGACCTTGGAAAATGAGAGTTATAGTTTCTGCAGAAAAATCAGTATAGCACCCTGAGGTTTAGAGTGAGTTTTGACCATGTCATTGGTGTGCACTTTGAGGCCCAAGCTACCAGAAGTTAGTATTGGGAGTATATAAAAGGTTTTAGGAGTTGTTTGGAGGTTTGCATGTCATTTGATTAGGTGCACAAGTAGAATCACAAAATCTGTCCAGCAGGGGACAGTTTTGTTGCAACTTAGAAATAGGGAGATTTGACCATGTCATGGGTAGGCCCTCATTAGGCCCAATTGGGCCTTAGTTAGAGGGTATGTCAGAGAAGTTTTTCCAACCATAGTTCATAGGATAGTTCATAGGATATGAGCTAGAACCATGTGTCACAAGTTAATTCAAGTCAGGGCATTTTCTGCCCAGAAAAACAGGGGAACCTTGGACTTTTAGCTTAGGCCCAAGAAGGCCCAAGCCAGGCCCTTAAGCCACATCAAGTTTGTGAGATGCCCTTAGGTCAGGAGAGTCTTGTGTAAAAGTTTTGAAGGAAAACTTGTATTTAAGAGTGTCTAATGTACTCAAGAAACCATAGTTGTCATTCTGAAATTTGTACCAGTTAGCACTATCACTTATCACATAGTTTTAGAACACTTAGAAGTGAGTCTTAGGTCGACCACCATAGTTGTAAGATAGTATAAGGTCAGTAGAGCAAAAGGCACAAGTGAGGGTCAATAGGTTTTGGATAATTTAGGAAAGGCACATCGAGTTAGGAAGCCGAAATTTGAAGACTTTGTCTAGTTTAGCGACCAAGTGACTTAAATTGTGAGTCGAGATCATCCAAGCCTAGTGTTGCATTATGGTATATATGGTGTTATTTGGTGTTAATATATGATATGTGAATATGTGGCTATGTGTGTGCAATTTTAATTTAAAAGTGAATATAAATTAAGTGCATATAGGCCTAAGTGCCATCCGTGTTTAATTTTGAGTTGTAAATAGGTTAAAATGGTGAGAATATATTATAATGAGAATTATTATTATTTATATAGGATCTCGAGACGAGGGAAAACTTGCCATAAAAGTCGAGTGAAGCTTCAGTTGCTCCTACCAGTCAGACCAGACCAGCCTATCTCAAGGCAAGTGATTCAACCTGACTTTCGTATTCACTGCTAATAGTTAATACATTGTTGCAACTATCCTGAGTCATTTTGATATATTTAAATCAAGCGTATCTTATGTTTATCTTTGAATCATATAAAAATACCATGAATCCTCAAGTACTTATTGCAAGTAGATCAAAAGTCATACCATGCTAGTATACCAAAGTAATGGTGATGCCATGATAAAATAGAGATTTGTTATAATACTTTATTGATCCTTTTGATTATCATGCTATTGATTCCTGAGAAATCTTAATATTGCACCCTGATGCTTTGATTCAACTCTTGAAATAACCTCGATAGAAACTTTATCTTGATACCTAAAAGCCAATCATTTCTTAAATTTATTCATGATTGTTTGATAACCCTATCCTTACCCTGAAGCTTGATACCCTGTTATATCTTGAGCTGATGATCACTTTCTTTATATTTTAACACCTCTATCCTATTTGGAACCAGTGATGCTTATCTTCTTGATGTTCTAATACCTATACCTTGTCTACAACCATTTCTTTAAGCCTAGTTTGGCATTACTCTTTCATATTATCCAATAGCCTTGTTCAATTTCGTTGTCAAAGTTCTTGTTTATGGAAACCTCTCAATTACCCTAATATAGTAAAGTCTAGTGGATCATGGCCCTGAGATTTAGTGTCATATTTCCAGTGTTTCAAGTTGATCTATAATCCCTTGATAAAAATGTTTACAGTCAAAAGAGATTTTGTCATAAATCGGCATCAGTTTTTAAAATGATTAAAATGTGGATTTTTCAGTCCCAAAGGGGGATAAATGTTTTCTTTGAATGGTGGATCTGGACTGAGACGCGAGTCCTTTCCACACTTATATTAGGCTTAAAAGTTGCCTAGGGATTCCCATTAATGTTTTAGAACCCAGCGAGGTTCGGGATTACTTCGCGGCTGATCACCGGCTGTAATCCGTAGCGTCATAAAATGATTTTGATTAAGACAAGATTTTAAAATTGTTTTGATGCAAGCAAAATGATGCCATCTCACATAGTTTTTATCTCTCGTTACCTTTGGTTATGTCTTTCCATTGTCATTCTTAAAAGTATATCTCAATTTATGTTTTGTGTCGTACTGTTAGCACTTGTTGAGCATTTGGCTCACTTCTTGCTTTACCCTGATATTACAGCTAGCAGCTATGGTTAGATTCAAGCAGACTGCCCGTAAGACCTGCGATGCTGATGCTTATGTTCGAGCTCAGGTAGATTAAGTAATAATAGTTGTGTGAGGACTCGGTATTTTAAATCAGATATAATAGTTGGTAGTGTTGGGCTGTTCCAAACCCTAAACTGTAAGATCTTGGATTTTGGTTGTGTATTCTTCATTAAAATGATGTAATAGCTATATTTATTTTGCTATTTAAGTTGGGGGTGTGACAGGTTTTGGTATCAGAGCTACGGTTTAGAGTCCCTGGACAGCCCAAATAGGTTATAGGATATGTGTGTAGGTTATAGATAATATGCGAGAGAGTAGGTTAAGTAAACTATTATTAATACTCCTCTTATTGGTTGTCAGCAAAGGGCGCATTCCTCGTCAACCTCTGGGTCGAACGACACTATTGCTTTCTCCGTGTATGCTGAGTTGAGGCGCGAGTTCGACATGCTTCAGGGAAAGTACGACCGACTGATAGACCGACTGAAGAACGTGTATCCGGACAGCCGAAACTACGAAGGGAAGCCCAATGAGCAGATGACCGCGAGACTTGAGACCTTGGTTCAGTACGTCAACACTAAGCTTGAGGAGATGCCAGCGCACCGGGACCGTACCAGCCAGTATGTCATTCAGATGGTGGCGGATGAGCTCCAGAGCATTGCAAAGACGCTTCGAGAGGAAAAGACTACTAAGCCCCGTTCAGATGGAGTGGAGCCTTAGTCCTTTCCATTTACCTTTCGTGTTATTGTACTATCAGACTCTATGGAATCCCCAGTTGTTTCCGTTTTTCCTTTAAATAAGCCTGTTATTCCTAGAATCAGACTATGTCCCAATCCTATATACTGTGACCTTTAAAATTTCAATAATTATGTGCTATTGTTCCATTTGCTCTCAACTGTTATTTTATGTTTTTATCATCATATCTGCTTAATTTGGAAACTTGACCCCATATGAAAATGAGAATGCCATGCGATACCCTTGAATCATTTTATCATTCATATCTGTTTTGACACAACTCTTATTTCAGGATCATGCCTCCCAAAAAGAAGAACCCAACAACCACCTTCACCACATACCCAAATATTCTTCGACTACTGGAAACCTTGCAACAGCAAACCAATGCTATAGCTCAACAACAACTAACCCTTCAACAACGAATTGAAAACCAAGATAACCGTGAGCCACACCAACCACCTGAACCACCAGTACCACCTAGACAAATTGTCACTTTCAAGGCTTTTCAGAATGTGAATCCACCTGTATTTCATGATACCACTGATCCAGTGATAGCTAACACATGGATCAAGGAGATGGAAAGGGCTTTTGAGTTGGTACAGTTAGGAGACGATCAGAAGACGCCGTATGCTACTTACTTCTTGAAGGGAGAAGTCATCTATTGGTGGGAATCAGTAAAGGCTATAGAAGTCACTCAACAGGTTTCTTGGGAGAGATTTAAAAAGTTATTTCTGGAAAAGTATTACCCTAAGTACATGCAGAATCAGATGGAGCTAAAATTTCTTGAGTTGAAGCAAGGGAACATGACTGTATTGGAGTATGAGAAGAAGTTCACTGAGTTGTCAAGGTTTGTGACAAAGTATACCAGCACTGAGGAGGAAAAAGCAAAGAAATTTCAGCAAGGATTGGAGCCTTGGATCAGAGATAGGGTGGCTATGTTTGAGCTTGAAACTTATGCGGGAGTAGTACAGAAAGCTGCTCTGATTGAGAATAATGGGATGCAGTCAAGGAAAGAGAGGGATAACAAGAAGAGGAAGGTTCCATTTTATGGAGAAAAGTCTGAAGCTGGAAGTTCACAAGATCGGAATGTAAAGAGGATTGCTTTCTAGAAGGGCGGAAATTTTCAAAAGAAGGGAAAATTGGGGAAAGACAAGAATCAAAAGGGAACAACCAGGCAAGCCAGGGGCAAGTTGGAGAAAACAGGTTCCAGAGGCCAGAATGCAAGCACTGTGGAAGAAGGCACCCCGGAGTATGCAATAAGTTGAGCATGACCTGTTATAGGTGCAATCAGAAGGGACATTTGGCAAATGAGTGCAAGATGGCGAAGCCAGGAGTTACGTGCTACAAGTGTGGGAAGACTGGACACATGGCTAGGGAGTGTAAGGCAACAGGACCAGTCAAAGCTCTGATGAACGTGGCAAGTACCAGTGCAAGCGTGCCAGCTGAGGTATTGGCATTACCTCCACCACCCGCACCAACCCCGCAAGCAACAACAAGGACATTTGATCTAAAGATGAAAGATGCTGTTCAGAATTCTAAGGTGATAGCAGGTACACTTTTACTCAATAATGTCAAAGCTAAAGTATTGATTGATTCGGGAGCAACAAGATCTTTCATATCAGAATCTTTTGTTGATAAGCATCAATGTGAGAAAATGATTATGAGTGAGGTAGTAAATGTGGTAATTGCAAACCAAGAGAGTTTCCTGTGAATCAATTTTGTCCAAAGTGTGAGATCGATATTTCGGGCTATAAGTTCTCAGCCGACTTGATACTCTTCAAGTTGGGAGAGTTTGATATAATTTTAGGAATGGATTGGTTAGGAGAGAATAACGCTCAGATAAATTGTAAGACCAAGAGAGTGTATTTAAAGACGAAGAGTGGAGAGAAGGTAGTATTTAAGGGGCAGAGGCAAGAGCAACTATTTCTTACAATTGTTCAGGCTAAGAAGTTGTTTAGAAAAGGTTGTGAGTCGTTCCTGGCATATGTAATGGATTTAGAGAGAGGCAGCCTCAGCATGGAAGATATTCCTGTAGTTAGTGAGTTCCCCGATGTGTTTCCCGACGAACTACCAGGCTTACCACCAGATCGACAAATTGAGTTCGAGATCAACCTTGCTCCAGGCACGGAACCAGTTTCAAAGTCCCCATATAGGATGGCACCAGCAGAAATGAAAGAGTTGGTGAGCCAGCTACAAGAATTATTGGATAAAGGAGTGATACGGCCAAGTACGTCGCCATGGGGAGCACCTGTTCTATTTGTAAAGAAGAAAGATGGGAGTATGCATCTATGCATAGATTACCGGGAGTTGAATAAGGTGACGATCAAGAACCGCTACCCGCTACCAAGGATAGATGACCTTTTTGATCAGTTGAAGGGAGCAAAATGCTTTTCGAAGATTGATTTGAGATCGGGATACCATCAATTAAAGATCAAAGAAGAAGATATTCCTAAGACCGCATTCAGGACCAGATATGGGCATTATGAATTCCTAGTAATGCCATTTGGATTGACCAACGCTCCGGCCACATTTATGGATCTGATGAATCGGGTATTTAAGAAGTATTTGGACAAATTTGTCATGGTATTCATTGATGACATCCTTATTTATTCTAAGTCGGAAGAAGAACATAAGTAGCACCTCTGGATAGCCTTGGAGATACTCCGACAAGAGAAGTTGTATGCCAAGTTCACCAAATATGAGTTCTGGTTAAAAGAAGTTCAATTTTTGGGGCATGTTATTGGAAATGAGGGAGTTAAAGTGGATCCGGCAAAGATTGAGGCAGTTATGAGTTGGGAGAGGCCAAAGACTCCTACGGAAGTGCGAAGTTTTCTAGGATTGGCCGGATACTATAGAAGATTCGTCAAGGATTTCTCGAAGATTGCCACGCCATTGACCAAGTTAACCAGAAAGAATCAAAAGTTTGAATGGAGTGCAGAATGTGAAGATAGCTTTCAAGAGTTAAAGTAGAAGTTGGTAACAGCTCCGGTGTTGGTACTTCCAGATGATCAAGGGAATTTTGTAATATTCAGCGACGCTTCACATAAGGGTTTGGGTTGTGTGTTGATGCAACACAGTAAAGTGATCACATATGCGTCAAGACAGTTAAAGCCGCATGAGTTAAAGTACCCGACGCATGACTTGGAACTAGCCGCCATAGTGTTCGCACTTAAGATCTGGAGACATTACCTCTATGGAGAGAAGTGTGAAATCTACACGGATCACAAGAGTTTAAAGTACATTTTTTACTAAGAAAGAGCTCAATATGAGGTAGAGGAGATGGCTGGAATTGATCAAGGACTATGACTGCTCGATAAATTACCATCCTGGAAAGGCGAACGTAGTGGCCGATGCTCTGAGTAGGAAGGAGAGATTGAATATGATGATAACATCAAAAGAGTTAACTGAAGAAATTGAAAAATTGGAATTGGAACTTTGTGCTTATGGAAAAGTCGAGGAAGTTTGTCGTGCAATGACCTTTCAGCCAACACTAGTGGAAAAGATAAAGAAGTGTCAAGAGGAAGTAATGGAAAAAGAGATGAAACAGTTATCTGGAGAGGAGATTAATACTCAAAGGGATGAGCAAGGGGTACTAAGGTTTTCATCCAAAATATGGATTCCCCGTGTACCTGAATTAAAGAATGAGATCCTCCATGAAGCCCACAATTTGAAATTTTCAATCCACCCGGGAAGCACCAAGATGTATCGAGACTTAAAGAAGAACTTTTGGTGACAAATATGAAGTGAGACGTGGCAGAATGGGTTGCGAAGTGCTATACTTGTCAGAAAGTAAAGGCAGAACATCAACGACCAAGCGGATTAATTCAGCCCCTGAAGATTCCAGAATAGAAATGGGAAAATATCGCTATGGACTTTATAGTGGGACTACCAAGAACGAAATCCGGGCATGACGCAATATGGGTTGTAGTTGATCGTCTTACGAAGTCGGCGCATTTCCTTCCAATAAACGAGAAGTCGTCATTGGACAAGTTGGTTCATCTGTATGTGCACGAAATCATACTAAGGCATAGAGTACCCGTATCAATAGTTTCAGATAGAGATCCCCGATTTAACTCAAGATTCGGGAAGCAATTTCAGGAATGTCTTGGCACAAAGTTGAATATGAGCATGGCGTACCACCCGCAGACTGATGGCCAGAGTGAAAGGACAATTCAAACAATAGAAGATATGTTGCGCAGTTGTGCAATCGATTTTGCAGGAAGTTGGGACGACCATTTGCCGTTGATTGAATTCTCTTACAACAACAGCTATCATTCCAGTATCGGCATGCCACCATACAAAGCTTTGTACGGGTGAAAATGTAGATCACCAACAAGTTGGGATGAAGTAGGAGAAGGAAGAATTCTCGGCTCGGATTTGGTACAACAGTTGCATGACTCGGTCAAGTTAATTCAGAAAAGGTTGCTTGCTGCTCAAGATAGACAGAGGAAGTATGCGGATCCAGCGCGTAAGGACGTTCAATTCCAAATTGGTGAAGCTGTGTTGCTGAAGGTGTCACCTAGAAAAGGGTGTATAAGATTTGGCAAGAAAGGGAAGTTAGCACCTAGATACATAGGTCCTTTTGAGATTTTGAGTCAAGTGGGAAAGGTGGCCTACGAGTTGGCCTTACCACCTCAGTATCGGCATGTGCATAATATGTTCCATGAGTCGTTGCTTAAGAAGTACAATCCTGACGCTAGCCATGTGATAGAATATGAACCTGTAGAAATTCAGGCAGACCTGTCATTTGTGGAGCAACCGGTTAAAATACTCGACTGGCAAGTAAAGAGTCTTAGAAATAAGTCAGTAAAGTTAGTAAAAGTACTTTGGAGGAACCCTAAGGTCGAAGAGTCAACTTGGGAGTTAGAGTCTGATATGCGTTCCCGGCATCCTCATCTTTTCTCTTAGATTCTGGGGACAGAATCCCTTAAGGGGGAGAGGATGTTACGACCGGCATTTTATGTAATATTATATGTGGATTGGGTATAATATTAAAGTCAAATGAAAATATATTCAATGATTGTACGCTAGTGTGAGTGAAAGTTTCTGCATTATAAATTTGCTTTGTGTAGTATATGATTTTTCAAAGCAAGAGTTTATTTAATTTCTTTATTTTTGATTTATAAGGAATATTCTAAGCTTTGGAAAATTTTTCTTTTAAAAGGTATTTTGTTCACAAATTTTGAAAATGATTTTATAAAGTCTCTAAAAATCCAATTATTTTATGATATAAATTTTATAATTTTTGAACTTGTATTTTATTTTATAAAAATAAATCATTATAAATTTTAGTTGTCATATTTATCAAATTACATACGAGACCATGCATGCAAATCACCCTTCTATTCTCTCAAAGGGCAAACAAGACTTTTCCAACCCCACTAACTCATTTGATTATTACCAAATTACTACCTTAGCCTTGCATGCAAAATGGCCTAACTTTAACCAAGGGACATTTTTGTAAGTTCTCACTTCCACTCATCAAAGTGGGAGAAGTCATTCCACTCATTCCACACTGCAACACCCCATAAATTTTCTCTCCTCCCCCTCCCACATTGCTCTCGGCCGAAGGCCAATTCCCCACCCCCCTTCCATTTTTCAATTCATTCTTCATCTTCCCAAGTGTAAATCTTTTACCTACATTCATCTTATATACTTTCCAAGTGTTTTGTGACTTGGAAGTTGAAGTTCCATGGATGCATGTGTAGTTCTTATGTGATCTCCAAAGAGAAACTCTTGATTCTTGTGAATTCAAGAGCTCTCTATGAGATATATTATGTATATGTGCTAACTAAGTGCTTTATGGAGATATCATGCTTTAAAATCCTTTGCATGCTACTGAAATTTCATTATATATTTATGTTTAGCCATGCATGTTAGTTTTAAGATATTAAAATGATGATCAACCATGTTTTGCATGCTACTCTTTTCGAAATCATGTAGTTATGTTTAAAAATCTATAAATTCGAAATATGTGTGCTTAAAATAGATTGTTTCCATGATAAATTTCTTATTAATACTTAAAAGAAGTTATATTTCATGATTATTAAGGATGAGTATTAGGTGCAAGTCGATTTTGCAAGCATTTAAAACTTTATGCCTAGCCGAAATCTTGTTATGTGCTTTCCATGAGTTGCATGTTATATATTTGGTTGCATGTTGTTGTTTTTGGTCATGGATGATCTCACCCAAGTTTATTTTGAGAATAATGGAGTTATGTCAGTAGATCACCATGTATAAGTCTTGGTTTAAGTATTGAGTTGTTGTTAGTTGAGTTTGTCAAGTCAAAACCTTGGAAAATGAGAGTTATAGTTTCTGCAGAAAAATCAGTATAGCACCCTGAGGTTTAGAGTGAGTTTTGACCATGTCATTGGTGTGCACTTTGAGGCCCAAGCTACCAGAAGTTAGTATTGGGAGTATATAAAAGGTTTTAGGAGTTGGTTGGAGGTTTGCATGTCATTTGATTAGGTGCACAAGTAGAATCATAAAATCTGTCCAGCAGGGAACAGTTTTGTTGCAACTTATAAATAAGGAGATTTGACCATGTCATGGGTAGGCCCTCATTAGGCCCAATTGGGCCTTAGTTAGAGGGTATGTAAGAGAAGTTTTTCCAACCATAGTTCATAGGATATGAGCTAGAACCATGTGTCACAAGTTAATTCAAGCCAGGGCATTTTCTGCCCAGAAAAACAGGGGAACCTTGGACTTTTAGCTTAGGCCCAAGAAGGCCCAAGCCAGGCCCTTGAGCCACATCAAGTTTGGGAGATGCCCTTAGGTCAGGAGAGTCTTGTGTAAAAGGTTTGAAGGAAAACTTGTAGTTTAAGAGTGTCTAATGTACTCAAGAAATCATAGTTGTCATTCTGAAATTTGCACCAGTGAGCACTATCACTTATCACATAGTTTTAGAACACTTAGAAGTGAGTCTTAGGTCGACCACCATAGTTGTAAGATAGTATAAGGTCAGTAGAGCAAAAGGCACAAGTGAGGGTCAATAGGTTTTGGATAATTTAGGAAAGGCACATCGATTTAGGAAGCCGAAATTTGAAGACTTTGTCTAGTTTAGCGACCAAGTGACTTAAGTTGTGAGTCGAGATCATTCAAGCCTAGTGTTGCATTATGGTATATATGGTGTTATTTGGTGTTAATATATGATATGTGAATATGTGGCTATGTGTGTGCAATTTTAATTTAAAAGTGAATATAAATTAAGTGCATATAGGCCTAAGTGCCATCTGTGTTTAATTTTGAGTTGTAAATAGGTTAAGATGGTGAGAATATATTATAATGAGAATTATTATTATTTATATAGGATCTCGAGACGAGGGAAAACTTGCCATAAAAGTCGAGTGAAGCTCCAGTTGCTCCTACCAGTCAGACCAGACCAGCCTATCTCAAGGCAAGTGATTCAACCTGACTTTCGTATTCACTGCTAATAGTTCATACATTGTTGCAACTATCCTGAGTCATTTTGATATATTTAAATCAAGCGTATCTTATGTTTATCTTTGAATCATATAAAAATGCCATGAACCCTCAAGTACTTATTGCAAGTAGATCAAAAGTCATACCATGCTAGTATACCAAAGTAATGGTGATGCCATGATAAAATAGAGATTTGTTATAATACTTTATTAATCCTTTTGATTATCATGCTATTGATTCCTGAGAAATCTTGATATTGCACCCTGATGCTTTGATTTAACTCTTGAAATAACCTCGATAGAAACTTTATCTTGATACCGAAAAGCCAATCATTTCTTAAACTCATTCATGATTGTTTGATAACCCTATCCTTACCCTAAAGCTTGATACCCTGTTATATTTAAGAAATGATTTGGCAAGAAAGGGAAGTTAGCACCTAGATACATAGGTCCTTTTGAGATTTTGAGTCAAGTGGGAAAGGTGGTCTACGAGTTGGCCTTACCACCTCAGTATCGGCATGTGCATAATATGTTCCATGTGTTGTTGCTTAAGAAGTACAATCCTGACGCTAGCCATGTGATAGAATATGAACCTGTAGAAATTCAGGCAGACCTGTCATTTGTGGAGCAACCGGTTAAAATACTCGACTGGCAAGTAAAGAGTCTTAGAAATAAGTCAGTAAAGTTAGTAAAAGTACTTTGGAGGAACCCTAAGGTCGAAGAGTCGACTTGGGAGTTAGAGTCTGATATGCGTTCCCGGCATCCTCATCTTTTCTCTTAGATTCTGGGGACAGAATCCCTTAAGGGGGAGAGGATGTTACGACCGGCATTTTATGTAATATTATTTGTGGATTGGGTATAATATTAAAGTCAAATGAAAATATATTCAATGATTGTACGCTAGTGTGAGTGAAAGTTTCTGCATTATAAATTTGCTTTGTGTAGTATATGATTTTTCAAAGCAAGAGTTTATTTAATTTCTTTATTTTTGATTTATAAGGAATATTCTAAGCTTTGGAAAATTTTTCTTTTAAAAGGTATTTTGTTCACAAATTTTGAAAATGATTTTATAAAGTCTCTAAAAATCCAAGTTATTTTATGATATAAATTTTATAATTTTTGAACTTGTATTTTATTTTATAAAAATAAATCATTATAAATTTTAGTTGTCATATTTATCAAATTACATACGAGACCATGCATGCAAATCACCCTTCTATTCTCTCAAAGGGCAAACAAGACTTTTCCAACCCCACTAACTCATTTGATTATTACCAAATTACTACACCTTAGCCTTGCATGCAAAATGGCCTAACTTTAACCAAGGGATATTTTTGTAAGTTCTCACTTCCACTCATCAAAGTGGGAGAAGTCATTCCACTCATTCCACACTCCAACACCCTATAAATTTTCTCTCCTCCCCCTCCCACATTGCTCTCGGCTGAAGGCCAATTCCCCACCCCCCTTCCATTTTTCAATTCATTCTTCATCTTCCCAAGTGTAAATCTTTTACCTACATTCATCTTATATACTTTCCAAGTGTTTTGTGACTTGGAAGTTGAAGTTCCATGGATGCATGTGTAGTTCTTATGTGATCTCCAAAGAGAAACTCTTGATTCTTGTGAATTCAAGAGCTCTCTATGAGATATATTATGTATATGTGCTAACTAAGTGCTTTATGGAGATATCATGCTTTAAAATCCTTTGCATGCTACTGAAATTTCATTATATATTTATGTTTAGCCATGCATGTTAGTTTTAAGACATTAAAATGATGATCAACCATGTTTTGCATGCTACTCTTTTCGAAATCATGTATTTTTGTTTAAAAATCTATAAATTCGAAATATGTGTGCTTAAAATAGATTGTTTCTATGATAAATTTCTTATTAATACTTAAAAGAAGTTATATTTCATGATTATTAAGGATGAGTATTAGGTGCAAGTCGATTTTGCAAGCATTTAAAACTTTATGCCTAGCCAAAATCTTGTTATGTGCTTTCCATGAGTTGCATGTTATATATTTGGTTGCATGTTGTTGTTTTTGGGCATGGATGATCTCACCCAAGTTTATTTTGAGAATAAGGGAGTTATGTCAGTAGATCACCATGTATAAGTCTTGGTTTAAGTATTGAGTTGTTGTTAGTTGAGTTTGTCAAGTCAAAACCTTGGAAAATGAGAGTTATAGTTTCTGCAGAAAAATCAGTATAGCACCCTGAGGTTTAGAGTGAGTTTTGACCATGTCATTGGTGTGCACTTTGAGGCCCAAGCTACCAGAAGTTAGTATTGGGAGTATATAAAAGGTTTTAGGAGTTGGTTGGAGGTTTGCATGTCATTTGATTAGGTGCACAAGTAGAATCATAAAATCTGTCCAGCAGGGGACAGTTTTGTTGCAACTTATAAATAAGGAGATTTGACCATGTCATGGGTAGGCCCTCATTAGGCCCAATTGGGCCTTAGTTAGAGGGTATGTCAGAGAAGTTTTTCCAACCATAGTTCATAGGATATGAGCTAGAACCATGTGTCACAAGTTAATTCAAGCCAGGGCATATTCTGCCCAGAAAAACAGGGGAACCTTGGACTTTTAGCTTAGGCCCAAGCCAGGCCCTTGAGCCACATCAAGTTTGGGAGATGTCCTTAGGTCAGGAGAGTCTTGTGTAAAAGGTTTGAAGGAAAACTTGTAGTTTAAGAGTGTCTAATGTACTCAAGAAATCATAGTTGTCATTCTGAAATTTGCACCAGTGAGCACTATCACTTATCACATAGTTTTAGAACACTTAGAAGTGAGTCTTAGGTCGACCACCATAGTTGTAAGATAGTATAAGGTCAGTAGAGCAAAAGGCACAAGTGAAGGTCAATAGGTTTTGGATAATTTAGGAAAGGCACATCGATTTAGGAAGCCGAAATTTGAAGACTTTGTCTAGTTTAGCGACCAAGTGACTTAAGTTGTGAGTCGAGATCATCCAAGCCTAGTGTTGCATTATGGTATATATGGTGTTATTTGGTGTTAATATATGATATGTGAATATGTGGCTATGTGTGTGCAATTTTAATTTAAAAGTGAATATAAATTAAGTGCATATAGGCCTAAGTGCCATCCGTGTTTAATTTTGAGTTGTAAATAGGTTAAGATGATGAGAATATATTATAATGAGAATTATTATTATTTATATAGGATCTCGAGACGAGGGAAAACTTGCCATAAAAGTCGAGTGAAGCTCCAGTTGCTCCTACCAGTCAGACCAGACCAGCCTATCTCAAGGCAAGTGATTCAACCTGACTTTCGTATTCACTGCTAATAGTTCATACATTGTTGCAACTATCCTGAGTCATTTTGATATATTTAAATCAAGCGTATCTTATGTTTATCTTTGAATCATATAAAAATGCCATGAACCCTCAAGTACTTATTGCAAGTAGATCAAAAGTCATACCATGCTAGTATACCAAAGTAATGGTGATGCCATGATAAAATAGAGATTTGTTATAATACTTTATTGATCCTTTTGATTATCATGCTATTGATTCCTGAGAAATCTTGATATTGCACCCTGATGCTTTGATTTAACTCTTGAAATAACCTCGATAGAAACTTTATCTTGATACCGAAAAGCCAATCATTTCTTAAACTCATTCATGATTGTTTGATAACCCTATCCTTACCCTAAAGCTTGATACCCTGTTATATCTTGAGCTGATGATCACTTTCTTTATATTTTAACACCTCTATCCTATTTGGAACCAGTGATGCTTATCTTCTTGATGTTCTAATACCTATACCTTGTCTACAACCATTGCTTTAAGCCTAGTTTGGCATTAATCTTCAATATTATCCAATAGCCTTGCTCAATTTCCTTGTCAAAGTTCTTGTTTATGGAAACCTCTCAATTACCCTAATATAGTAAAGTCTAGTGGATCATGGCCCTGAGATTTAGTGTCATATTTCCAGTGTTTCAAGTTGATCTATAATCCCTTGATAAAAATGTTTACAGTCAAAAGAGATTTTATCATAAATCGGCATCAGTTTTTAAAATGATTAAAATGTGGATTTTTCAGTCCCAAAGGGGGATAAATATTTTCTTTGAATGGTGGATCTGGACTGAGACGCGAGTCCTTTCCACACTTATATTAGGCTTAAAAGTTTCCTAGGGATTCCCATTAATGTTTTAGAACCCAGCGAGGTTCGGGATTACTTCGCGGCTGATCACCGGCTGTAATCCGTAGCGTCATAAAATGATTTTGATTAAGACAAGATTTTAAAATTGTTTTGATGCAAGCAAAATGATGCCATCTCACATAGTTTTTATCTCTCGTTACCTTTGGTTATGTCTTTCCATTGTCATTCTTAAAAGTATATCTCAATTTATGTTTTGTGTCGTACTGTTAGCACTTGTTGAGCATTTGGCTCACTTCTTGCTTTACCCTGATATTACAGCTAGCAGCTATGGTTAGATTCAAGCAGACTGCCCGTAAGACCTGCGATGCTGATGCTTATGTTCGAGCTCAGGTAGATTAAGTAATAATAGTTGTGTGAGGACTCGGTATTTTAAATCAGATATAATAGTTGGTAGTGTTGGGCTGTTCCAAACCCTAAACTGTAAGATCTTGGATTTTGGTTGTGTATTCTTCATTAAAATGATGTAATAGCTATATTTATTTTGCTATTTAAGTTGGGGGTGTGACATGCCATACTGGAATAACATGTTTGCACAGAATATGCCTTTCCATGTTAACCAGCCTGTGCATGATAATTCTGCAATGATGAATGGTTTTAAGGGTTCTACTCAATTTACTAAGGAAAAATTTCAAATGCCTAAGTCAAATGAGACAAGCCCAAGAAACCTAAGAAAAAGGCTAACAAAACAGGACCCGAGGAGACTTGGGTACCAAAATCAACTTGATTTGACTTTGATGTGTGCAGGGAAATAGAAAGAATCTTTGGTATTTGGATAGTGCGTGATCAAGGTACATGACTGGAGATTCTACCTTGCTCACTGAGTTCAATGAGAGAGCTGGCCCAAGTATTACTTTTGGAGATTACAACAAGGGTTAAACTGTGGGTGGCTTGATTTCAAAAGATAATGTCATCATTGAGGAAGTTTCCCTATTGGATGAACTCAAGCATAATTTTTTGAGTTTCAGCCAGCTTTGTGATAAGGGCAACTTAGTAACATTTAATTCTGAAGCCTGTGTTGTGACCAACAAGAAAAGCAATAAAGTGGTTCTCACTGGAGTGAGAAAAGGAAATATGTATTTAGCCGAATTCAACTCAACAAATGTAGAATCTATCACTTGTCTATTTAGCAAGGCAAGTCAAGATGAAAGTTGGCTATCGCACAAGAAGTTGTCCCACCTTAACTTCAAGACTATGAATAAGCTAGTCAGAAAAGATTTGGTAAGAGGTATTCCTCAAGTGGAATTCTCAAAGAATGGACTGTGTGATGCATGTCAAAAAGGAAAGCAGATCAAGGAATCATTCAGAAAGAAGCTTGATTCAACAATTAAAAGCCTTTGCAACTACTGCACATGGACTTATTTGGACCAGTCAATGTATTATCCATCTCAAGGAAAAGAAATTGTCCGATAATTGTGGATGATTTCTCAAAGTTCTCTTGGACATATCTTCTCAAATCCAAAGATGAAGCTAGTGAAATTATTATCAATCACATTAGACAAGTCAACAATCATCCTGATTTCAAAGTAAGAAGGATCAGGAGTGACAATGGAACTGAGTTCAAGAATTATGTGCTGAGATCATTTTGTGAAGAGAATGGGATCATGCATGAAAGTTACCAACATATTTTTGGGCAGAAGCTGTAAATACTGCATGCTACACTCAGAATATTTCTTTGATTAATCAAGCGAAATACATGACACCCTACTAATTATTCAAGAACAGGAAGCCAACATTAAACTTTCTTCACATCTTTGGCTGTAAATGCTATGTCTTAAGGAATCAAACTGATCAAAATGGAAAGTTTGATGCCAAAGCTGATGAAGGCATCTTTGTTGGATATGCAGTTGGAAAAGCATATAGAGTCTACAATCTCATAACCAATATTGTTATGGAATCTGTACATGTTGTGTTTGATGATAAAATGATTGAAGGACTGCAAGATGGAGATTTCCATAAAAGCCTCAAATTTGATAATGTTGAGATGATTCATAAAGATAGTGATGATGAAAGTGATCAAGAACTAATATCTAAGGACAATGCAGAAAAGTCTACAACTAATGAAGCACATAATTCAACATCCATCGAAAGATCAAGTGTATCATCCGTTGAAAGATAATCTTCATCATCCGTCGAAAGGCAAAGAACGACATCCGTTGATCCATCAATAGGAGTTAAAAGCCAAGTTAGATCACAATCGGAAAGAACCCCAACTTCCAATCAAAGATCCACCAACTCAGGGGGAGTTTCTTCTAATCAAAACTTTGTCACATACCAAGACAACAATGAGGCCTCTTCATTTAGAGCTAATCTACCTCAACAGAAAAAATGGACTAAAGATCACCCATTTGAACTAATCACTGGTTATGTATCTTCAAGGGTGCAAACAAGAAAAGCAACTCAAGAAGAATGTCTTTATAAAAGCTTTATATCTCAGGATGTTAGATATATTTGATAATGTCATGGCTAATATGATTTATGTTTAGTTTTCAGATCTTACTTAAACAGGATAAATCAGTACTTACTGGAAGTCAGGACTTAAGGATATCAGTACTTATATTATCAGGAGATAATCATCAGAAGATGGATATCAGAACTTAAGTGCTGAAGTATGTTCAGATAAGGACATTAGCTGATTAAAGGAAAGAAGATCGAGATAAACATAAGAAGAGATATGCATGAAGAAGGAATTCTATGAAGAATAGAATACTTGGAAGAAAAGATATCTGATTGATATATGTTAGGAAGCAGAATTATATTACATATCAATTAGCGATTATCTTGTAACTGTGTAGTATATAAACACAGACATAGGGTTTACACTAAAAGTGTTATATATTCGAGAAGATTATTCATTGTAACCCTAGCAGCTCTCGTGATAATTATTCATCACTGAGAGGTAACAGTTCCATACTGTAACAGAGTTTATTATTTCAATAAAGTTTGTTTTCTGTTACTTGAAATATTAAAAGTTCGATTTGATTGTATCATACACTGTATTCACCCCCTCTATAGTGTGTGTGACCTAACAAGTGGTATCAGAGCCTATCTGTTAACGCACATACAGTTAAAGATCCAAACACAATCATGTCTGACACAGAAACTCCAACTAAGCCTACCAAAACTGAAGAACCTCCAAAGACACAAATTCAAAGTCGGTATGAAACCATCAGAGTTCCCATACTGAGACCATCTGAATATGCCATATGGAAGGTGAGGATGACCATGTTTCTGGAAGCTACAGATCCAGAATATCTTGATAGAATCAAGGAAGGGCCTCACAAACCAACCAAGCTCGCTGTTGCAGTTGCAGGTGAAGCAGCAAAGACCGTACCAAAGGAGAAGAGTGATTATACTGCTGAAGATATCGCATCAATTGCTAAGGATGCTAAGGTACGACACTTACTGTATAGTGCCATTGATAATGTAATGTCAAACAGGGTAATTAATTGCAAGACTGCTAAGGAGATATGGGATGCTCTGGAAACAAGGTGTCAGGGAACTGATACAATTAAGAAGAACAGGAAGACAATACTCACTCAAGAGTATGAACACTTTGACTCAAAGTCTAATGAGTCATTGACTGATTTATATGATAGATTTGTCAAACTCTTGAATGATCTGTCACTAGTTAATAAGGAGTATGATCTTGAAGATTCAAACCTTAAATTCATGTTAGCTCTTCCTGAATGTTGGGATTTGAAGGCAACAACAATAAGAGACAACTACAATCTTGATGAAACAACTCTTGATGAAATTTATGGAATGCTCAAGACTCATGAACTTGAGATGGAACAAAGAAGCAAGAGAAAAGGAGGAAAGTCAAGGACAGTTGCTCTTAAGGCTGAAGAAGAATCCCCTAAGGCAGCTACCTCAAGGAAAGACAAGGGTAAAGCTCTTTTCACAAAGTCTGATACTGAGTCATCAAGTTCTGAAAGTGATGATGACTCAGATTCTGAAAGCTTGCCTGAGACTGATGCTGATGAGGAGATGATGAAGCTGTGTGCTCTTATGGTGAAAGGGATCACAAAGATTGCACACAGGAAGTTCAGGAAGGGGAAGAAGTTTTCCAGGAAAGGTACAAGTTCTGATAAGAAGAATTTCAGAAGATCTGAGGGCAGAGGAGGAAAGTCTGATAGAGGAGATTATAACAATGTCAAATGCTATAACTGTGGTGAGAAAGGCCACATATCTCCTGATTGCAAGAAAGTGAAGGGTGAAAAAGGCAAGGCTCTTGTCACAAAGAAGAAAAGCTGGACATACACCTCAGACTCTGAAAGTGAGGAAAACTATGCTTTGATGGCAAATGCTGATAAAGAAAGTGCTGAGAGCAGTTCTGAAGCTGCTGAAACAAAGGTACCTCAGACTACTTATGCTTTTCATACTGATGATATTAATGAGTTGAGAAGATATCTTAAAACCATGTTTGTTAGTTATAGAGATCAAACTTTAACATGTGAAAGATTAACTTCTGAAAATCTTGCCTTTAAGAAAATAAATGATTTCTTAGAAAAAGAGTTAGTTATGTTCCATCAAACTCAGAAGGATAGAGATGATGCTTTTTATGTTAGGGATGAAGTGCTAAAAATGAATGAATCTCTAAAAACTGAGTTAGAAAAGGAAAGAGAGATTATCAGGACTTGAACTAACTCTGGCAGAACAACTCAAAATTTGCTAAATAGTGAAAATTGGAAAGAGGGCTTAGGTTATGGGGAGGATAAGAATGATAAAGGAACTGTAGAAATTAAGCCTGTTGTTATGCAAAAGCCAAAGTTAAAACCTGTTAAGTTTGTAACTGTAAAGTCTGATAATGAGAAATCAGAAGTTAAAGAGGAATTAACTTCTGACAAACTAAAACAGGAAAAGACAGCTGAAGTAAATATAGGTTTAATGACAAAGAAGCAGCTTAAGCATAAGCTGAAAGATGTTAAGAATGCAAACAAGGTAAAATCACCTAGGAAAAATAGGAATGGAAAGGAAGGTGTGAATAAAAGCAATGATTATAAACTTGTTCCTGATGCTCCTAGGAAAACATGTCATAACTGTGGAAGTTCTAACCATCTGGCTTCTTTTTGCAGGAAGAATAAGAACATTAACTCCTTATCTTCAAAATCAGGAGTTAAGAGTCAGTCTGTTAGATATAAACCACAAAATCCTTGTTTTCATTGTGGTAGTTTATCGCATTCCATTTATACTTGAAAGGAATATCATAGTTTATACTATGATTATTATCAAATAAAACCTTCTTTGAAGAAAGTTTTCATTGTTCCTTCTAGTGTAAATTCTGATACAAAGTATGATAGTGTAAATTCTGATAAGAAAAATGCTAACATAAACTCTGATGCTAAATCCGCTGCAAATGTTAACAAACTTGATAAGGCCAAAGGATCCAAGCAAGTCTGGGTCCTTAAAACTAATCATTAGTGGTCTTTGTGATTGCAGGGCAACAGGGAAAATATTCTAGTTCTGGATAGTGGATGTTCAGGACATATGACTGGAAATAAAGCCCTGCTATCAGACTTTGTAGAGAAAGCTGGCCCAAGTGTTTCTTATGGAGATGGCAATATTGGAAAAACATTGGGATATGGCAATATCAATCTTGGGAATGTCGTCATTAAAGAAGTAGCTCCGGTGTCAGGACTTAAACACAATTTGTTGAGTATGTCAAATCTGTGATAGAGGTTATCATGTTGATTTCTTTGAAGAACACTGTGAAGTTGTGAGTAAATCCAAAGGAAAAGTTGTTCTGAAAGGATACAGGCGTGGTAACATTTATGAAGCTAAGCTTTCAACAAGTACTGATGGTTCTGCAATCTGTCTGATGAGTAGAGCATCAATTGAAGAAAGCTGGAATTGGGACAAGAAACTCTCTCATTTAAATTTCAACAATATAAATGAACTAGTCAAGAAAGATCTTGTGAGAGGACTGCCAAAGTCAGTATTTGCTCCTGATGGTCTTTGTGATTCTTGTCAGAAGGCCAAACAAAGAAAATCTTCATTCAAGAGCAAGACTGAATCATCAATTCTTGAGCCTTATCATCTATTACATGTTGATCTATTTGGTCTAGTGAATGTCATGTCTATTGCAAAGAAGAAATATTTGTTGGTCATAGTGGATGAGTTCACCAGATACACATGGGTGTATTTCTTGCACACAAAAAGTGAAACTGCATCTATCTTGATTGATCATGTCAAACATCTGGATAAATTGGTCAAAGATTCTGTGAAAACCATAAGGAGTGATAATGGCACTGAGTTCAAGAATTTGATAATGGAAGAGTTCTGCAAAAACCATGGAATTAAGCAGGAATTTTCTGCTCCTGGAACTCCACAGCAAAATGGAGTTGTTGAAAGGAAAAATAGAACTCTCATTGAAGCTGCACGTACAATGCTTGAAGAAGCAAAGCTTCCAACCTATTTCTGGGCTGAAGCTGTGCAGACTGCTTGTTTTACTCAAAATGCAACACTCATTAACAAGCAAGGAAAAACACCATATGAGATGGTGAAGAAAAAGAAGCCAAATCTGAAGTACTTTCATGTATTTGGATGCAAGTGTTTTGTTCTCAAGACTCATCCTGAACAACTATCCAAATTTGATCTAAAAGCTGATGAAGGAATCTTTGTTGGATATCCACTTTCCACAAAAGCCTTCAGAGTCTATAATTTGAGAACAAGAGTGGTCATAGAATCTATCAATGTCTCTTTTGATGACAAGAAGATTACTGGTCTTGAAGATTTTATTGATCATGATCAGCTGAGATTTGAAAACGAAGACTCAAATTCTGATACTGAAAATCCTGATAGTCTAAGTCCTGATACTGTAAACTCTGATGGATAAAATTCTGATGTTATTGAAACTATGATAACTATGCCAAAGGAAGATGCACCTATGCAGGGGGAGCATACTCAAGAACATACCACATCTCAAGAAGCATCAGAACATACATCTGGCTCTTCAAGTTCTGATTCGTCAAGTTCTGATAAGCCAAGTTCTGATAGTTCTGAAAATCTAAATTCTGAAGAATCCAACTCAGAGAGCATAGTTTCAGGGGGAGCATCAGAAAATGAAATTGAAGACAGCATGGATCATGGGGGAGCATCCAGTTCTAGAGAAAACCTTCCATCTGCAAGGAAGTGGACTAAATCACACACACCTAATTTGATAATTGGAAATCCTGATGCAGGTGTCAGAACTAGAACAGGTACTTCAAACGAATGTCTTTACAATTCTTTTCTCTCTCAGACTGAGCCAAAGAAAGTGGAAGAAGCTCTTCAAGATGCTGGGTGCAAGCAATGCAGGAAGAGTTAAATGAATTTGAAAGAAACAAAGGTTGGACCCTAGTACCAAGACCAAAGAATAGATCTGTTGTTGGTACAAAGTGGGTGTTCAGAAACAAAACTGACATTGATGGCATAATTATAAGGAATAAGGAAAGGCTGGTTGCAAAAGGATATTCTCAATAAGAGGGAATTGATTATGATGAAACATTTGCACCAGTTGCTAGGTTAGAAGCCATAAGGATATTTTTGGCTTATGCTGCTCACAAAAAGTTTACTGTCTTTCAAATGGATGTGAAAAGTGCGTTTCTCAATGGAGAATTGGAGGAGGAAGTATATGTTGAACAACCTCCAGGCTTTGTAGATTCCAAACATCCAGATTATGTCTACAGGCTCGATAAAGCACTTTATGGACTTAAGCAAGCTCCTAGAGCATGGTATGAGACTTTAGCTCAGTTTCTTCTGGAAAGTGGATTCAACAGAGGAACAATAGACAAAACACTGTTCTACCTCAACCATGGAAAGGACTTACTTCTGATCCAGATTTATGTTGATGATATCATTTTTGGGTCTACAAATGACAGACTTTGCAAGAAGTTTGCCAAACTGATGCAGTCAAGGTATCAGATGAGTATGATGGGGGAACTTAGCTATTTTTTGGGCCTTCAAGTCAAGAAAAATAAAGAAGGCACTTTTATTTGTCAAACTAAGTACACCAGAAACTTGCTGAAGAAATTTGGAATGCAAGATTGTTCAAGTGCATCCACTCTCATGGCTACTGCAACAAAACTGGATAAGGATACTGGTAAATCAGTAGATATTACTGATTATAGAGGTATGATTGGCTCTCTACTCTATCTAACTGCTAGTAGACCTGATATCATGTATGCTACCTCTCTTTGTGCAAGATTTCAAGCAGATCCAAGAGAACCTCACTTAACAGCTGTGAAAAGAATTTTCAAATATCTTAAGGGAATAGCTGATTTGGGATTATGGTATCCCAGAGAATCAGATTTTAAACTAATAGATTACTCAGATGCAGATTTTGCAGGTTGCAAAATTGACGGGAAAAGCACAAGTGGAAGCTGCCAATTTCTTGGAGGCAGATTGGTTTCTTGGTTTAGCAAGAAACAAAAGTCAATTTCCACATCAACTGCAGAAGCAGAATATATTGCTGCAGGAAGCTGTTGTGCACAGATTCTTTGGATGAAGAATCAGTTACTGGATTATGGGTTAACATATTTCAAAATCCCTATTTACTGTGATAATCAAAGTGCTATTTCTATGACAGGTAATCCAGTTCAACACTCTATGACAAAGCACATCACCATCAGGTACCACTTCATCAGGCAACATGTAGATAAAGGTACAGTGGAATTGCACTTTGTTCCAACAGATCAACAACTCGCAAATATCTTCACAAAACCATTGTGTGAAGCTACTTTTACAAGATTGGTAAATGAACTTGGAATGGTTTCAGGTTCTTTCTCTAAATCTGCTTAGTTTTGTTCTGTTGTATCAGACTTTATGATCAGTATTTCCATAATTTAATCTCTTTGTGTATTCTGTGCTTAATTGAAAAATGTGTTTTAGTACTGACTGTTGTCTGCTATATGTTTCTAAACTCTAATAAGTGATATGTCTGTTTAAGTAACTATTCAATCCTATGAGGATAACTGTGCTAGATGCTGACCTAGTAGTCTTCAATAAACAAGGGATCCCATGTTAGAAGTAATTATTTATGTGGAAATCTATTGACACAAGCAAATTCTGATAATTGAGCTTAGTTGAGTTTACTTTGTCTATCTTATTACTAAGTCACAAACTAGAATAATGCTATTCATCTGTTAAGTTCTGATGTTAGTAAATCTGTTGAATGTACTAAGTGCTGATAAACCTCACTTATCAAAAGAAAAAGAAAGCGAAACAAGGATTAAAAATCAGGTACTCCTTTGAGATCTAGAGTAAAAATGTGGAAGGGAAGACCCAAGTGCATTGCTGGTATTAAGTAAATATGCATTAGAAAAGCAAAAATATTTTCTTGGTGACTTTTCACACTCTATGATTACTGGAGAAATACTCTGATAATAGCATAAATTCTGATAAGCAGTCGTGACTCACTTACACTGAGAAGCCACTGTAAAATGGAATTTTAAAAAGATGCACAAAATTAGCACACAATAGTTGAGGTGGACTCAAGCATGAACTCATTCAATAGTAGGTTTCAGGATAATGACAGCTCTTTAGCAAAGTTTTAGTTATGCCTTATTTCTAAGATGTACTGAAGTGAATCAGACTTTACTCTTTATCTGATATTTAGCTTAATGCACACACTAACCACTCCATATGAATGATGAAAATCACTGTGGTGATCTATGTTATTTTAGATGAACAGTCATTATGTCACATTGCACAAATTCTGAGGACAAGTTTTGATTGTATGTTCTAATGATTAAGTTCTGAAGAATATGAATCAGAATTTGTGTGAGGACTTACTAAGATAGGCATTCCTTTTTCGAGTTAAGAAAATATGTTCTGATGACTGTTAAGTTCTGATATAAGTCTAAGTTCTGATATTACAGTCTGATTCTTTACTTGACTTAATTGTGGATAAAATTTGACAACAGTCTCAGTTTAAACCTGAATATGTTGAAGTGGAAGATTACTAGTCACTATGGTTAGGGATAGTGGTACTCGTACTTGAACAGTCAACTTTTACTTGCTTCTTGTGCACATTAAGCCATGTTTTCTCTTTCCAATGAATGTTTTTCTTTTTCAAAGTCTGGGGAGACGAGGTAGAATTAATTCCACCTGTCAGCATTAAATTTCTTTACGTCTCCTGGCATTCTCTTGCCTATATAAGCCACCAATTCACATCAGCCTTCCCATCAAATCTTTTCTCACAAACTCACCTTCATACTTTTTATATCGAAAATACCATGGTCAGATACAATATGTTTTTGAACTACAAAACTTTCAACATGGAGCTGAGCTGTGCCGATTGGCAGCAGGAATGGCACGTTACTACCATTCCTGATGAGATATGGGACTCCATTCCCCAGGAGGTACTCACCCACCTCCTGTTCTTCTACATGGACTACCATCGCCATTTGGAGCGATTGGAGGAGGAAAGGTTGGAAGCTCCCCACCAGCAAGAGTGAATCATACGACTCGCTATTTTGTTTGTCGAGAGTAGGAAGAAGAAATGATTTATTTTCTTCTTCCTATTTTTCTTCATCATCGGCCTTGCCCTGCTTCTTGAGCTAGGACAAAGGCTGTTGACGTTAGGTTTAGCAGCTTAGGGAAATCTTGTACAAGTTCTGATGTAATTTAAATTTCATCAATGTATTCTCTTGATATATTAATTAAATTTGTTTTTGTTTCAAGATCTTGTCTCTGAGATATTTTGTAATGTATTGATAAATCCTGATACTTATTCATATTCTGATGACCATATAACTAAACCAACAAAATAGCAGGGTAATGACACAAGGCCTAAAGCTAAACGCAAAACAGGAAACCTAAACAACTTAACTACAACCTAACCCAATAACCTAAATTTAATCCTATAAAAGCTAAACTACACGCGCCTATCTTATGTGATCTTCCTATGACTCATCTATGACAATCCTATGCCTGTTTCAGTGACCATAACCTGTAGCTCTGATACCAACCTGTGACGGCCTCCAAACCTGGGGTCTAGATTTGGGGGTCACTTGCCACTAAAATATAATAAAATAATCACAGTGGAAAAATATAATAAATATGACCCCTTGCATGCAACATGATCGATCACAGGTTATAGTATGGAACAGGCACTAATACAAACCAACTGTTATTACAAACCATGAGTCTAATTAGTTTTACAACTTATTCAAATTTTATTACAAACCTTTATACTATTCAAGCGTCCCAAACTGTCTACCTGGAAAACACACCAAACTATTTACAAGCACTCGACTTCTGGTCAAACTTGGGACTCAAGCCTGCTCTGGCTTAGCTGAAATATTAGAATAATAAACAAGTATGAGCGAAAGAAATGCTCAGTAAGCAGTATAAAATTTGTAAATGAACAACAATAACAATATCTGAGTAAAATCAGAAGCTGATATAAACTTTAAAGTTTAAGCGACAGTTTAATAAAACACAATTATGCACTATGCTGTTCCTGATGATCAGTCATGAAACAACACCGGTATCCCCCAGCCATACCGTAAATATAGGTATCGATATCCCGCAGTCATACCGTACCTATTGGATATCCATGAAGAAGGCAAATATTCGCCTAGCAAGATATTACACTTTCGTATAATAACTCACGCTGGACCGGTGCCTCGGTCTCTTGTGCTAACCAAGAATCAATTCATAAAACAATTTTGATTAAAGGAGTCGGATCAATGACATCCTTATCTATTCAACTCCCCATGTCACATGGTCCGGAGTTATCTCAACAACTGATGGCGAAATAACTAGAACAATTAGTTATTCGCTAATCTCAATTCAAAGTCTCACTGTATAGAGTATATCTGGATAGTATAGTTATTCACTATCTATCGAATCAAAAGGTTGGTTCTAGCAGAATGATTGCTAGAATACGAGAATGTCAATAAATATAGGAATATTGATATTCAATATGCTATCAAAGTATTTATAACCAGTTCTTATATTTGAATATGTAAAACAATAAGCTATTCTGAATTTTGAATAGGGGAGAATACTTGCATAATATAGTTCGAAATGAACATCACTTGAACGATAAGTGAAGTTAGGGTACTTGCCTGGTATGCTCGATAACCTCTTACTATAACTCTGCTTATAGATGCTGGCTACTATCTCCGTCTAACACTTGACTGCACTCCTTGCTACTCGATTCTATAAACAAAAGAACTATCTTAATTGATAGACCAAACTCAATCGACGTAACTATACGTCTTAACATCTACCCGATCGTTTATAACTAGCATGGCATTTTAAAACTGTAACAGATAGCATGTATATCACGTAACATGTAATCATGGTATTCGTATAACACGTACTCACATATTTCATGTAACACATAAGTCAGATCATTAAAAAGGTACGTCTCAGTGCGTTCAGAATGAAAATCAGTTCAATAATAATATTTACCGATCAGATACCAACTCAAATTGATATATATCTCACATGACATTGCAATATAAAAGAGATTAGGACTTAAAAGTATTTTTATTGGAAGCGCAATATTTTTCTGAGTCTGTACGCGTTCGTTTCGTATTAAACGGACGAACGGTTTAATTATTATGAATAAAATAAGAAATAAATAGATTTAAATCAATTAATAATAATAATTTATTTTTAAATACCAAAATATAATTTTTAAAACCTTAAAATAAAATTTCAGAAATTATTTGAATTAATTATAAATAATTTACATTTATTTAATTATTTAAAAATAAAATTAATTGATTTTTAATCAATTAATTAAATTCATAAATAATTAACTAAAATAAAATATAAATAATTAAATCAAATTGTATTTTTGAAAATAATTAAAGAAAATAATTTTAGGAATTTAAAATAATTAAGAAAATAAATTTTAGTATTTAAGTAATTATTAAATGATTTTTGAAAACAAATTAAATGATTTTTAAAAGTAAGAAAATGAATTTTGAAATAAAAGTAAACAGAAACAGGTTTTAGGGTTTGCATTTGGGGGAAATCAGATTGACCCGGGTCAAACGACCGGGTCACAACCGGGTTAAAAGAATCCAACCGGGTCGGGAAGAACACCGACCGGTTTCTGGGAAATCCCCAGATTCCGGCGGTCTTCGCCGGACTCCGGCGGTTCCAAACCTCCCCCCAAACACCTCTATTCGCCCCTTTCTTCCCCTGAATTAATACGACACCAAGCCAGCAACTCGAACAGCCGAACAACCTTCTAAAACGAACCGGAGTTCGTCGATTCCGGCTAAAACGGCCATAGAAACCGGCCACGAGTTCCAGAATCCGGCGAACTCGGGTTTAATCCAAATACAGCACCAAAATCATCGATTTACCCCTCGAATTAAAGCCCTAATCAATATAAAGCTATTTTAAGCATCACAATCATCAAGAACATCACGATAATCTCAGAAATTAAATAGGAAAATCAAGAAAATTAAGAACTCGAACTAACCTAAATCGTAATCAAAATTAACGAAACAAAGTGCTAAACTACTTCTTACAATCCCAGAAACAATTATAACTCAACCAAATCATCAAACAATACATCCAAGATCAAGAACGAATTTAGACCATAACTACCCAAAATCGAAATCACAAAATACTACATCTTAGCTAATGAAATCGGTACCAATAGATTGGGCTCGTTGAGAGCTTCAAATCGGTATGTAGATCGCTCAAAACGGATCAGAAACGCTCTTGGAATCACAAGATAAAGTTCAAGAATGAAATTTCACCCCCAAGAACCTTGTTCTTGAATAAATTTATTTTCTGAAATTTTATTAAAATAAAATGGATTAAACTGATTTTAATTAGCTATTTATATTAACCTGAAATTATATCCCTAAAATCAAATTAGGGTGTTTTTATCCTTAAATTATAATAATTAGGGCCCCAAAATAGTAATTACGGGAAATAATTTTAAAAACAATAAAATACAAAATTAATGTCAAAATTCCCAAAAATTGTGAATAATTCAAAAATACAAAAATAAAGGGTATTTGAAGTACGAATAATTTTATAAAAATAAAAACATCGATTTTGTGGGGTTTGTCGTCCCGGTGGGGTCCCGGTCCGTTGATTTTTGAAAAACAAAAACGATCCCTAAATTACCAGAATATCCCGAAAACACGTAAAATACATTCAAACGCACATAAAATCAAATAAAACAGGTATCTTAATAAAGATGCTAATAATACGCGTCACGATTGCAAATAAGTTCTTATAATTGTAATTTAAACATATTTTTAATCAATCAAAAAAATTTCTGGCCCGCACAAAAACACACATAACAGTTATAACATCTCATATTATAGCAACAATTACTTTAAATTTATAAAACACACAATATTTATTTATTTAACATATAATATTCACATAATTTTCCCGGATATTACAATGGTATGAGACTTTAGCTCAGTTTCTTCTGGAAAGTGGATTCAACAGAGGAACAATAGACAAAACACTGTTCTACCTCAACCACGGAAAGGACTTACTTGTTGTCCAGATTTATGTTGATGATATCATTTTTGGGTCTACAAATGACAGACTTTGCAAGAAGTTTGCCAAACTGATGCAGTCAAGGTATCAGATGAGTATGATGGGGGAACTTAGCTATTTTTTGGGCCTTCAAGTCAAGAAAAATAAAGAAGGCACTTTTATTTGTCAAACTAAGTACACCAGAAACTTGCTGAAGAAATTTGGAATGCAAGATTGTTCAAGTGCATCTACTCCCATGGCCACTGCAACAAAACTGGATAAGGATACTGGTAAATCAGTAGATATTACTGATTACAGAGGTATGATTGGCTCTCTACTCTATCTAACTGCTAGTAGACCTGATATCATGTATGCTACCTGTCTTTGTGCAAGATTTCAAGCAGATCCAAGAGAACCTCACTTAACAGCTGTGAAAAGAATTTTCAAATATCTTAAGGGAACAGCTGATCTGGGATTATGGTATCCCAGAGAATCAGATTTTAAACTAATAGATTACTCAGATGCAGATTTTACAGGTTGCAAAATTGACAGGAAAAGCACGAGTGGAAGCTGCCAATTTCTTGGAGGCAAATTGGTTTCTTGGTTTAGCAAGAAACAAAAGTCAATTTCCACATCAACTGCAGAAGCAGAATATATTGCTGCAGGAAGCTGTTGTGCACAGATTCTTTGGATGAAGAATTAGTTACTGGATTATGGGTTAACATATTTCAAAATCCCTATTTACTGTGATAATCAAAGTGCTATTTCTATGACAGGTAATCCAGTTCAACACTCAATGACAAAGCACATCACCATCAGGTACCACTTCATCAGGCAACATGTAGATGAAGGTACAGTGGAATTGCACTTTGTTCCAACAGATCATCAACTCGCAGATATCTTCACAAAACCATTGTGTGAAGCTACTTTTACAAGATTGGTAAATGAACTTGGAATGGCTTCAGGTTCTTTCTCTAAATCTGCTTAGTTTTGTTCTGTTGCATCAGACTTTATGATCAGTATTTCCATAATTTAATCTCTTTGTGTATTCTGTGCTTAATTGAAAAATGTGTTTTAGTACTGACTGTTGTCTGCTATATGTTTCTAAACTCTAATAAGTGATATGTCTGTTTAAGTAACTATTCAATCCTATGAGGATAACTGTGCTAGATGCTGACCTAGTAGTCTTCAATAAACAAGGGATCCCATGTAAGAAGTAATTATTTATGTGGAAATCTATTGACACAAGCAAATTCTGATAATTGAGCTTAGTTGAGTTTACTTTGTCTATCTTATTACTAAGTCACAAACTAGAATAATGCTACTCATCTGTTAAGTTCTGATGTTAGTAAATCTGTTGAATGTACTAAGTGCTGATAAACCTCACTTATCAAAAGAAAAAGAAAGCAAAACAAGGATTAAAAATCAGGTACTCCTTTGAGATCTAGAGTAAAAATGTGGAAGGGAAGACCCAATTGCATTGCTGGTATTAAGTAAATATGCATTAGAAAAGCAAAAATATTTTCTTGGTGACTTTTCACACTCTATGATTACTGGAGAAATACTTTGATAATAGCATAAATTCTGATAAGCAGTCGTGACTCACTTACACTGAGAAGCCACTGTAAAATGGAATTTTAAAAAGATGCACAAAATTAGCACACAATAGGTGAGGTGGACTCAAGCATGAACTCATTCAATAGTAGGTTTCAGGATAATGACAGCTCTTTAGCAAAGTTTTAGTTATGCCTTATTTCTAAGATGTACTGAAGTGAATCAGACTTTACTCTTTATCTGATATTTAGCTTAATGCACACACTAACCACTCCATATGAATGATGAAAATCACTGTGGTGATCTATGTTATTTTAGATGAACGGTCATTGTGTCACATTGCACAAATTCTGAGGACAAGTTTTGATTGCATGTTCTAATGATTAAGTTCTGAAGAATATGAATCAGAATTTGTGTAAGGACTTACTAAGATAGGCATTCCTTTTTCGAGTTAAGAAATTATGTTCTGATGACTGTTAAGTTCTGATATAAGTCTAAGTTCTGATATTACAGTCTGATTCTTTACTTGACTTAATTGTGGATAAAATTTGACAACAGTCTCAGTTTAAACCTGAATATGTTGAAGTGGAAAATTACTAGTCACTATGGTTAGGGATAGTGGTACTCGTACTTGAACAATCAACTTTTACTTGCTTCTTGTGCACATTAAACCATGTTTTCTCTTTCCAATGAATGTTTTTCTTTTTCAAAGTCTGGGGAGACGAGGTAGAATTAATTCCACCTGTCAGCATTAAATTTCTTTACGTCTCCTGGCATTCTCTTGCCTATATAAGCCACCAATTCACATCAGCCTTCCCATCAAATCTTTTCTCACAAACTCACCTTCATACTTTTTATATCAAAAGCACCATGGTCAGATACAATATGTTTTTGAACTACGAAACTTTCAACATGGAGCTGAGCTGTGCCGATTGGCAGCAGGAATGGCACGTTACTACCATTCCTGATGAGATATGGGACTCCATTCCCCAGGAGGTACTCACCCACCTCCTGTTCTTCTACATGGACTACCATCGCCATCTGGAGCGATTGGAGGAGGAAAGGCTGGAAGCTCTCCGCCAGCAAGAGCGAATCATACGACTCGCTATTCTGTTTGTCGAGAGTAGGAAGAAGAAATGATTTATTTTCTTCTTCCTGTTTTTCTTCATCATCGGCCTTGCCCTGCTTCTTGAGCTAGGACAAAGGCTGTTGACGTTAGGTTTAGCAGCTTAGGGAAATCTTGTACAAGTTCTGATGTAATTTAAATTTCATGAATGTATTCTCTTGATATATTAATGAAATTTGTTTTTGTTTCAAGATCTTGTCTCTGAGATATTTTGTAATGTATTGATAAATCCTGATACTTATTCATATTCTGATGACCATATAAATTCTGTTTTAACTTAAGTTCTGATTTTATTTTATCAGTACTTGCTCATCTGATTTATTATGGTCATTTTCACTTGATTTTTTTTTCAGAATATTGATGTTGCAGTGATAAATAATTAAATAAGTGGGAACAGTTTCAATTTTGAATTAAAACTATTTCACCTTGATTAATGGAATAACTGGGTAAGTGGAACGGTTTTTCTTTAAAAAACTGAAAGTGGGTAAGTAATGATTACTGTTTTCTCGAGCCCAGTAACTATCCGTTATTACTGCATGTCTGACAGGTGTCCAACGATAATATTTTTTAAGTGTATAAGTAAGACAGAGAGAGGATTTTTTAATCTTTTATTTCCCTTCATCCTTTTTCTCTCTACTTGCTGTTACTCTCTTTTTTCTTCTAACGTTGGTTTTTCATATAGACATTCTATCAAACACCTAACAGGCACTTCAACATCTCGATTACTTTCATGGCACCTAAGGATTTAATCATTGATGGCGCTAAATTTGTTCCAAACAATTATGCTGCTATTCTTGATAATGCTGAAGCTCCATCTGAATTGCATTTTGTGTAAGATCTTCTTGCACATAGTGAAATCGGGTATGCGTTGACCCAACCTTCCGTCTTCTCAAGCCAACAAGTTCTGACACTTTGGAGGACTGGAAACTTTGATAATGGTGGTCCAAATGGTACTCCTAGTATTGTTTTTGAAGTGGGTGATTCTTCATATGCAGTCACTCCTGGTACAATACGCAAGGCTCTACATCTCCCAGAAGGATGTACTTTTTCAATTCCAGAGGAATCAGTTCTTCAGGAGTTAATGGCCAGTTTGGGGTATGAAACGAGTTTGGCAAAGCTTGGGTAGTTGAAAAGGGCTCATATCAGGAGGGAATGGAGCTTCTTCTTCGACTGCATCACTAAAGCTTTTGGGAACAAGTGTTCGAATTTTGATGCCATTCCCATAATGAGTCAGCACATCGGGTATGCCATTATAAACCAAACTTATTTTGATTTTGCAACTGCTATAATAGGTTTTATTGGGGATATGATGACAGAGGATAGGAATGTTGTCTACTTTGCTAGATTCTGTCAACTTATATATACTTTTTGTACTGATGAACCTCAACTAATTAGTACCTCAACTCCACATTTTACAGTTGCCAAACGATACTTTAATGACCTGGTAAATGCTGACACTAAGAAACCAGTGGTTAGACCTTTACAGATTTCTCAGTCTGTAAAACAGATCTTAGTAAATGCTGATCCTGATTCCTATAGATCTGTTTATCCTGATGTCCAACCAACCACAACCTCCCAACTATCACAACAACCATCAGAACATACTACTCATTCTACTCAACCAACCCTCAGGCAATATATCCAATCCTATCTCTCCACTTCACAGACAGTTCAACCCTTATCCTCAGCACCTACTGTGAAGCCTTCATCTTCCAAGCATAAGAGGACAAAGACTGTTCCTCAAACACCTCAAAAGAGAAGGAGGATTGCTTTGAGAGATGATTCTGATAGTGAGGAACGGGTTTCTACATTAGAACCTGTTGTTAAAAAAGCTGAGTAAGTGACTTCTCAGAAGGATTCTGAAATTGGGGGATCTAGGCTTCTCAAGAGGCTTAGAAGAATGACTGTTCTTGACACTCCCAAGGAATCCATATCTTCAAAGAGATACAAGAAATAAAGGGCAAAAAGGCCAGTTTCAGATGATGAAGAAGCGGCAACTAAGGAAGGGGATCAGGAATCTCTGATCTCACAAGAAAAGGAATCTGCTCCAGTCCCACTTCTCCATCAACTCCAACTCAGGAAGCGGTTACTGAAAAGGCCACCACACCATCTATATCTCCTGTTCAAAAATCTGTATCTCCTGTTGATCCAGGCACAAGTGCTGATATTGATATTCAGACCTTGGTTGTGCCTGAAGTAATTCTCTTAGAAGCTCCAACAGCAAATAATCCATCAACAACACCTGTTACTGATGCTGTACAAACTCCAGAATTATCTACTACGCCTTCTCTGCATCTAGATGCTGATGATCAGAATATAGGTGAGCATCAGGATATGGTTGTTGATCAGAACTTAGAACCAGATCAGCAATTAGAAGATGCTGAAGCCTCCATTGCTACTCACACTGTTGTTTTATCAGAAGATACTGATTCTGTAAGTTCTGATGTTGGAAATGCTGGAGATACTGGTGATGCTGCTCTACAAGCAGATACTAATGAGGCAGGTCCTTCAGGACATGCCCCTCAACAAACAGTTCTTAAATCTGAACTTGTTAAGAAGTTTGTTACCGGAGAAGCACCAGTGCCTTGGAGTGAAACTCCTGCAGGACAGGAGTGGACTAAGGAATGGAACTCAGTGTCCTGTGTTCCAACTGCAAAACATCTTGCTGAGCACTTGACTAAAGCTGATGAGATGTTAATTACTGATGATTTCAAAAAACAGCTTAGAGTCACTGCATTGAGTACTAAACATCTACAAGGTCTTCATTCAACTACTCATGCAGAGCTACACAAGATTCGGGAATAATTTATCAAACATGATCAAGTTCACAAGATTGATAAGAAACAATTCTTCAAACCTACCTTTGACAGGATTGCTTTTATTGAGAAGACTCAAGAGAAACAACAAGCTCAGATTGATGATATTCTGACAAATCAAGCTTCTCAGCAATCTCAACTTACTGATATCCAAGCCTCAGTGGAATTGCTTGTCTCTCTTCTATTATCTGCTGATGCCAAAAAGGGGGAGAAAGTAATTAAGTCCAAATGCAAGACTGACAAGATACTGAAAGAGACGGATGATGAAAATGATGATCAAGGAAACTCTGGAATGGGTAGAGATCATAGTCAAGGTAGAGGTTTCTCATCAAGAAAAGCTGAAATCACAAGTCACAGGACAAGTTCTGATGCTGGAAAAAGAATTAGTTCTGCTACTGGTAAAAGCATAAGTTCTGATGAACTTTTAGATCTTGATGAAGAAATGTCAAGACAATTATTTCTTCAGGAAAATCCAGGAATGGACTTGGAGAGTTTAATGGAAGAAGAAGCCAGACTTAAATCAGAAAAAGTCACATCTAAATCTGAAGCTTCTGGTAAAAAGACACTTCCAAAACTCAAAGGCATTGTGATAAAAGAAAGGACAAATACTGAAGCAACATTGGCTAAATCACAACCGCAGATAGATCTAAGATCCAAGGGTAAAGAAAAGGTTGGTGAACCTATCAAGGTTTATGTGCCTCCTGAGAATGAAGAAATCACTGATGAAAATGATGATCTTGCTCTAACTTCAAGAAAAGTTCTTAAAACAACCTCTGACATGGCTCAAGTTGTTCAGAGTCAAGAGATAGTAAGTTCTGATATTCCAAAGAAGCAAGTAACCTCTAACGTAGCTCAAGTTAACTTGACATCAGAAGATAGACCAAAGAAACTCCTACCAGGATTCACTAAAGCAAAACAGACTCAACCTTTGAAGATTGCTGCAAGTGGTTTTGAAGCAAGAGTAGTTACTGGAAATGAAGCAAGAGATAAAACTGGATTGGGAAGTGTTGATGAAAGAAGAATACAGAACACTACCAATGATCCAACTTCCTTGAGTGAACCAGGTATTGGAGCAACTCCTGAGAGATTGAATCAACTGGAATCTGTACAAATGGTTTACCATACCTACTTGAAAGAACACATCTTGTTGTACTTATGACAGATGGTAGGGTTTATCATATAAGGAAAAATGC
The DNA here is from genome assembly GCF_009905375.1 of Apium graveolens. Taxonomy (NCBI): domain Eukaryota; kingdom Viridiplantae; phylum Streptophyta; class Magnoliopsida; order Apiales; family Apiaceae; genus Apium; species Apium graveolens. The sequence continues at coordinate 155,526,224 of NC_133650.1, forward strand.
CATTCCATTGAAGTATTTTGAAGAACTGGAGCATGTACTATTCTTACTTCAAGTGGATGACAGATTGACAGGAAGTGCTGCAAACTATTTGAAGGATCAGATTCAGAGACAGAAAAGACTTTATTCTGTTAAGTATGACAGCACATATGTTCCAAAGTACAGAGATCACAAGGGCGATATAGTTGAAATGAAGCCCAACACTGCTAAAATTATAACTACATTTCTGGGTTACAGGGCTGTGGAATTTAATCTTGAGTCTGATAAAGCTTATTTGATCAGACTGGATTAGGATATAAGAAAAGCAAAGATTAATGATCTCAGGGCTGCAATCTTTCAAATTGGTGAAGATACTGCAGAGCTTAAAGATGCTAAAAGGAGAATGACTGATAAACTTAGATATGCTGAGAGATGTTTGTTGAAGAACTATCTCAGATCTACTCCTGACATCAGAGAGATCAGAAGATGAAGCCAAGTCAAGATCTACAACTGATTAAATTTTGAAATTTGTCAGACTGAAGCTGTTATCAGAAGTTAAATATTGGTAAAACTTTAAGGACTGTAAGTTGTAGTTATCTAGTCTATGTTACACCCCAACTTAAACAGCAGATTAAATGTAGCTATTACAACATTTAATTATTAAATAAACATACCCAAAACCAAGATCTTACAGTTTAGGGTTTGGAACAGCCCAACACTATCATCTATTACAACTGATTTTAAATACCGAGTCCTCACACAAACTACTATCACTTATTCTACCTGAGCTCGAACATAAGCATCAGCATCACAGGTCTTACGGGCAGTCTGCTTGAATCTAACCATAGCTGCTAGCTGTAATATCAGGGTAAAGCAAGGAGTGAGCCAAATGCTCAACAAGTGCTAAACAATACGATACAAAACATAAATCAAGATATATATTAAAGAATGTCAATGGGAAGACATAACCAGTGATAACGAGAGATAAAACTTTGGGTGATGGCATCATTCCATTTGTATCAAAACAATTTCAAAATCATATCTTAATCAAAATCATTTTATGACGCTACGGATTACAGCCGGTGATCAGCCGCGAAGTAATCCCGAACCTCGCTGGGTTCTAAAATATTAATGGGAATCCCTAGGCAACTTTTTAAGCCTAATATAAGTGTGGAAAGGACTCGCGTCTCAGTCCAGATCCACTATTCAAAGAAAACATTTATCCCCCTTTGGGACTGAAAACCCACATTTTATTTATTTCAAAAACTGATGCCGATTTATAACAAAATCTCTTTTACAGTAAACATTTTTTTTTATCAAGGGATTATAGATCAACTCGAAACACGGGAAATATGGTTCTAAATCTCAGGTCCATGATTCACAAAACTATACTCTATTAAAGTAACTGAATGGTTTTCATATATCAAAGATTAGACAAGGGGATTTAGTGAGGCTATTGGATATTATAAAAGGGTAATGCCAAATTGGGCTTTAAGCAAAGGTTTCTCATCAAGGTTCAAGTGCTGGATCATCAAGAAGATAAGCTTCATGAATACTAAGGGTGTTAAGGTATGCAGAAATGATCTTTAACTCAGGATATATCAGAATTGTCAAGCTTCAGGATAAGAAAGAGGGGTATCAATCAATGAGGAATCACTTTGATAAGTATCTGACTATCAGGGTTCAAGGTAAGGTTCTATAGGGGTTCAAGTATCAGGATGATATATCAATACTTAGGAATCATCAGCATGTTAATCAAGAGAATCAACCAAGAGTTATAACTACCCTTTCTTTTATCATGGAATCACTATATAATTCAAAGATAAACATAATATACGCTTGATCTAATATATCAAATGACACAGGATAGTTGCAGCAATGTAAGAACTATTAGCAGTAAATATGAAGGACAAGTTAAATCACTTGCCTTGAGAAAGGCTAGTCTAGTCTGACTGGTAGGAGCAACTGGAGCTTCACTCGACCTTTATGGCAATTTTTTCCTCGTCTCGAGATCCTACATAAATAATAATAATCCTTATTATAATATATTCTCACCAACTTAACCTATTTACAACCCGAATTTAAACACGGACGACACTTAGGCCTATATGTACTTAATTTATATTCACCTTTAATTTATAATTACACACACATAGCCACATAATCACATATCATATATTAATACCAAATAACACCATATACACCATAATGCAACACTAGGCTTGGATGATCTCGACTCACAACTTAAGTCACTTGGTCGCTAAACTAGACAAAGTCTTCTAATTTTGGCTTCCTAACTCGATGTGCCTTTACTAAACTATCCAAAACCTATTGACCCTCACTTGACTTTTGCTCTACTAACTTATACTATCTTACAACTATGGTGGTCAACCTAAATCTCACTCCTAAGTATTCTAAAACTATGTGATAAGTGAAAGTGCTCACTGGTGCAAATTTCAGAATGACAACTATGGCTTCTTGAGTGCATTAGACACTCTTAAACTACAAGTTTTCCTTCAAAACTTTTATACATGACTCTCCTGACCTAAGGGCATCTCCCAAACTTGATGTGGCTCAAGGGCCTGGCTTGGGCCTTCTTGGGCCTAAGCTAAAAGTCCATGGTTCCCTTGTTTTTCTAGGCAGAAAACGCCCTGACTTGAATTAACTTGTGACACATGGTTCTAACTCATATCCTATGAACTATGGTTGGAAAAACTTCTATGACACTCCCTCTAACTAAGGCCCAACAGGTCCTAATGAGGGCCTACCCATGACATGGTCAAATCTCCCAATTTCTAAGTTGCAACAAAACTGTCCCCTGCTGGACAGATTTTGTTAATCTACTTGTGCACCTAACCAAATGACATGCAAACCTTCAACCAACAACTAAAACCTTTTATATACTCCTAATACAAACTTCTGGTGGCTTGGGCCTCAAAGTGCACATCAATGACATGGTCAAAACTCACTCTAAACCTCAGGGTACTAAACTGATTTTCTGCAGAAATTATAACTCTCGTTTCTCCAAGGTTTTGACTTGACAAACTCAACCACCAACAACCCAATACCCAAACCAAGACTTAAACATGGTGATCTACTGAAATAACTCCCTTATACTCAAAATAATTTTGGTGGAGATCATCCTTACCTAAGGTGCAATTATGGCAAAACAAAAGAACCCACATTTCACAACCCATAAATCATCAAGTTTTTGAAACAACAAGTTATGCATTTTTATAAAAGATATACACAAATTATTACCATGCATCAAGAAGCACTAATCAATATTAACACCTTATTCCTACTGAAATTAAAGCTTACTAACAAAATCTTTCCAAATGATCAAAATCTTCCAACATTCCAAGAGAAATTTACATGCATGCATGTCTTCGAGTTTTACCAATCAAAGCAACATGTTTTCTAAATATATTTTACCATGAAATTGACATGCAAGCCTAGCATAAGCTATATCTAGATGATCACTTAGCATGCAAAGGGTTTTATCAAGACTTCACTAAGATTTTCATGTTATCATCACAAAAACACATAAAGTGGAACATGACAACCAAAACACCATCCATTCGGCTCCTATCAAGTCATGGCCGAATGGATTAGGGTGAAAACAACAATTGCATGAGTGTAGCATACTCATGTCTAGCCATTCTCAACCCTTTGCTACTATAACTCATGGTGAAAGCCTTGAATTCACAAGAATCAAGGATATTCACTTGGAGTTTTAACAAAACACCACCATGCAAGGTCAACACATAAGTTTTTCTACTCTAAACTCTTAAGATATACAAGAACAACATGTAGGGAGTAGGATTACTTGATAATAGGATGATTGTTTGAGTGAGAAATGAAGAAAGAAGGGGATGGGGGCTCGGTTTTTAGGAATTGCCGAGAGGGGAGGGGGAAAAGCCGAGAGGGAGGGGGAGGAAGGAGATGAGAGTGAAGTGGTGGGGTGAAGTGAAGTGGTGATCACTTCTTTGAGTTGTTTTTATGTCTTGATTTGACTATATTGTGAGTGGGTTTGAGAAATGACAAGGGTATCCTTCTAGCTAGAATTAAGCTAACTTGCATGCAAGGTCAAGGAGATAATTTGGCTACTAGTTCATGAGTTAGTGGGTTTGGAATTGTCCTCTTTGTCCTTGAAAAGAATGAAAGGGTGGTTTGCATGCAAGGGCTTCCTTGTAATTTGCTAAATATGACAACTAAAATTTATAAAGATTTATTTTTATAAAATAAAATACAAGTTCAAAAATTATAAAATTTATACCATAAAATAACTTGGATTTTTAGAAATTTTATAAAACTACTTTTGAATTTTGTGAACAAATAACTTTTACAAAGATATTTATTCAAGGTTTAAAAATATTCCTTATAAATCAAAAATAAAAGAAATAAATAAACTTTTGCTTTGAAAAAAAAATCATATACCACATAACAAAAATTTAAGACGCAGAAATTCTCATTCACACAAACATACAATAGTTGAATATATTGGCATTCGGCTTTAAAGTTACACCAAATTTACAATTAATATTACACGAAAATGCCGGTTGCAACAGTCTAATTCTCATGCATTTGTACTTAATGTTTTTGACATCATCAAATATCTGTTAAACTTGTATATTATGCTAATTTACAAGTTGGGGGAGATTGTTAGATATATTTGATAATGTCATGGCTAATATGATTTATGTTTAGTTTTCAGATCTTACTTAAATAGGATAAATCAGTACTTACTGGAAGTCAGGACTTAAGGATATCAGTACTTATATTATCAGGAGATAATCATCAGAAGATGGATATCATAACTTAAGTGCTGAAGTACGTTCAGATAAGGACAGTAGCTGATTAAAGGAAAGAAGATCGAGATAAACATAAGAAGAGATATGCATGAAGAAGGAATTCTATAAAGAATAGAATACTTGGAAGAAAAGATATCTGATTGATATATTTTAGGAAGCAGAATTATATTACATATCAATTAGCGATTATCTTGTAACTGTGTAGTATATAAACACAGACATAGGGTTTACACTAAAAGTGTTATATATTCGAGAAGATTATTCATTGTAACCCTAACAACTCTCGTGATAATTATTCATCACTGAGAGGTAAATGTTCCATACTGTAACAGAGTTTATTGTTTCAATAAAGTTTGTTTTCTGTTACTTGAAATATTAAAAGTTCGATTTGATTGTATCATACACTGTATTAACCCCCTCTACAGTATGTGTGACCTAACACAGGAAGAACCTAAAAGGGTAGAGGAAGCTCTGTTGGATCTTGATTGAGTTTTAGCTATGCAGGAGGAGCTAAACCAATTTAAAAGGAATAAGGTATGGAAGCTGGTACCCAAGCCTAAAGAAAAGAATCCTATTGACACCAAGTGGATATTCAGAAACAAGATGGATGAAAATGGTATAGTAGTCAGGAACAAAGCTAGATTGGTTGCTAAGGGCTATTGTCAACAAGAAGGAATAGATTTTGATGAAAGTTTTGCGCCTGTTGCAAGACTTGAAGCCATCTGAATTTTCTTATCCTATGCAGCCCATGCCAATTTCAAGGTCTATCAAATGAATGTCAAAAGTGCCTTTTTGAATGGAGATTTGGAGGAGGGAGTTTATGTCAGTCAGCCTCCTGGTTTTAAAGATCCAAACTTTCTAAAATATATCTACTATCTTTTAAAAGCACTTTGTGGACTGAAGCAAGCACCTAGAGCATGGTATGACACTTTGTCAAAGTTTCTCTTAGAAAATCATTTCACCAGAGGTACTGTTGATAAAACTTTATTCTATAGAAATGTTAATGTGTAACACCCTCCAAATCCGTGGTATAGATCTGGGGTATTACTATCACTAACTACCTTACTGAACCTGTACAATAATAATATAAACATATAATTACCCCTTATTACTACTACTCAAGATCTTTTAAGGTTAAGGTGTGAAAACAAGAACAACTTACCAACTTTATTACAACATCTCAAATAACATGTCTTACAAATCTTCTTTATTACAACCCAGTTATCTACATAAATTTTAAACTAACTTCTTTTATTCAAACCACAACTACAATTATCCTGATACATCTGCTCTGGCATCTCAAAACCCTCTTCTGGAATTGGAATAAACACTCTTGGTGCCAGAGGGTCCCGCTGCTTGACCCGCTTCTTGAATACTCAGGTTCAGATGGGTTTTATTCTCAACTTTAAATGAAAAACAAGGTGAATAACAATAATATGGGTGCGCCAAAATTGCTCAACAAGCCTGTAACATTTATATATATAGTGTAAAGAGAGAAAGTTAAATGAACCAATAATCTGCTGGTTTGAATAACCATCTGTTTTGTAGTGAGCAATGAAAGCCATTATTGGTGAGTATCAAATGAACTAGACTGGACACAAAAACCAACATATGAACTATAAGCTCCTGATCAGTCAGGATATAGTGCAGATCTATACCCAACTGCATAGATCCACCAACATATAGGGTACCCAGGCACTATGACCTAATATTCAAGGGTCTGGTTCATACCCGGCCCGTATCGTAACCATCGAGTCCATAGCTTAGCATTCAGAACAATCGGTATGTTTTCGATATATCCCAACATCGGAATATATCAGAGTATATGTATATGTGTGTATGTAACTATTGAAATATGAATAGAGGATTCAATAAATTAGGAGAAATCAGGAATCAAAATAAAATAGGAACAAAGGAATAATAATTGTGTATCAGTGTTTCTGAACAAGAATTATCAGGGTGTAGCTGTCATGGAAAGTTGGAAGCAATTTCCTATTCTGAACTTAGAATAGGGGAAAAACTTGCCTGGTATACGATTCGCCTCGGGTACTTCACAACTTTCCATCTCCGGCTTGATTCGCCTTGCTGGCGCTGAATCTATCAAGGAAAGATACTTGTTTAGTTGACTTACATCGTACGCGTATCTCAGACTGAAACCACGTAGCCCTTATCAACTACCTATATGATTCTATCTGACTCGTATATAATTATCTAACACATAGAGTTCAAGTAATCACGTAAATCACATGGCATGTAAGACACATAATTTATTTAGGCTTATAAATATTTTTAGAATCGATATTAGACCTATATTCGCATTAACAAACAATATCTGACTCGATTCTTAATTTTCTGGTATTTATTGGACTCTTATTTACCAATAATAAGGTCTACAAATGAATAAGTATCATAAGCCAACTCGCTTTCGAAAGAAATTATGGTTTATAACTATTTTAATAGAATCAGGTCATTTTTTTGAGTCTAAAGGACTTCGTTTCGATTAAATCGGATAAACGGTTTATTAACTACGCAATAAATAAGATTAAATCAATTATCAATCAATTATAAACAATTATTCACAATTAATTAAATATTACTTATAATTTAAATGATTATCTAGGAATTCTCATATTTTAAAATAATTTCTCCGTAATTTTTGGAATTAAAATCAATTTATTACAAATTATTTAGTTTAACTGATTATTATAATTAATTAATCAATTCAAATAGATAATAAATAATTTGGGAATAATTAAATAAATAAATAAATAAATGGTTACATTCTGAATATCTAAAAATTGGAACACAATTCAAATTATTACGAGTTATTCACTAAAACCGATCAATTATCGAACAACTAATCAGTCTAAATAATTAATCTTCAATTAATAAATAAATAATTAAATAAATAATTAAATAAATAAATTTTCAAATTTATGAATTCAGAAAATAATTCAGAAATTATTTACAAAATAATTCAGATTTTAATCAAATATGGGTTGGAACCGGGTCGAACCCGGGTCACGAAAAACACCACCGCGGCTCCGCCGCCGATGGTTGTTCCGGCGAGAATTCACGACCAAAACCTCGATTTCTGACTTGATTTTTCATGCGATTTCACTCCAGAACACCCCTGGACCTTTCCTCTTTCTTCCTTCATCGATAACGCAGCTGAAAACCGGAAAAACGTCGCCGACAGCGGCGGTTTCCGGCGAGCGCAATTCGAGGTCACAACAGAATCGTTTGGTTCGATTTCAACATGGTTTTCATTCAGAATCTAATCAGGAACTCAAATATGGTAACATCATAATCGAATAATCCCTACAACGATTTCTCCAACAAAACACAAAGATTTTCCGGCCAAAATCCAAACTAACGATTTCGTATATGAAAAATTGCAAATAATAGTTCAAAATAAAGCTTATAACTCCTTCAATCTAACCCCTATCATCAAAATAATCTCAGGTTACTGCAAATTCAAAAATGATTATACTAAAAATTGCATAAACCCTAAAATAAGAACTAACAATTCAAGCTACCGTTTGATGAAATAAACAGTGCAAATCAATCACAAATAAGCATTTGAAGTTATCACAGCCATCAATTTCATCCCATAACCCCACAATCAAAACCTCCCAAATTCAGTTCATGAACCATAAATTAAAAATCAAAATCCAAGCATCAAAACATGAAATTGATGATGTTAACAGAAAGTAGAGATCGTAAGCTTCATTTTGGTTACTCACATGTGAGATTTGGACAACATAATCACTATGAAATCTGGGTTAGAATCTCTGAGCTGTTCTTTACCAACACAATAATTTTTTGATTTTTCTGATTTTTTTATAATTAATGAATAATTAATTAGTAATTAATTAGCTATTTATACTAGTAAAAATAATACCCCTAAATAAAATTGAGGCCTTATTTTACATCTAATAAAATTAATTGGCCCCAATTTTTATATTTTTTGGGTATTAATTTTGAATTTTTAAATATCCAATAAATACAAAGTATATGCCAAAAATTCCGAAAAATTATGAATAATACAAAAATGCAAAGAAAATGATATTTTATAATTTCATGACTCTATAAAAATAAAAATATGATTTTTGTGGGGGTTTTTGACATCCGAAGGGGCCCGGAAAAGTCATTTTCACGAAACGAGAAAATTTGTAAAATGCCTGGATGTTCAGAATATCGATATGGTATAGGCCATACTTGAAAAAATAGGGCCAATGATTTTATATGAAATATCGGCTATTAAAACACTATTTGGGCAGTACAACTTTGATTTAAAAGCATTTAACTAGAATAAAACACTCAATAATTACCCGAAACACGTTCTGATTAAAACAGATTACACGTAGCACATAACAGCTAGGGTTTTGTAACTCATCACAATTACTGACATATTTAAACACACAAATCATCTTCATTAAGATATAATACAAGCGTAATTTCTCGGTAGTTACATCCTTCCCCCGTATTAGGATTTTGTCCTCAGAATCTCGCTAGGAAAATAACTGGAGATACTTTTCTAACATTTCACTTTCAAGCTCCTAGGTAGACTCTTCAACCACGACATTTCTCCATAAGACTCTTACTAATGGTATAGACGTATTTCTCAATTCTCTCTCTTGGCGATCTAAAATTCTTACTGGCTATTCTATATAAGACAAATAAGCTTGAAGCTCTATCGGCTCATACTCTATTACATGCCTCGTATCAGGGTTGTACTTCTTAAGCATTGATACATGGAACACATTATGGATATGCTGCATATGGGGCGGTAAAGCTAATTCATATGAAACCTTTCCAATTCTCTTCAAAATTTCAAATGAATAGACATATCGTGTTTTTAACTTGCCCTTGTTGCCAAACCTAGTCAAACCTTTCCATGGTGATATCTTTAGCAATACATGTTCTCCTTCTTGATAGTCCACATACTTTCTGATTTGATCCGCATATTTACGTTATCGATTCTGCGCTGCTTCGGGTCGCTTTTGGATAAGCTCTATTTTTTCCTTGGTCTGCTGGATCAGCTCTGGACCTAGAATTTTGCGTTCTCCAAATTCATCCCAAAATGTAGGTGATCTAAACTTCCTTCCGTATAAGGCTTCATAATGTGGCATTCCAATGCTGGCATGATAGCTGTTGTTGTAAGAGAATTCGACTAGCGGTAAATGTTCGTCCCAACTGCCTTCAAAATCTATTGCACAAACACGTAACATATCTTCAATTATTTGAATTGTCCTTTCGCTTTGTCCATCCATCTGTGGATGATAAGCGGTACTAATATTTAATTTAGTACCAAGTCATTCTTAAAATTGTCTCCAGAATCTCGAATTAAAATATGGATCTCGATCAGATACAATGGATACAGGCACTCCATGGCGTATCACTATTTCCTTAAGATATAGATGTACTAACTTGTCAAGCGAAAACCTCTCGTTGATTGGGAGGAAATGTGCTGACTTTGTTAACCTGTTAATTATGACCCAAATTGCATCATGGTTTGCTCTGGTTCGTGGAAGTCCCACTACGAAATCTATTGCTAGATGTTCCCATTTCCATTCTGGAATATCCAGTGGTTGTAGTAATCCGCTCGGACGTTGATGTTCTGCTTTGACTCGTTGGCACGTATAACATTTACTGACCCATTCAGCTATTTCTTTCTTCATATCTGGCCACCAAAAGGTTTCCTTCAAATCTCTGTACATCTTTGTGCTTCCAGGATGAATTGAATATATTGAACTATGAGCGTCTCGCAAAATTTCTGCCTTCAGTTCCGGTACATTGGGTATCCAGATTCGTGAGGCAACTCATAAAATTCCCTTGTCATCTTTCTGGCTTGTAATTTCTTCTCCTGTCAAATTGTCAATTTCATGATTCATTACTGCATCCTGACACCTTCTTATCTTTTCCAATAATTTTGGTTGGAATGTCATTGCGTAATTCATTTCAGTGGAGCTTTCTGGAATACGAACTTCTATTTCCAATTTATAAAATTCTTTGATCAATTCTTCTGAAGAGGTTAACATATTCAATATTTCCATTCGACTCAATGCATCTGCTACAATATTTGCTTTACCATAATAATAGTTGATTGATACGTCGTAGTCTTTGATTAGCTCAAGCCAGCATCGCTATCTCATGTTGAGTTCTTTCTGCGTGAAAATATATTTCAAACTCTTATGATCCGTATAAATTTCACATTTCTCGCCATAAAGGTAATGTCTCCAGAGTTTCAGTGCGAACATAATAACTGCTAGTTCCAGATCATGTGTCGGGTATTTTTGCTCATGAGGCTTTAGCTGTCTAGAAGCATATGCGATTACGTTGCCATGCTGCATTAATACACATCCAAGTCCTCGATAGAAAGCGTCATTGTAAATGACGAAATCTCCTTGATCATCTGGTAGCACAAGTACAGGTGCGGTTACTAGTCGATTCTTTAATTCTTGAAAAATTTCTTCGTATTTTTCATTCCATACAAACTTTTCATTATTCCGAGTCAACTTGGTCAATGGCGTAGATATCTTTGCAAAGTCTTTAACAAATCTCCTGTAGTAACCAGCTAATCCCAAGAAACTTCTAACTTTCATCGGGGTTTTGGGTCTTTCCCAATTTAAAATAGCTTCAATCTTTGCTGGGTTGACTTGAATTCCTTCAATACTAATTATATGACCTAGAAATTGCAATTTCTTTAACCAGAATTCGAATTGCGAAAATTTCGCATAAAGCTGTTCCTTCCTCAGTATTTCCAAACTGATTCTCAGGTGCTCTGCATGCTCTTCTTCAGTTTTTGAGTAGATCAAGATGTCATCAATAAATACAATGATGAATTTATCCAAGTAATTTTTAAACACTCTATTCATCAAATCCATGAACGCTGCTGGTGCATTAATCAGTCCAAATTCCATTACAAGAAATTCGTAGTGTCCGTATCTCGTTCGAAAAATAGTCTTAGGAATATCTTCTGCCTTGATCTTTAACTGGTGATAACCCGATCTTAAATCGATTTTTGAAAACCATGCTGCTCCTTTTAGTTGATCAAATAAGTCATCAATCCGTGGCAGAGGGTATTTGTTCTTGATAGTTAATTTATTCAGCTCACGATAGTCGATACATAGTCGCATGCTGCCGTCTTTTTTCTTTACGAACAATACCGGTGCACCCCATGAGGATACACTAGTCCTTATAATTCCTCTATCGAGAAGATCTTGCAATTGTATTGCCAGCTCTTTCATCTCAACAGGAGCGATTCGATATGGAGCTTTCGAAACTGGTTCGGTGCCTGGTGCCAAATCAATGGTAAACTCGATCTGTCGATCCGGAGGTAGTTCTAGAAATTCATCTGGAAAGACATCGAGAAATTCACATACCATAGCAATATCTTTAATCTTCGGACTTTCTTTTTTCGTATCCAATACATAGGCTAGATAAGCTTTACATCCTTAGCGTAGCAATCGTTTCGTCTGTATCATCGTTAAAAACCTTTGCTTCTATTTCTCGCCTTTAAAAGTTACCGTTGCATTTTCTTCAGTTTTCAGATTTACTTTCTTATTTACGCAATCGGTCTGGGCATTGTTACCGGCTAACCAATCCATTCCTAAAATAACATCAAATTCTCCTAAAATGATAGCTATCAAGTCGACTGAGAAATGATGTACTGCTATTTCGATATCGCACCCTGGACACACTCGGTCTAGCGCAATTTGATCATCGTTTGCTAGCTTTATAATTAAGGTTTCTTCCAACCGTTGAATTTCACAATATAATTTAAGGGTTTTTAGCACATAAACGCAGTGAAAACATAAATTTAAATCTTAAAAAAAAATGAAACCCTCCGCAGGATCCATGCGAAAAATAATATTTAATTCGTAGTTCAGTATGTTTACCTTAAGAAGCTTTACGTTAATGAAAAGATGGAGGTCTTTAATGGCAATCCAAAAATGATGAACGGGGATCCTTAGCAGCTGCTCCTCAAGTGTGAAGCACTCCACCGGTATCCACAAAGTAAACGATGTAATGAAGGAGGAGGAGATGCAGAGAATTAGAGTTTTGTAAATCTTTTTGGTTGAGGCAAAAATAGGGTTTATAATAGTATATTTATAGGCAAAATTTTCAGCTGAAAATTTTCCCATAAAATATTATTATTATTAACCCTTTATTATTCTCACTAATAATTAAAACACCTTTTAATTATTAATCCTTTTTCTAAACACTTTAAAATAATTCTCTCACTTGATTTAATTTCTAAAAATTAAATTCTTAATTAATAATATTAAGAACTTTTTCTTAATTAATTTATAATCAATTAAATCTCATTTAATCAATTAATAAATTTGCCAATTAATTATTTATTTCATAATTAAATAATTATCAGCCATTATTAATTAATTTCTCCACCATTAAATTATTCCCTTTTATGGTGTGACCCTATAGGTTCAATATTAAGCCGGTAGTATTAATAAATAATAATAAAACTATTTTATCATTATTTATAAAAATTCTCTAATTCATTAAAGATGATTAATTAATTAATCATATTTATTCTACATCGTGAGGGATACTTCTCAGCATATCACGACTATCCGGATAATACGAATTCACTGCTTAGAATACCAAGAACCTATTCAGTGAGTAGTTACCGTATAATTAATTCCTTCTACCCTGCAATGTCACGATTAAATACAAGGCATGGAACTTGTGTCAAGCCTATCTTATTTAATCACTTGATTTACCATTCACTATGCTTAGTTCTATTTAATGTAAATTAGAAACTCCTTTCTAATTTCATTCACTCTGGCCAGAGATTCCTGAACTAACATAAGTGGATCAGCATTGAACATTCTCTTCCTACACTGGAAGGGATAAATCCTTTATTGATCATACACTATCTTTGTGTACAAATTCCTATACCCAGTAGAGCCCTTATAATTGTTCCTTGAGAGTAAGAACTAAACCAAAGCATAGTTGAGTGTATACAAGATGACTATGATGACCTCAAGTCTAAGGATACTTATACAACTATCACTATGTGAACAACTGCTGACACGTGAGTGAACTCCATCAGTTGTTCAGCTGTGTGAGTCATGTTCGGTGAACTTATTCTATAATAAGCACCTACATACTAGCTATAGTGTCACCACACAAATGTCTATAAGAACAGACATCCTGACATCCTTCATAATGAAGCAAGCATAGTATGTATCGATCTTTGCGGATTATTAATTACCAGTTAATAATCCTTCGACCAGGAACTATTTAAGTTTAGAGTTATCATCTTTTAGGTCTCATTATTATGATCTCATCACAATCCATAAAAAGCTTTACTCTAAACTGTGGTATATCTTATTTAAACATTTAAATAGATAGAGCCCGCAATAAAAACAAAACAAGCCTTTTATTAATATCAATGAAATCAAAACATATTACATAAAAGTTATTCCTAAATCATCATACATGATTGGACTTAGGACATATCTCTTTCAATCTCCCACCTGTACTAAAGCCAATCACTCTGGTATCTAATACCCATCTTGTCTTTATGACGATCAAAGTGACTATGAGAAAGTGGCTTTGTGAGTGGGTCTGCTACGTTGTTATGTGTGTCAACTCTCTCGATGTTGACATCTCCTCTTTCAACATTCTGAATTGCACCACCATTCTGAGTAAACACGTACCCTGACATGGATTTGCTATCACTTTCTGATTGAAAACTAGAGTTAGTATAACCCTCTATTTTCAACTCAGATTCACCACCAAAAACAAGAAAAATGTCCTGAGTCCTTCGCAAGTACTTAAGGATGTTTTTCACTACTTTCCAGTGGTCTTCACCTGGATTAGACTGATATCTGCTCGTCACACTAATTGTATAAGCAACATCAGGCTTTGTACATAATATCGCGTACATGATAGATCCTATTGCTGAAGCATAAGGAATCTTACTCATACGCTTTCTTTCCTCAGGTGTCTTAGGAGAAATTTTTTCGGAAAGGGACACTCCATGGCTCATCGGTATGAGACCACTTTTGGAGTTTTCCATGCTAAACCTTTTAAGCACTTTCTGGATGTATGTACCCTGGGTAAGACCTATCATTCTTCTAGATCTATCTCTATAGATCTTCATACCGAGAATGTAGGATGCTTCTCCCAAGTCCTTCATGGTGAAGTTCTTTGATAACCATACTTTGACTGATTGTAGCATCGGTATATCATTTCCTACAAGAAGTATGTCATCCACATACAATACAAAAAATGTTACCGCGCTCCCACTAACCTTCTTGTAGACACATGGTTCATCTATGTTTTTGATAAAACCAAACTCTTTGATTGTCTCATCAAAACGGATGTTCCATCTACGAGAAGCTTGCCTTAAACCATATATGGTTCGCAACAACTTACACACTAGGTGTTCATTTCCCTTGGAAAGAAAACCCTCTGGCTGTGTCATATACACTTCCTCCTCAAGTTCCCCATTGAGGAAGGCATTTTCACGTCCATTTTCCAGATCTCATAGTCGTAGTAAGCAGCAATCGCAAGCAAAATCCGAATTGATTTTAACAGGGCTACAGGAGAAAAAGTTTCATCAAAGTCAATCCCTTGCCTTTGTTTGAATCCTTTTGCCATGAGCCTGGCCTTATAGGTCTCCACCTGGCCATCTGCTCCAATCTTTCTTTTGTATACCCACTTGCACCCAATAGGCTTAACACCTTCAGGTGCCTCAACCAGCGTCCATACTTGGTTGGTATACATAGATTCCATTTCGGATTTCATGGCACTATGCCATTTCTCTGAGTCAACACTACTCATAACCTCATTATAGGTCACAGGGTTGTCATCATCAATGATTGACAACTCATTGTCATTCTCGATGACAAGGCCATAATACCTCTCAGGTTGGCGAGACACTCTCCCTGTCCTACGAATGGGCTGTTCCACAGAAGGTTGTTCAGTCTGAACAGGTGTTTCCACTTGATCCGTAATAGTTTGTGCTTCTTAAACTTCATCAAGTTCAATTTTGCTCCCACTATTTCCTTCAAGGATAAAATCCTTTTCCAAGAAGGTAGCATGTCTGGAGACAAACACCCGATGATCGGTGTAAAAGTAATACCCCAAAGTCTCTTTAGGATATCCCACAAAATTACATTTTACGGATCGAGATTCCAGCTTATCTGGGTCAACTTTCTTGACATAAGCTGGACATCCCCAAATCTTAACGTGTTTAAGACTCGGTTTCCTTTCTTTCCATATCTCATATGGTGTTTGAGGAACAGATTTGGAAGGCACCTTATTCAGTAAATATGCTGAGGTTTCCAATGCATAACCCCATAGGAATACTGGAAGATTTGCATAGCTCATCATGGACCGAACCATGTCTAACAAAGTTCGATTTCTCCTTTCAGATACCCCATTTAACTGTGGAGTATATGGAGGAGTCCACTGGGAGACTATACCATTTTCTTTGAGATAATCTAGAAACTCACCATTCAAGTATTCACCACCTCGATCGGATCAAAGAGTTATAATACTGTGTTTGGTTTGTTTCTCCACTTCATGTTTATATTCTTTGAACTTTTCAAAGGCTTCAGACTTGTGTTTCATCAAATACACATATCCGAATCTAGATCTATCATCTATGAAAGTCATGAAGTACGAAAATCCACCCATGGCTTGCGTAGACATTGGTCCACATACATCTGTGTGTACCAATCATAGCAAATCTGCAGCCCTCTCTCCATGTTTACTAAATGGAGATTTGGTCATTTTACCCAATAGACAAGACTCGCTTGTAGGATATGATTCAAAATCAAAGGGGTCAAGTAACCCTTCCTTATTCAATGTCCGCAGTCTATTTTCACTAATATGACCTAGCCTACAGTGCCATAAATAGGTCAGATTTTCATTATCTCGTTTTCTTTTATTAGTTTATTCAATTTGAAGTAAATCATGGTTTACGTCACATACATACAGACCATTATTTAAAATGCCACGTCCAAAAAGAACATTATCTCTAAGGATAGAACATTAATTATTCTTAATAATAAATGAAAAACCATCCACATCCAACATAGGAATAGAAACAATATTCCTCACAATAGAGGGAACGTAATAACAATTATTCAAAATAATAGTCTTGCCCGTAGGCATATGTAAACTAATGATCCTACAGATATGGCCGCAACCCTTGCTCCATTGCCTATACGTAGAATCACCTCATCTTTTTCAAGAGTCCTACTTCCCTTTAGTCCTTGCAACGAATTGCAAATATGAGAACCACAGGCGGTATAACTGAAGGGTTTTTAGCACATAAATGCAGCGAAAATGTAAATTTAAATCTTAAAAAAAAATGAAACCCTCCGCAGGATCCATGCGAAAAATAATATTTAATTCGTAGTTCAGTATGTTTACCTTAAGAAGCTTTACGTTAATGGAAAGATGGAGGTCTTTAATGGCGATCCAAAAACGATGAACGGAGATCCTTAGCAGCTGCTCCTCAAGTGTGAAGCCCTCTACCGGTATCCACCAAGAAAACGATGTAATGAAGGAGGAGGAGATGGAGAGAATTAGGGTTTTGTAAATCTTTTTGGTTGAGGCAAAAATAAGGTCTATAATAGTATATTTATAGGCAAATTTTCAGCTGAAATTTTTTCCATAAAATATTATTATTATTAACCCTTTATTATTCTCACTAATAATTAAAATACCTTTTAATTATTGATCCTTTTTCTAAACACTTTAGAAATAATTCTCTCACTTGATTTAATTTTCAAAAATTAAATTCTTAATTAATAATATTTAGAACTTTTTCTTAATTAATTTATAATCAATTAAATCTCATTTAATCAATTATTAAATTTTCTAATTAATTATTTATTTCATAAATAAATAATTATCAGCCATTATTAATTAATTTCTCCACCATTAAATCATTCTCTTTTATGGTGTGACCCTGTAGATTCAATATTAAGCTGGTAGTAGAAATAAATAATAATAAAACTATTTGATCATTATTTTTGTAAATTCTCTAATTCATTAAATATGATTAATTAATTAATCATATTTATTCTACATCGTGAGGGATACTTCTCAACATATCGCGACTATCCGGATAATACGAATTCACTGCTTCGAATACCAAGAACCTATTCAGTGAGTAGTTACCGTACAATTAATTCATTCTACCCTGCAATGTCACGATTAAATACAAGGCATGGAACTTGTGTCAAGCCTATCTTATTTAATCACTTGCTTTCCCATTCACTATGCTTAGTTCTATTTAATGTAAATTAGAAACTCCTTTCTAATTTCATTCACTCTGGCCAGAGATTCCTGAACTAACATAAGTGGATCAGCATTGAACAATCTCTTCCTACACTGGAAGGGGTAGATCCTTTATTGATCATACACTATCTCTGTGTACAAATTCCTATACCCAGTAGAGCCCTTATAATTGTCCCTTGAGACTAAGAACTAAACCAAAAGATAGTTCAGTGTACACAAGATGACTATGATGACCTCAAGTCTAAGGATACTTGTACAACTATCACTATGTGAACAACTGCTGACACGTGAGTGAACTCCATCAGTGGTTCAGCTGTGTGAGTCATATTCAGTGAACTTATTCTATAATAAGCACCTACATACTAGCTATAGTGTCACCACACAAATGTCTATGAGAACAGACATCCTTCATAATGAAGCAAGCATAGTATGTACCGATCTTTGCGGATTATTAATTACCAGTTAGTAATCCTACGACCAGGAACTATTTAAGTTTAGAGTTATCATCTTTTAGGTCTCATTATTATGATCTCATCACAATCCATAAAAAGCTTTACTCTAAACTGTGGTATATCTTATTTAAACATTTAAATAGATAGAGCCCGCAATAAATACAAAACAAGCCTTTTATTAATATCAATGAAATCAAAACAGATTACATAAAAGTTATTCCTAAATCCTCATACATGATTGGACTTAGGACATATCTCTTTCAATAACTTTTGAATAAATTCTTCAGAAACAAAAGATCTTGTGGCTTCAGAATCAATCTGTTAGATATATTTATGATGTCATGACTAATCTGATGTGTTTAGTTTCAGAACTTAATATCAGGACCTATCAGTACTTACTGGAAATCAGAACTTACTGAAGTCAGAACTTATATCAGAACTTAAAGCCGTCAGGATTTATATCAGGACTTAAGTGCAAGTACTTCAGATAAGGAATGCAGCTGATTTACTGGAGATGATCTGAACTAAAACAATAGAAGATATGCATGAAGAGTTGGACGGCTAGAAGACTTGTAGAAGATAATATGTGATTGCTATATTTTAGGAGACAAAATTATATTCCATATCAATTAGAAGATATCTTGTAACTATGTACTATATAAACAAAGCTTAGGGTTTACACTATATATGTTATCACTCTCGAGAATATTATTCATTATAACCCTAGCAGCTCTTAGTGATATTGTTCATCACCGAGAGAGTAGTTTAACCTACTTTGTAACAGAGTTTATTATATTGAATAAACTTGATTACTGTTACATACTTGTGTTCTAAATCAATTTCATTGTATAAACACTATATTCAACCCCCTTCTATAGTGTTGTGTGACCTAAAAAGTGGTATCAGAGCTACTCTGTTGATATACAAACAATAAGATCCGGTTTACAATCATGTATGAAGAAACCCAACCTCCACCCAAGCCCACCAAAACTCAAGACACTCAAAATAATCAAACACATAGTCGATATGAAACTATTAGGGTTCCCATACTGAGAGCATCTGAGTATCCTATATGGAAGGTAAAGATGGCTATGTTTCTGGAAGCTAGAGATTTACAATACTTTGATAGAATTAATGATGGACCATATAAGCTTACCAAGCTTTCTGTTGCAATTGATGATCAACCAGCAAAGATGATACCAAAAGAGAAAGGTGATTACACAACTGAAGACATCTTATCTATTGCCAAGG
This sequence comes from Apium graveolens, assembly GCF_009905375.1. Classification (NCBI taxonomy): domain Eukaryota; kingdom Viridiplantae; phylum Streptophyta; class Magnoliopsida; order Apiales; family Apiaceae; genus Apium; species Apium graveolens. Next base: position 155,546,010 of record NC_133650.1, read on the forward strand.
ATGCAAGGGTAAGGCATCTGCTGCATTGTGCAATTGACAATGTCATGTCAAACAGGGTAATTGGATGCAAGACTGCAAAGGAGATATGGGATGCTTTGGAGACAAGATGTAAGGGAACTGAAGCAATCAAAAAGAACAGGAAGACTATACTCACACAAGAGTATGAGCACTTTAATTCAAAAGCTGATGAATCATTAACTGATTTATATGACAGGTTTGCCAAAATCTTGAATGACCTATCACTGGTGGACAAGGAATATGATCTTGAAGATTCAAATCTAAAATCCCTTTTAGCTTTTCCTGAAAATTGGGATTTGAAGTCTACTACAATAATAGACAACTGTGACCTTACTGAAACTACTCTTGATGAAATTTATGGTATGATCAAGACTCATGAACTTGAGATGGATCAAAGGAGCAAAAGGCATGGAAGGAAGTCAAAGACAGTTGCACTTAAAGCTGAGGAGGAATCTCCTATAATGGTTATTTCAAAGAGGGGCAAAGGAAAGGCTCTCATCATACAGTCTGATTCAAAGTCATCATATTCTGATGATGATGATTCAGAATCTGAAAATTTATCTGAAGTGGATGTTGATGTAGAGATGATGCAACTGTGTGCTCTTGTGGTGAAGGGTATCACAAAGATAGCCTACAAGAAATTCAGAAAGGGCAAGAAGTTTTCCAGGAAAGGTGGAAGTTCTGAAAAGAAAGGGTTCAGAAAGTCTGAAGGCAAAGGAGGAAAGTCTGACAGAGGAGACAACTCAAATGTCAAATGCTACAATTGTGGTGAAAGAGGCCACATCTCTCCTGACTGCAAGAAAGGAAAAGGTGATAAAGGCCAGGTACTTATCACAAAGAAGAAAAATTGGGCAGACACTTCAAATTCTGAAGATGAGGTGAACTATGCCTTAATGGCAAATGCTGATAGCAGTTCTGATGCTGTTGAATTGAAGGTACCTCATTCAACTCTTGCATTTCATACTGATGATATTTCTGAGCTAAGATTATATCTTAAAACCATGTTCATAAGTTTTAGAGATCACACTTTAACAAATGAAAGATTAACATCTGAAAGTCTTGCTCTTAGAAACAGAAATGACTACTTAAAAAAAGAGTTAGTTATATTTCATCAAACTCAGAAAGAAAGAGATGAGGCTTTGTATGTTAGAGATGAAGTGCTAAAACTGAATAAATCTATTAAATCTGAACTAGAAAGAGATTAATGACAAAGAAGCAGATTAAGTATAAGCTGAAAGAGATTAAAAATGTGAACAAGGTCAAGGAAGCTAGGAACAATAGGAATGGAAAGGAAGGTGTGAATAAAAGCAATAATTATATGCTTGTTCCTAATGCTCCTAGAAAGAAATTCTATAATTGTGGAAACTCTAACCATTTTGCTTTTTTTGCAGGAAAAATAAAGATATAAACTCTTTATCTCCTAGATCAGGAGTTAAGAGTCAGTCTGTTAGGTTTAAACCACAAAATCCTTGTTTTCATTGTGGTAGTTTATGGCATTCTATTTATACTTGTAAGGAATATCATAGTTTGTACTACGATTATTATCAAATAAAACATTCTTTAAAGAAAGTTAGTGTAATTCCTTCTAGTTTAAAGTCTGATGCAAAGTCTGATATAAAGTCTGATAAAAAGCATGTTAGCATAAACTCTGAAATTAAATCCGCTACAAATGTTAACAAACTTAAAAAGGCCAAAGGATCCAAGCAAGTCTGGGTCCTTAAAACTAACCAATAGTGGTCTTTGTGATTGCAGAGCAACAGGAAAAACATCCTAGTTCTGGACAATGGATGTTCAGGACATATGACTGGAAATAAAGCCCTGCTATCAGACTTTATGGAAAAAGCTGGCCCAGGAGTTTCTTATGGAGATGGCAACATGGGAAAAACTCTGGGATATGGCAATATCAACCTTGGGAATGTCATAATTGAATCAGTAGCTCTTGTCTCAGGATTTAAACACAATCTGCTAAGTGTGAGTCAAATCTGTGACATAGGTTATCATGTGGATTTCTTTGAAGAACACTATGAAGTTGTAAGTAATTCTACAGGAAAAGTGGTTATGAAAGGTTACAGACATGGTAACATTTATGAACCAGACTTTCAACAAATTCTGATGGTTCTGCAATCTGTCTGTTAAGCAGAGCATCAATTGAAGATAGCTGGAATTGGCCCAAGAGGCTCTCTCATTAACAACATAAATGAGCTAGTTAAGAAAGATCTTGTAAGAAGACTGCCAAAATCAATATTTACTCCTGATGGTCTTTGTGACTCATGTCAAAAGGCAAAACAAAGAAAATCTTCATTCAAGAGCAAAACTGAATCCTCAATTCTTGAGCCTTATCACTTACTACATGTTGATCTATTTGGTCCAGTCAATGTCATGTCCATTACAAAGAAGAAATATGCTATGGTTATAGTGGATGAGTTCACAAGATACACTTGGGTGTATTTCTTGCACAAGAAGAATGAAACTGCATCTACTCTAACTGATCATGTCAGACAGCTGGACAAGTTAGTCAAAGATTGTGTTAAGATAATAAGAAGTGATAATGGCACTGAGTTCAAGAATTCAATCATGGAAGAGTTCTGCAAAGAGAATAAAGCAGGAATTTTCTGCACCTGGAACTCCACAGCAGAATGGAGTTGTAGAAAGAAAGAACATGACTCTAATCGAAGCTGCACGAACTATGCTTGATGAAGCAAAGTTGCCAACCTATTTTTGGGCTGAAGCTGTGCAGACTACTTGTTTTACACATAATGCTATACTCATAAACAAGCATGGAAAAACACCATATGAGACGGTGAAGAAAATGAAGCCAAATCTGAAATACTTTCATGTATTTGGATGCAAGTGTTTTGTTCTTAAGACTCATCCTGAACAGCTGTCAAAATTTGATCTAAAAGCTGATGAAGGAATTTTTGTTGGATAACCACTTTCCACAAAAGCCTTTAGAGTCTACAACTTAAGAACAAGGGTTGTCATGGAATCTATCAATGTATCTTTTGATGATAAAAAAAATCATGTCTGAAGAAGAAACTCCAACCAAGCCCACCAAAACTGAAGAACCTCCAAAAACCGTAACTCATAGTCGATATGAGACTATAAGAGTTCCCATGTTGAAACCTTCTGAGTATTCCATATGGAAAGTGAAGATGGCTATGTTTCTGGAAGCTACAGATCCAGAATATCTTGACAGGATTTATGAAGGACCACATATTCCAACCAAACTCTCTGTGGAAGTTGCAGGTCAGCCAACAAAGTCTGTACCAAAGGAGAAAAGAGATTACACTGCTGAAGATATCTCATCGATTACAAAGGATGCAAATGTAAGACACTTGCTGCATAGTGCCATTGATAATGTCATGTCAAACAGGGTAATTCAATGCAAAACTGCAAAAGAGATATAGGATGCTTTGGAAATAAGGTGTCAGGGAACTTATTCAATCAAGAAGAACAGGAAGACTATACTCACTCAAGAGTATGAGCACTTTGACTCAAAGCCTGATGAATCATTAACTGATTTATATGACAGATTTTTCAAACTCTTGAATGATTTGTCACTAGTTGAAAAAGAGTATGATATTGAAGATTCAAATCTTAAATTTATGTTAGCTCTTCCTGAAAGATGGGATTTGAAGGCCATAATAATAAGAGACAACTATAATCTTGATGAAACAGCTCTTGATGAAATTTATGGGATGCTCAAGACTCATGAACTTGAGATGGAACAAAGAAGCAAGAGGAATGGAAGAAAGTCAAGGACAGTTGCTTTTGTGGCTGAGGAGGAAAGTCCCAAAGTTGCTGCCTCAAAGAAAGGCAAAGGCAAGGCTCTCATCACAAAGTCTGATACTGAGTCATCAAGTTCTGATAGTGATGATGACTCAGAAACTGAAAGTATACCTGAGATGGACCCTGATGAGGAGATGATGAAGCTGTATGCTCTTATGGTGAAAGAAATTGAAGGGCATATGGCATAGCGTATTTGTATATTCGAGGATTTAACTCAACTCAAATAAGAATGTAATAAGTAAATAGTGGATCTATCGTCAGAGAGATCTCACAAAGTAACATCTGCCAAAGGGTTAAGAAACATTATTCATCTACAGACTTGAAGACTTAATTCACTGGAAGAAGCTCAAGAAATTGATCAAGCCTCAGTGATATAAATCAAGATTGTGGATTTAATCAAGTGACAGAGATCTCTTCAGGTTATCAATTAATTACAAGGATTTAGTCTGAAGAAAATCAAAGTCAAGACATGAAGAAATGTCACGGAAGTTAGTCACTCATGAACCAGACAGTACATCGAGTGTCAACGTTGAAGTGGTGGAATTGATTCATATATTCCAGTGATTTTCAGAAGATATTCAGAAGAATGGATGATGCTCAAGATTAGTATTAATTCTCTATTAATTAATTAAGTCATATAATTTAATTAAGAAAATAAATTATATCTGCAAAGATTAATTTATTGATTAATTGAATTAATTGATTAATTAATTCAGAATTAATATTAAGGTTTTTCAGGATTTTAATTGATTTAAAATCTGTTATTAATTCTTAAAGACAACCGATTGTATTAGTATGACAATCAATAGTCATACCGAAAGTCATGCTAATTCAAAAGGATTGTCTTATCAGATTTTTTATTACATTAAAATCTATTATTAATTCAGTAAGACAATCTGATTTTGAACTACTATGACAATCGGTATGACAATTGATTATCATACCGAAAGTCTTGCTAGTTCATTCTGATTGTCTTGCCAGTTCAAAGAGATTGTCATGCCAGTACATTCTACTCGACTGTTGGATTAAAAGAAGCAGCAGAAGACATTCATGCAATCAATCATACAGAACACACAAGTCAAGAGCAAAAGCAGAAAACAAAGGCACAACATTTCATTTTTCATCTGCTTTATTCAAGATCAAAATTCTAGATTGTAAAGTTAAATCCAATCCACTAGAATTATTTATCTTGTTCTTGTGTAACAATCTAGCGGATTAAAATCCTTAGAACTTAATCTCAAATCGCATTTAGCATTTGATCTTTTAATTGCAAAAATAGAAAAAGTTCATGTCGAATTTATTCTAGATTTGTAATAATTGATTTGAGATTAATCCCTTGTAAACGATACCGTTGTTGTAACACCTTTCAAGTTTAATAATAATTTTATTTAACTTGAATTTTGTTTCATATTTTTATTCCGTATTTTATTCGATTAAACGGTATTGTTTGTATTCAACCCCCCTTCTACAAATATATTGAGACCTAACAGGAATCACAAAGATTGCATATAGGAAATTCAGGAGAGGAAAGAAGTTTTCCAGGAAAGGTGCAAGTTCTGATAAGAAAGGTTTCAGAAAATCTGAAGGCAAAGGAGGAAAGTCTGACAGAGGAGATTACTCAAATGTTAAATGCTACAACTATGGTGAGAAAGGCCACATATCTCCTGATTGCAGAAAAGGGAAAAGTGACAAAAGCAAGGCTCTTGTCACAAAGAAGAAAAGCTGGTCAAATGCTTCAGATTCTGAGGATGAGCAAAACTATGCCTTGATGGCAAATACTGAAAGCAGTTCTGATACTGCTGATTTAAAGGTACCTCAAACTACTTATGCCTTTCATACTGATGATATTACTGAGTTGAGAAGATATCTTAAAACTATGTTCATTAGTTATAAAGGTCAAACTTTAACATGTGAAAGACTAACTTCTGAAAATCTTGCTTACAAGAAGAGGAATGATTATTTAGAAAAAGAGTTAGTCATGTTCCATCAAACTCAGAAAGATAGAGATGATGCCTTTTATGTTAGGGATGAAGTGCTAAAAATGAATGAATCTCTAAAAACTGAGTTAGAAAAGGAAAGAGAAATTATCAGAACTTGTACTAACCCTGGTAAAGCAACTCAGGATATTCTTAGTAGTGGAAACTGGAAAGAGGGCTTAGGCTATGGAGATGATAAGAACAGTAAGGGAACTGTAGAAACTGAGCCTATAGTTATTAAACAAAAACCAAAGGTAAATCCTGTTAAGTTTGTAACTGCAAAGTCTGAAATTGATAAATCAGAAGTTAAGGAGAAAGTAACTTCTGACAAACCAAAACAGGATAAGCCAACTGAAGTTAACATAGGCTTAATGACAAAGAAGCAGCTTAAGCATAAGCTGAAAGATGTTAAGAATGTAAACAAGGTAAAGCCACCTAGGAAAAAGAGGAATGAAAAGGAAGGTGTGAACAAAAGTAACAATTATAAGCCCGTTCCTAATGCTCCTAGAAAAACATGTCATAACTGTGGAAATTCTAACCATCTGTCTTCTTTTTATAGGATGAATAAGAATATAAACTCCTTACCCTCTAAGTCAGGAGTTAAGAGTCAGTCTGTTAGATATAAGCCACAAAATCCTTGTTTTCATTATGGTAGTTTATGGCATTCCATTTATACTTGTAAGTAATATCATAGTTTGTATTATGATTATTATCAAATAAAACCTTCTGTAAAGAAAGTTAGCATTTATTCCTTCTAGTGTAAGTTCTGATGCAAAGTCTGATATTGCAAATTCTGATAAGAAAACTGTTAACATAAACTCTGATGCTAAATCCGCTGCAAACATTAACAAACTTAAAAAGGCCAAAGGATCCAAGCAAGTCTGGGTCCTTAAAACTAATCACTAGTGGTCTTTGTGATTGCAGGGCAACAAGAAAAACATCCTAGTTCTGCACAGTGGATGTTCAGGATATATGACTGGAAATAAAGCCCAGCTATCAGACTTTATGGAGAAAGCTGGCCCAAGTGTTTCTTATGGAGATGGCAACATAGGAAAAACTCTGGGATATGGCAATATCAATCTTGGGAATGTCATCATTGACAAAGTAGCTCTGGTCTCAGGACTTAAACACAATCTGCTAAGTGTGAGTCAAATCTGTGACAGAGGTTATCATGTGGATTTCTTTGAAGAACACTGTGAAGTTGTAAGCAAATCTACAGGCAAAGTTGTTCTGAAAGGATACAGGCATGGTAACATTTATGAATCCAAGATTTCAACAAGTACTGATGGTTCTGCAATCTGTCTGTTAAGTAGAGCATCAATTGAAGAAAGTTGGGATTGGCTCAAGAAACTCTCTCATTTAAATTTTAACAATATAAATGAACTGGTCAAGAAAGATCTTGTGAGAGGACTGCCAAAATCAGTATTTGCTCCTGATGGCCTTTGATTCGTGTCAGAAGGCAAAACAAAGAAAATCTTCATTCAAGAGCAAGACTGATTCATCAATTCTTGAGCCTTATCACCTACAACATGTTGATCTATTTGGTCTAGTTAATGTCATGTCTATTGCAAAGAAGAAATATACTATGGTCATAGTGGATGAGTTCACCAGATACACATGGGTGTATTTCTTGCACACAAAAAGTGAAATTGCATCTATCTTGATTGATCATGTCAAATAACTAGATAAATTGGTCAAAGATTCTGTAAAGATTATAAGAAGTGATAATGGCACTGAGTTCAAGAATTTGATCATGGAAGAGTTCTGCAAAGACCATGGAATAAAGCAGGAATTTTTTGCTCCTGGAACTCCACAGAAAAATGGAGTTGTTGAAAGAAAGAATAGAACTCTTATTGAAGCTGCACGAACTATGCTTGATGAGGCAAAGTTGCTAACCTACTTTTGGGCTGAAGCTGTGCAGACTGCTTGTTTTACTTAGAATGCAACACTTATCAACAAGCATGGAAAAACACCATATGAGATGTTGAAGAGAAAGAAGCCAAATCTGAAGTATTTTCATGTATTTGGATGCAAGTGTTTTTTTCTTAAGACTCATCCAGAACAGCTATCCAAATTTGATCTAAAAGCTGATAAAGGAAATTTTGTTGGATATCCACTTTCTACAAAAGCCTTCAGAGTTTACAATTTAAGAACAAGGGTTGTCATGGAATCTATCAATGTCTCTTTTGATGATAAGAAGATTACTGGACTTGATGATTTCAATGATCATGATCAACTGAGATTCGAAAATGAAGTTTTAAATTCTGATTCTATAAATCCTGACAGTCTAAATCCTGATACTGCAAACTCTGATGGATTAAACTCTGATGTTATTGAAAATGTAGTGACTACGCCTAAAACAAATGCACCTACCTATGCAGGGGGAGCATAGTGAAGATCCAACCACATCTCAAGAAGCATCAGAATCTATAATAGGCTCTTCAAGTTCTGATTCATCAAGTTCTGATGGGCCAAGTTCTGATAATTCTAGAAACTCATGTTCTGATATTTCTGGAAACTCAAATTCTGAAGGATCCAACTCAGAGAGCATAATTTCAGGGGGAGCATCAGAAAAAGTTGATGAAGACAGCATGGATCATGGGGGAGCATCCAGTTTTAGAGAAAACCTTCCATCTGCAAGGAAGTGGACTAAAGCACATACACCTGACTTAATTATTGGAAATCCTGGTGCAGGTGTCAAAACTAGAACAGCTATATCAAATGAATGTCTCTATGATTCTTTTCTTTCTCAGACTGAACCAAAGAAAGTGGAAGAAGCTCTTCAAGATGCTGATTGGGTGCAAGCAATGTAGGAAGAGTTACAAGAATTTGAAAGAAATAAAGTCTGGACCCTAGTGCCAATACCAAAGAACAGGTCTGTTGTTGGTACAAAGTGGGTGTTCAGAAACAAAACTGACAGTGATGACATAATTACAAGGAACAAAGCAAGGCTGGTTGCAAAATGATACTCTCAACAGGAGGGAATTGATTATGATGAAACATTTGCACCAGTTGCTAGATTGGAAGCCATAAGAATCTTTTTGGCTTATGCTGCTCACAAGAAGTTCAAAGTCTTTCAAATGAATGTGAAAAGTGCATTTCTCAATGGAGAATTGGAAGAAGAGGTATATGTTGAACAACCTCCAAACTTTGTAGATTCTAAATTTCCCAATCATGTCTACAGGCTTGATAAAGCACTTTATGGCCTTAAGCAAGCTCCAAGAGTATGGTATGAGACTTTAGCTCAGTTTCTTCTGGAAAGTGGATTTAACAGAGGGACTATTAACAAAACCTTATTCTATCTCAACCATGGAAAGGACTTACTTTTGGTGCAGATATATGTTGATGATATCATTTTTGGTTCTACAAATGACAGACTTTGTAAGAAGTTTGCCAAGCTGATGCAGTCAAGATATCAAATGAGTATGATGGGAGAACTTAACTATTTTCTGGGCCTTCAAGTCAAGCAGAATGAAGAAGGAAATTTTATTTGTCAATCTAAGTACACCAGAAATTTGTTGAAGAAGTTTGGAATGCAAGATTGTTCAAATGCATCCACTCCTATGGCCACTGCGACAAAGTTGGATAAGGATACTGGTAAATCAGTAGATATTACTGATTATAGAGGTATGATTGGCTCATTACTCTATCTAACTGCAAGTAGACCTAATATCATGTATGTTACCTGTCTTTGTGTAAGATTTCAAGCAGATCCAAGAGAACCTCACTTAAAAGCTGTGAAAAGAATTTTCAAGTACTTTAAGGGTACAACTGATCTGGGATTGTGGTATCCTAGAGAATCAGACTTTAAGCTAATAGGTTACTCAGATGCAGATTTTGTAGGATGCAAAATTGATAGGAAAAGCACAAGTGGAAGCTACCAATTTCTTGGAGGCAGATTGGTTTCTTAGTTTAGCAAGAAACAGAAGTCAATTTCCATATCAACTCTAGAAGCAGAATACATTGCTGCAGGAAGCTATTGTGCACAGATTCTTTGGATGAAGAATCAGTTACGGGATTATGGGTTAGAATTTTCTAAAATCCCTATTTACTGTGATAATCAAAGTGCTATTGCTATGACAGGTAATCCAGTTCAACACTCAATGATAAAGCACATTAGCATTAGGTACCACTTCATAAGGGAACATATGGATGAAGGTACAGTGGAATTGCATTTTGTTCTAACAAATCAACAACTAGCAGATATCTTCACAAAACCACTGTGTGAAGCTACTTTTACAAGATTAGTAAATGAACTTGGAATGGTTTCATGTTCTTTCTCTAAATCTGCCTAGTTTATGTTCTGATACATCAGAGTTTATGATCAGTATTTACAGATATTACTATCTTTGTGTATTATGTGCTTAAATTGAAATTTGCTTAAGTGCTGATTGTTGTCTGATGTGAATTTCTAAACTCTGATAGTGATATGAATGTTTCTGTGACTATTCAATCCAATAAGGATAAATGTGCTAGATGCTGACCTAGTAGTCTTTAATATACTAAAGATCCCATGTTTGAAGTAATTGTTTATATGGAAATCTTTTAACACAAGCAAATTCTGATATTGAGCTTAGTTAAGTTTACTTTGTGTATCTTATTACTAAGTCAAAAACTAGAATAAATGCTTCTTATCTGTTAAGTTCTGATGTTAGTAAATCTAATGGATGTACTAAGTGCTGATAAGCCTCACTTATCAAAAAAAAAGAAAAGAAAAGAAATAAATATCAGGTACTCCTTTGAGATCTAGAGTAAAAATGTGGAAGGGAAGACCCATGTGCATTGCTGGTATTAAGTAATATGCATTAGAAAAGCAAAATAAAATTTTCCTGGTGACTTTTCACACTCTATGATTACTAGAGAAATACTCTGATAACAACATAAATTCTGATAAGCAGTCGTGACTCACTTACACTGAGAAGCCACTGTAAAATGGAATTTCAAAATATACATAAAATGAGCACAAAACAGTTGAGGTGGACTCATGCATGAACTCATTCTAAAGTAGACTTCAGAATAATGACAGATTTTGAGCAAAGTTCTTAGTTAAGCCTTATTTATAAGATGTACTGAAGTGAATCAGACTTTACTATTTATCTGATATTTAGCTTAATGCACACACTTACACTCCATATGAATGATGAAAATTTCTGTGGTGATAAATGTTGTTTTAAATGAACAGTTTATGTGTCAGATTGCATAAATTCCGAGGACAAGTTCTGATGGAAGTTCTGATGGTTAAGTTCTGATGAAACCATAACTGTATTTATGTGAAGAATTACAGGAATACACATTCACTTTTTGAGTTAAGGAGCCATATTCTGATGACTTTTAAATCCGGATAATACTCAAATTCTGATGCTGACATGGCAGTATTTATTTACTTGGTTTATTTTTGGTCATAACCTGTACGATAATATTTTTACAGAATATTGGTTTATGTGAGATAAAACAGTCATAATCATTATTGGTTAGTGGTTAGCGTGTATGTCTTGAAAAACTGCATGCACACATTAATTATTATTATATCTCGTGCCCATTAACTATGGCTTTAGATCTTTTACTGACTATTATTATTACACATCAGTCTAGGGAGTGGAGGGGTCATTATTTTTACTTGTAATTGTTACACATTCATCGCGTCCCTTAGTATTCCATTGCCTATTTAAATGACTGATCATTCATCAGTAAAACCACATTTGTTCATTTCTCTCAAAAATGGCATTTTTTAGTTGGTATTACTGTTATGGCACAGATACTGTGACTATCTTTCGAAATGGAATTCCGACCTCATATTCTATCCACAACATTCCATTCGTCATCTGGATTCAACTTCCAGAGAACATTAAAAATGATTTGTTTTCTTTCCAAAAAGAAGTTCATCTTCGTATTCTCAAACAGCAGGAGCAAATCATCCGTCTTGCTGTTCTCTTTGTTGAAAGTAGGAAGAAGAATTAATTGTCATCCATCTGTTTCACTTCACTGTCAGTAGCAGAAGAAGTAGTCTTTAGGTCTTCGTAGGCTTAGACTAAGGCTGTTGATGTTAAGAATTGTAGAATAGGACTATCTTGTAATTGCATGTAATTGATAAATTTCATGAAATGTACTCATCTGATATATCAATGAAACTTTCTTTTACAAGATTTGTTCTTTGTTTCTCAAATTATGTGACTGTGCATGTTTAATTGTAATTTATTAATCCTTACTTCATCGATTTTTAATTCTATTTTGTGATGAATGTTTTGATTAAATTCTGTTGATTTGAGGAAATAACTGAGGAACAGGTTCCCAAATCAGAACCTGTTGTTGTAGAAGCTGAGAAGGTTTCTTTCAGAAAGATATTGTAACTGGGAGTTCTAGGCCCCTCAAAAGGCTTAGAAAGTTAAATTCTGATAAAAAAGCTCCTACAGTGTCTCCATCTTTGAAAAAGTTAAAGAAACAGAGAGCTCACAGGGACATAGTTGAGTCAGATTCAGAGGATGTAGTGGAAGTAGCTAAGGAAGGGGATCAGGAATCTCTGATCTCAATAGAACCAATTGTTATTGAATCACTTCCTTCTACAGAACAAGAAACTGCTCAAGACAGAATTCCTACACCCCCTATATCACCTATAGTTGATCCAGTACATACTGAAGAACCAGGTACAAGTGCTGAAATTGATATTCATAACCTGATTGTGCCTGAGGTTTTGTACCTGGAAGCTCCACCAATTCAACTCACTCCATCGACAACATCAATTTTGAATGTTGATCAGAACCTGGCTGCAGATCAGAATTTAGAGGAAGATGTTGAAGCCTCTATAGCCTCACATACTGCTATTTTATATGAGGATGCTGAAACTGCAGGATCTATAAGTTCTGATGCTGCCAATGAAGAAACTACTGGTGAACTACTGCTAATTTAGATGCTGATGCAACTGGTCCATCAGGACAAGCACCTCAACAAACAGTTAATAAAGCTGATTTAGTCAAGAAGTTTGTTATAGGGGAAGAACCAGTACCTTGGAGTGAAACTCCTAGAGGAAAGGAGTGGACTAAGGAATTGAACACAGTTAGTTTTGTTCTTTCTGAAAAGATTCTTGCTGAGCATCTGGCAAAAGCTGATGAAATGCTGATAAATGAGGATTTCAAGACATAGCTGAGAGTTACTGCATTGAGTACTAGGCACCTTGAAGGTCAACACTCAACAACTCATGCCAAGGTGAATAAATTTCAAGACACCTTGATCCAGCAAGATATGAATGTGAAACTTGAAAAGAACAGATTTTTCAAGCCAGCCTTTGACAGAATTGCTTACATTGAGAAAACTCAAGAGAAGCAACAAACTCAAATTGAAGAAATTCTGAAGAATCAAGCTTCTCACCAAAATCAACTCAATGAGATCCAATCCTCGGTGGAATTGCTTGTCTCTCTTCTTTTACCTGCTGATGCCAAAAAGGAGGAGAAAGTGATTAAGTCCAAATGCAAATCTATTCAGACACTGAAAGGAAAGGATGATGGAAATGATGACCAGGGAAACTCTAACAAGGGTAGAGGTCAAGGTCAAGGAAAAGGACTTTCATCAAATAAAGCTAGAATTACAATTCAAGGAACAAGTTCTGATACTGGGAGAAGAATAAGTTCTGATAATGGTAAAAGGGTAAGTTCTGGTGAACATCTGGAACTTGATGAAGAAATTTCAAAGCAGTTATTTCTTAAAGAAAATCCAGGAATGGAATTTGAGAGTCTAAAGGAAGAAGAAGCTAGACTCAAAGCAGAAGGTGTCAAGACAAAATCTAAAGCTTCTATTGTTGAAAAGAAATTTCCAAAACCTAAGGGTATTGTGATAAAGGAAAGAACAAATTCTGAGGCAACTAAAGCCAAATCACAAATGGAAATTGATCCAAGGTCCAAGGGCAAAGAAAAAGTTGATGAACCTGTAAAGGTTTATATGCCAGTCATGGATGAAGAAATAACTGATGATGAAGAGGATGCTAATCTTACTCTGATGCATAAGAAGATTTTTCAAACAACCTCTGACATGGCTCATGTTGTTTAGAGTCAAGATATAGTAAGTTCTGATATGACAGTGAAGCAAGCAACCTCTGACATAGCTCAAGTTGGCTTTGTGACGTCCTCCAAACCCGGGTCAGAGGTTTGGGGTTCACAACAAATACACCATATAAAAACCTGTAAAAGAAATATTATTTGAAATGACCCTGCTTTACATAACCACGGATCGCAACACGTTAAAGTATGAAAATAAGCCACAACCTTAACTTTTATTACAACGCGCCAAATCCTAACTAATTTAATTTACAACTGATAATGGAATTATTCTTACAATCTTACTATCTCACTACCGCAATAAGCTCCTGCTAGCTCGATCCAACTCAATCTGGGGTCCTAGCTCGTTCATTGAACCGGGAAACCTCACTATCAACTGTATCCTTCTTTAACTGTAGAATACATAAAAAGATTCACAAGAGTGAGCTAACTAGCTCAGCAAGTCACCATGACAATAATTGAGGTTAATCAATGATCAAACGAGATGATTCAGAGGAATCAAGTTCATTGTTAAACAATCATTAGAATTGGATATTCATTTTAAGTTTTAATACCAAGGTTAGGCTGCTGATCAGTCATACACTAACCCCGAGCAAAGCACACAACATTGCTCTAATTACTGGATCCAAGGCACACATTGGCCTAACTTGACCATTGGTATGGTCTGACCACGAATTTGGTCCACATATATAAAAACTATCCAATCCTAAAGCAGTTCAATATGATAAACAATATAATTCGATAACACAAGATCATAATCAATGATGATTAAACATTTGAATAAAATGTAAGGAAACTCATGAATATCACAAGGGTATATCAGGGTATGTAAAAGAAACGACTTTCAATCTGTAAAAGAATCAGGTATTAGACAAATAGTGATTTTTCGAGGTATAGTTCTTTGATGTTATAAAGAGTGGTTGGAGTATAAAAGTTTCTGTGTTTTCAAACAATTTTGTTCCAGTGTTTGGTGTTTGGTAGTTATACATTTGGGGAGTAGTATCACATTTGTGTGATTTGGTATCTTAGGATCAACAAAGGATGGTTTACAAAGAATAAGGCTTACGGCTCAAGATCAAGAAAATCAGGGTTCAAGGGTAAATAGTTTAGAATACTTGCAATATAAAACAGGAGTTATTTTGAATAATAGCGACATATTATGAAACAGTTCGAAAATATTTGCGATATATCTTGAAGAAAAGTTCAGAAGTACTTGCCTTACAGGGCTTTACAACTATTACTGATCGACTCTGAGCCGACTCTGTCGCTCAGGCTTTATTGTCTATTAACTAGATCCCATTGGATTCGACTTTGATACTCAAGTGTTTCTGTTGAAACTCTACTGAGCTCATCGACTGACTACTAGGTCATCTCTAGTCCATCGTCCACTTCTAGGTTTCCGACTATAACCTACAGGGTTGAAATACCCTACGTTAGACATTCGATTATGCTTGACATTTCCTCGCTAACAATCTACCCGTGCATTAACAAAACTCAACTTGTACTACATACATTATTACAATACAGGCATCAGTTAGGGTTCACGTCCTCGTAACTCAATTCGGTGTTCATTTTCAGAAAATACTTATACTCGTCATTGTATGAAATTAGAGTTACTGGTTTTGGCAAGACGTTTCACTACAACATACAATCAGGTTTTGAATAAAACATTCATATATGTATTTACTTATACTCGCTCAACGTCCCGATAATTACCGGATACGCTCCCGTATTTCCGTAGGTTGATTTCCCGGAAATCAAACATCATCTCCTTTGTTTATCGGACTACCCGTCGAAACAATTCGACGTCACAATCAAAAGACAACCCAACAATTAATCCAATAATCACAAATTCCCAATCACCGGTATTATTCAATTATTACTATTATTCATATTTTATATAATTATTCATATTAGGACTCAGAATCGCGTCATCAAATTCCACCGTCGGCTCGCCGAGACTCATCGCCGACGGCGACAAAATTCGCGGGTTTCCGTGATATAGGACGTCCTTCACGAATTTCATTGATTACCTAACATAATTCTGCACGAAATATTTTTACTTCATAAATTTAATCAAATTGTTTTTCTGCAGAAACAATTAGACTTGATAATAAAATATAAAATTAGTCAAGGCAACACGCGACTACGCGCTGAAGAGAAGGAAACAGGAACACAACAGGGACACTAGGCTACGCCACCACCACCGCCCCGCCGGAAAATCGAGGGGGAAGGGCGGCAACAGAGCCACACCAAACAAAGCACGCATATATATATAATCACAGGTATATACACGCATCACACAGAGAAAAACAACTGAGGCAACAATCGGAGGGGAAGACAGCGGCCTACAAGCACAGAACACACACACCCATCGCCAGACCACCTCGCCGGAAAAGAAACCGGCGGTGGCCGGAAAAAGGACTCACCTAGATAGGGAAAGGGAACAACACAGACACGAAAATGAAACAGAATTTATTCCCGCTTTTAACAAATTAAAAGTATCAACTTGCGGTTGATATTAATCTCAAAAATTCCCAAAATAATTTTAAAATTCTTGGAATAATTCAAACTTAATAAAATATGAGTTTCATAATTTTTGAAGAATTCTATAATTAAATACATATTTT
Source organism: Apium graveolens (assembly GCF_009905375.1). Classification (NCBI taxonomy): domain Eukaryota; kingdom Viridiplantae; phylum Streptophyta; class Magnoliopsida; order Apiales; family Apiaceae; genus Apium; species Apium graveolens. The sequence continues at coordinate 155,562,468 of NC_133650.1, forward strand.
ACAATTAAATGAAATCAGAAAACATACTGGGTTAAATAATTAATAAAATATTGATTTCTCAATTTTATAAAATCCTCAAAATAATTAATGTAATTGTATAACCATAAAAACAATTTTAGAGGCATTCCGAATATTTATGCAAATAAATTTGCTCTAAATCCATATTTTTTTATATTAGAAATAATTCAATATGACTCCACAATTAATCCCGCGGATAACCCGGTACACCATAAATCACACCTAGATAATAATCAAACAACACAAAGCGGTCAAAACTAATACACATATTTTATTTATTTAATAATTTCCATAATCACATTTTTAAATAATTCAAAGATACACGAGTCGTTATAGGCTTGATATCAGAAGATAAGTAAAAGGAAACCTCTGACATTGCTCATGTTAAACCTTCAAAGATACTCCTACCATGATTCACCAAAGCTAAACATGCTCAACCTTTGAAGACTGCTACAAGTGGTTTTGAAGCAAGAGTTATTACAGGAAAGGAAGCAAGAGATAAATCTGGATTGGGTAGTTCTGATGAAAGAAGAGTACACAACACTACCAATGATCCAACTTCTTTAAGTGAACCAGGTGTTGGAGCAACTCCTGAAAGATTGAATCGACTTGAATCTGTATAAATGGTTTACCATACCTTCTTGAAAGAACATATCTGGTTATATTTTATGACAGATGGAAGGGTATACCATATTAGGCAGAATGCTATACCACTGAAGTATTTTGAGGAACTGTAACATGTTCTATTCATACTTCAAGTGAAAAACAGATTAACAGATAGTGTTGCGGGTTATATAAAGTCACAAATTCAAAGACAGAAGAAGCTTTATTCTGTAAAGACTGACAACACATACTGTCCTAAGTACAGAGATCACAAAGGTGATATTATCGAAATGAAGCCTAACTCTGCTAAGATTATAACTACTTTTCTGGGTTACAAGGCTGTGGAATTCAATCTAGAGTCTGACAAGGCATATCTGATTAGACTAGATCAGGAGATAAGAAAAGCTAAGATAAATAATCTCAGAACAGCTATTTTTCAAACTGGAGAAGATACAGCTGAATTGATAAATGCTAAAAGGAGGATGGTCAATGAACTTGAATATATTGAGAGATGTTTGTTGAAGAATTATCTCAGAACAACTCCTAATATCAAAGAGATCAGAAATTGAAGCCAAGTCAAAGATCTACAAATGATTAAATTCTGAAGTATATACAGACTGAAGCTGTTATCAGAAGTTAAAAATGGTAAAGCTGAAAGGACTGTAAGTTGTAGTAATCTAGTCAAATTCTCATGCATTTGTACTTAATGTTTTTGACATTATCAAATATCTGTTGAACTTGTATATTATGCTAATTTACAAGTTGGGGGAGATTGTTAGATATATTTGATAATGTCATGTGTAATATGATTTGTGTTTAGTTTTCAGATCTTACCAAACAGGATAAATCAGTACTTAACTTGAAATCAGCACTTATACTGAAGACAGAACTTAAGATATCAGAACTTAAGTTATCAAAACTTAAGTTGTCAGAAGATATTTATCAGGAGATAATATCAGGACTTAAGATGACTTTCAGATAAGGCAGGCGGCTGATTGAAAGGAAAGAAGATCGAGACTAAGATAAAAAGAACTATGCATGAAGAAAGAATTCTATAAAGAATAGAATACTTGGAAGAAAAGATAACTAGTTGATATATTTTAGGAAGCAGAATTATATTCCATATCAATTAGAATTTATCTTGTAACTGTATAGTATATAAACACAGGCTTAGGGTTTACACTATATGTGTTATCATTATCGAAGTTATTATTCTTTGTAACCCTAGCAGCTCTCGTGATAATTTGTTCATCACTGAGAGAGGACAGTTCCATATTGTAACATAGTTTATTGTGTAGAATAAAATATGTGTTCTGTTACTTGAGTTCTTATATTCGATTTGATTGTAGTAAACACTGTATTCAACCCCCTTTTACAGTGTGTGTGACCTAACAGAGCATCAGAAAATGCTGATGGAGACAGCATGGAACATGGGGGAGGATCCAATTCTAGAGATCAACTTCCATCTGCAAGGAAGTGGACTAAATCACATACACCTGACTTAATAATTGGAGATCCTGAAGCAGGTGTCAGAACTAGAACAGCAACATCAAATGAATGTCTCTATCATTCCTTTCTATCTCAGGCTTAACCAAAGAAAGTGGAAGAAGCTCTTCAAGATGCTGATTGGGAGGAAGCAATGCAGGAAGAGTTAAATGAATTTGAAAGAAATAAAGTCTGGACCCTAGTGCCAAGACCAAAGAACAGATCAATTGTTGGCACAAAATGGGTGTTAAGAAACAAAACTGACAGTGATGGCATAATTACAAGAAATAAAGCAAGGCTGGTTGCTAAAGGTTACTCTCAACAGGAGGGTATTGACTATGATGAATCATTTTCTCCAGTTGCTAGATTGGAAGCCATAAGAATATTTTTGGCTTATGCTGCTCACAAGAAGTTCAAAGTCTTTCAAATGGATGTGAAAAGTACTTTTCTCAATGGAGAATTGGAAGAAGAGGAATATGTTGAACAACCTCCAGGCTTTGTAGATCCAAAATTTCCACATCATGTCTACAGGCTTGACAAAGCACTTTATGGCCTTAAGCAAGCTCCAAGAGCATGGTATGATACTTTAGCTCAATTCCTTGTGGAAAGTGGATTTAACAGAGGCACAATTGACAAGACTTTATTCTACCTCAACCATGGTAATGACTTATGTAACATCCCAAATATGGGGTCAGGATTTGGTGTCACTAAACAATCATTATATAAAATAAAGAAATAAATAAATAACCCCTTGAATCCGGATCGTTTACAGGTTATGGTCTGAAATAAAAATCTAGCCCTTTACAACTCACAGTAACTAGCAAACAATTATAAATACCTTTGAACTAATGCTCTTGTCACATTCCTCTAACATCTTCAACATCTCGCAGCGGAAATTTCTCTAACTCCTGTTGTCTATCAAAGCTAATCACTTTTACCCTTATCTGTTTCTGGCAGAAATAAGAATTTACAAAGCAAGAGTCAGCCAAAAATGCCCAGCAAGTATATAATTTGAGTTTCAAGCATTAATATCAAAAGAAAAACTTCCGGATAAAATCTTAAAATAATTTTAAATCATTCTATTTATTTTGAGTGAGTGAGCGAATAAACATTGGCTGTCACCAGCCTTTAACTAAAATCCAAAAATGACAAGCGATCCCCCGGTTCATCTCCTGAATTAGGGTTTTGTCCAGTTTTGGAATCATGAAATCATTCGAGAGAGAATGCCGTTAATGGCGATCAATAACAATTTAGACTGGACACTAGTTCGCATCTATATTCTGCTGATCAGTCAGAATATAATGCAGATCTATATCTCAATATATAGATCTAGTCGGGTCCCCAGGCACTACAGCCCATCTCGACGCACTAGTCATCCCGGTCCTCAGGATTAAGTAAAACTCAATGCCCAAAATATCACTATCCAGCCCGTAGAGTGTTTTGATGTCAAATCATTTTGAATTCAAACATCCTAATTCAGGGTTCGCAAATAACCCGAAAGAATGGGTATTTGTTCAAGAGAGCAATCGAATTATAGGAACAAGAATAAATGAACATGCATAATATGAGTAATTGCAGCGAAATATAAAATAGTTAACTATTCTGAACTTAGAATAGGATCAAAGAAATAATTGCAGAAAATCACAAATACTTGCAGTATTTAAAAGAAAATCATGAATACTTGCAGTATTTAAAAGAAAATCACGAATACTTGCAGTATTTAAAAGAAAATCACGAATACTTGCAGTATTTAAAAGAAAATCACGAATACTTGCAGTATTTAAAAGAAAATCACGAATACTTGCCTCAATAAACTTCAATCGCTATTACTAGTTGACTTTGATTCGACTTGATCGTTTGGCTTTATCGTCAAACTACTATTCCATTCTGGATTCGATCCCGACACTCAGGTTCTTCGGTTGGAACTTCGTTGATCCCAACGTCTAATCACTAAATCAATCCTAGCCCAATGTCACGTCTCGGGTCTTCCGTCTAAACCTACAGGGTTGAAATACCCTAATTCAGATAACCGCTTAAGCTTAACATCAAACCGCCACCCTATTCTACCCATACGATTTCATAACTGAATTCATATTTATACGTATTATCGAAATACACATAACAATTATGGTTCACATCTTCGAAAATCGGTTTGGTATTTAATTTCGGAAAATGTATATATTTGTCATTTTGAAAAATAGGGTAATCGATTATTCATAAAATATCTTGTCACGTCACGCAAATCGGTTCTATAAAGTTCAATTATATCCTCGTTCGACGTCTCCGACAATTACAGGTTACGTTTCCGTATTTTCGGAATTAATTTTCCCGAAATTCGGGCAGCATTTCTTCTATTTATCGGCCTGCCCGTCGAATCATTTCGACGTCAAATCACAACCACAACACAATCCACAATCCAATAAACAATCCCAACCACCGATATGAATTCAATCATTATGTACTGTTATTCGTATTTTATTTTTTCATTTCGTTTCGAAATTTATTTCATCAACTAATTTTAATTTTTATTAATTTATAATTTAGGACTCGGATTAAAATCATCACGGTCCACCGTCCGCTCGCCGAAGCTCATCGCCGACGGCGATAAAATTTGCGGGTTTCTGTTTATTACGGACATCCGACACGAATTCCATCGATTAATTTTTCTAATTATTAGAATAAATATGCGAATAATCATCAAAATTTATTCGAGTAAATATAATACCAATTATCAAATAATTTCATCAATAATTCGGAATCAGATTCGGACAGTCACCAAAATATTCGAGTAAATCGAACAGAAAAACGCAGCAAGGACACAGGAACAACAAAGTCACAGGACACATCCACAACCACGCGCCACGCGCCATTACCCTCACTGGAAATGGAGAGGGGCGGCGACAACAGGTACAGACACACGCGCATATGCGCTGCAACGCCCACGGGACCACCACCATCTCACCGAAGTCCGACGAGAGGCGGCAGCAACAAACAAAGCACACCACGCAAGGAACACACACAGAAACACCCACAAGCACACACATGTATATATGTATATACATATCAATTCGAACGGAGATGAAACAAAAGACTCGCCGGCAAGAAAATCCGGCCGGACTTACCGGAACAGGGACGAAACCGGGAGGAAGAGGGACAACAGAGAGAGGGATCGAAGATGAGAGAGAGAGGAGAGAGAATCAGAGAGAAACGCGAGAGAGATTGGGAGAGAGAAAGAGTGACGGGAGGGAAAGATTGAGTAGAAAGAGATGAACGAGGCGGTGCAGGAGGCGGTGGGGTTTAGTTATATGTTTATTTTTTTCTTTCGTTGTTTTCTTATTTTATTTCCGTTATTCCCTGTTTCGAATAGCAATCGCGAATTTATCAATACACATCGTGTGCAGAAATTTATCGGAAATAATTCAAAAATAATTCTAAATATTTCTTAAAATATTTAAATATTTATGACTAATAGAATAACAGTTTAAAAACATTTCCAAATCGCGCATTAGACCTATATTTTACAATTTTAATGAATACACGAGCGATTAAATAAAAGCCATAATATTTTTGAAATAATTTTAAAATTCTTAAAATATTCAAAACTTAATAAAATAAAACTTCCATGATTTTTGAAACCATCTGGAATTAAATACGAATTTTACAAGTAATTGAAATCGGAAAATCATTTAAAGATAATTAATAAATAAAATATTGATTCCTAAATTTCATAAATTCTTAAAAATAATAAATAAGATTATAAAACAACAAAAATAATTTTAGGAGCAATTTTAGCATTTATGAGAATAAATATTCAATTAAATTATTTTAAAATGAATTAAATTCATACAGCTCGATAATTAATTATAAAATTAGTCTTCGCGTCCAACAAATCACAAACAATTAATAATACAGCAACACATAGCCAACAGATCCATCACATATTTTATTTATTAAATAATTCGATAATTACATTTACAGATCGGTTCCGAAAATAGGTTACTTAGTCGCTAAGTAACTCAAAAGACGATACGATATTAATATCAAATTTGGATAATTATCAAAACAGAGCTTCCTATAAAATAATTTATACGAAAATAAGATAATAATGTCTCATCTTTTGAGAATATGGATTCTTATCGATATATAAAATGATTTGCGTATCGAAAATTTCACACCGGGACTCGTACAGGTCAAATCGTACCCCGGATCGAAAAAGTCAAAACATGAAAAGTGTTCAGAATTATCAGATTAGGTTAGGAAGGAGTTTTCGGAAGAGTTTCGGGTTGTAAAAACGCAAAAGTGACTGAAGTGGGACACTTTCTGATTCTAAAAAGTAATTTTATAATTATGTAAAAATAATCATTGTTAATTCTATAAATCCCTATAAAATCATATGATTATTCAAAAATTACCACGAAAAAAAATACCAAAATTATCTAGATTTAATTCTGGATAATTGGAAATGAGAATATCTAAATTTTATCAGAAATAAACATTCAAATATTATTATCCATCGTCAAATAATTCACCAAAATTCACACAAAACATATATAATAATTATTCATTGATAAAAATCATATGCTGCCAATTTCTTGGAGGCAGATTGGTTTCTTGGTTTAGCAAGAAACAGAAATCGATTTCCACATCAACTGCAGAAGCAGAATATATTGCTGCAGGAAGCTGTTGTGCACAGATTCTTTGGATGAAGAATCAATTACTGGACTATGGGTTAGAATTTTTTAAAATACATATTTACTGTGATAATCAAAGTGTGATTGCTATGACAGGAAATCCAGTTCAACACTCAATGACAAAGCACATCAGCATTAGATACCATTTCATAAGGTAACATGTGATGGAAGGTACGGTGGAATTGCATTTTGTTCCAACAGATCAACAACTAGCAGATATCTTCACAAAACCACTATGTGAAGCTACCTTTACAAGACTGGTAAATGAATTTGGAATGGTTTCAGGTTCTTTCTCAAAATCTGTTTAGTTTTTATTCTCATGCATCAGACTTTATGATCAGTGTTTACAGATTGTCTTATCTCCATGAAATCTGTGCTTTAATTGTAACATATTAAATACTGATTGTTATCTGATGTGATTCTATCAACTCTGAAAGTGTTTTGAATGTTCTGTGACTATACAATCCAATGAGGATTATTGTGTTAGATGCTGACTTAGTAGTCTTTAACAAACTTTATATCCCATGTTGGAATTAGTTATTTATGTGGAAATCCATTACACAAGCAAATTCTGATTTTGATCTTAGTCAAATTTACTTTGTGTATCTTATTACTAAGTCATAAACTAGATTCTTGCTTCTTATCTGTCAAATTCTGATGTCAGTAAATCTTAAGGATGAACTACATGCTTGATAAGCCTCACTTATCTGAAGAAAACAAAAGAAAAGAAAAAAATTGAAATCAGGTACTCCTTTGAGATCAAGAGTAAATATGTGGAAGGGTAGACCCAAGTGCATTGCTGGTATTAAGTGATATGTATTAGAAAAGCAAATTTTTCTTGGTGACTTTTCACATTCTCTGATTACTGGAGAAATATTCCGATAACAGTATAAATTCTGATAGCAGTTGTAACTCATTTACACTGAGAAGCCACTATAAAAAGAATGTCAAAAGATGCATAAAATGAGCACAAACAATTGAGGTGGATTCTTGCATAAATTTATTCTATAGTAGACTTCAAAATTAAAGACAGATTTTAAGCACTTATCTTAGTTATGCCTTATTTCTAAGATATACTGAAGTTTATCAGACTTTAATCTTTATCTGATCATTTGCACATACACACACTCTCACTCCATATGGATAATGAAAATTACTGTGGTGATTAAGTTGTTTCAGATAAACAGTTCAGTATTATTTGCATAAATTCTGAGGATAAGTTCTGATGAAAGTTCTGATGATTAAACTCTGAAGAAATCAGTTAGTATTTGTGTGAAGAATCACATAAACAGTCATTCACTTTTTGAGTACAGAAGCCATGTTCTGATGACCATTAAATTATGATAGTAGTCAAGTTCTTATGCAAATCCTGATGGAAACTCTGATGCTTACGTGGCATTATTTAATTATTTGACTTATTTTTGGTATTTATTGTAACGGTCATATTTATCAGAAAATGATTAAGTGAGATAAAAACAGTAATAATCATTTGGTTTATGGGTTGCGTGTTTGTTTTGAAAACAGCATGTGAACAATAATTACTGCACATTTCCCGTTTCCACTAACCACTGTTTTGACTATTTACTGTGTGACAGGTGTCAAATGTCTGTTTTACTTCCAAAAAGAGTCGTTGAGTGGAAAGAGTATAAATTTTAGAGTTAAAAGATTTCACAATCTTTTACCTACTCTTACTTTATCTATTATTTCTTTTATTCTCTCTCTCTCTCTCTTTCTCTCTCTCTCTATTTTATAACGGACTCTCTTACAGGCATTTTATCAAACACCTTTCGTACACACAACTTTTCAATTAATTTCTTACAGAAATGGAACCAAAGGACATTATCTTTAATGGAGCCAAGTTCGTCCCCAACAATTATATGGCTATTCTCAGCAATGACGAAGCTCCATTAGATCTTCACTTCATCCAAGACTTTCTTACTCGCAGTTAGATTGGGTATGCTTTGACCCAACCACAATTACTCTCCGGAACACAGATATTGGAGGTTTGGAGGAGTGGAGTTTATGATGATGGTGGTGAAGCTAGGTCCCCAAGTATTATTTTCACAACAGGCGAAGATGAGCATCTGGTTACTTTGTCTACTGTTCGACAAGCTCTACATCTGCCAGAAAATTGCACTTTAAATGCTCAAATTAAAGAACCACTTCTACAGGGTATCATGGCCAATCTTGGCTATAAGAAAAGTCTGTCCAAGCTGGGACAGCTGAAGAGGCCATACATTAGAAGGGAGTGGAGTTTTTTCTTTGACTGCATCACCAGAGATTTTGCCAACAAATGCTCCAACTTTGATGCCATTCCCATTCTGAGTCAGCAAATAGGGTATGCACTTCTAAATCAAACTCTCTTTGATTATGCTACTGCTATTTTGGCTTTTATTGGGGATTGGATGAAGGAGGACCCAAATACTATTTATTTTGCTAGATTTTGTCAACTCATTTACAGTTTTTGTTGTTCTGATAATCCCCAAAACTTTAATGAGTCAATTCAACCTTTTAAACTTGCTAAAAGGGCCTTCACAGACTTGTTATCTACTGATAATAAGAAAGAGATACTAAGACCCCTTCAAATTCCTACATCAGTAAAACAGTTCTTAGTAAATTCTGATCCTCACACATACTCACCTATATATCCTGATGTTGCACCCACACAACCTACCACTTCTCAACCTCTACCAACACAACCTTCTAACTCTTAAGCACAGCCTACCATCAGAACCTATTTCCAACCAGCACAATCCTCTCAACGACAACCATCAGCACCTACTATCAGAACCTCATCCTCTAGGCCCAAAACCAAAAGGACTATCTCTGTGCCTAAATCTCCACCAAAGAGAAGAAGGAGGATCATTCTGAGGGATGAATCTGATGAGGATGAACAAGTATAGGTTCATGCATCAGAACCTGTGACTATAGTAGCTGAAGAATCAATTCTTCAGAAGGAGATAAAAGCTGAAGAGGTATCTCATTAGAAAAAGAATGAAGCTGAGGCTTCTGGGATTTTGAAAAGGAAAAGAACTTCAAGTGCTGATGCTGCTCAAGCAACTCCTTCACAACCAAAGTCCATATAAAAGAAGAAGACAGCAAGTGTGAAAATTACACAAGCTCAATATGAGGATGCTGAAGAAGCTTTGGAAGGGGATCAGGAATCTCTGATCTCATTGGAACTAATAGTGATTGAAGCTCTACCTCAACCTGAAGACACTATTCCAGACAGTGATCACACCTCCTATCTCTCCATTCAAGGAAACTGCTACAGTTAAAGATTCACGATTAAGTCCTGAAATTGACATTCATAGGCTGAACATTCCATCTGTCTTGTTTCTGGAAGCACCACAAGGACAAGTGACAACTCCAACTATTTCTCCATTAAATGCTGAAATACCAACTACTCCAATTCTGGATGTGGAAACAGATGAAGTTGTACCGGAATCTCTTACAGCCACACACAATCTTGTGTTGTCAGAAGATGATGAGCTTTCCTTAAGTTCTGGAGAATCAGCTCCAGTAAATAATCCAGCTCCAATTCTTGGAAAGGAGGCACTGCTTAAAAAGTTTGTTGAAGAAGATGCTCCTGTTCCATGGGAAGAAACTCATAGATGAGTTGAATGGACCAAGAAGTGGAATGAATCTGACTTCGATCCCAGCTCAAATGTTCTGAAAGATCATATTGCAAAAGCTGATGAGTTGTTGACAAATTCTGACTTCAAAGCTCAACTTAAAGTCACAGCTCTCAGTACTAAAAGTCTTCAAGGTCTACACTCCACAACTCAATCAAGAGTTGATAAACTTCAAGAATCAGCTGATAAGCTAGATATGGAGATCAAATTAGACAAAAAGAGGTTTATCAGACCTATTCATGAGAAAGTGGAAGCTATTGAGAAGGTTCAAGAAAAGCAGCAGGCACAACTGGATGAGGTCTTGCAGAATCAAGCTGCTCAACAAACACAACTCAATGAAATCCAATCTTCAGTGGAACTACTTCTTTCTCTACTCCTATCCGATGATGCCAAAAAGCGGGAGAAGGTAGTTAAATACAAATGCTCAACTAGTCAAGTACTGAAGAAAAAGGATAATTCTGAAGATGACCATGGAAACCCTAGTAAAGGTCAAGGTCAAAGCAAGCAAAGCAGCAAAATTTCTTCACAGAAACTAATTTCTGATTCTAGCAAATCTTCCACACAGAAGAATACAAGTTCTGAAGCTGTGAATGCTCAAGTTCTGAATGCAAGTTCTGATAATTAAAGTCTGATATCAAGTTCTGATATTCTCATTCAAGGAGGAAGTCAAGACTCTCAGAAGTTTTTACAAACTCTGAAGTTTAAGGGAAGGGAGACTACTGTCTACTATAAGGATCCCAAGATTCAGACACTTAATGAAGAAATTGCTAGAAGATTATTTCTCAAGGATAATCCTGGAATGGATTTAGAGACTCTAAAGGAGGAAGAATCTAGATTTGCAGCTGACAAGACAAATCTTAAATCTAAAGCTTCTAATGCAAAGAAACCTAGGCCTAAGGAAAAAGGAATTGTGATCAAGGAAAGGTCAACTTCTAAGACTTCAAAGCCCAAGACAAGATCACAAGTTGAGATTGATCCCAAAGCAAAAGGGAAAGAAAAGGTTGATGAACCAACAAAGATTCAGAAGAAGAAAATTCCTTCAGTTCTAATAGATCCTTCCTATCAAGCTACAATGCATGATGATGATACTCTGATAGAAGAGGAAGTTGAATCTTTGAAGAGAAGTAAGAAACTGAAAGGAACAGAATTAACTACTGATAATGCTCAAACTACTCAAACTCTAGAAGCTCAGAGTTTATCAAATTCCGAGAAGCTATCTACTCAAGAAGATAATGAACCAACAAATCCTGATCAAGTCATCAAGACATCAACCTCTGACAGAGCTCAAGTTGATTTGAACAAGATGACAGTCACTGATAAGAAGAAACTCCTATGGAAAAATGTTAAACCATCAGATCCTAAGAAAAGTCAACTGCTATCTGATTTCATGACTGTTGGATTGAAAGCCAGAGAAGCAAGAGATAGAGTTGGATTAGGTTCTGAAGAAGCCAAGATCAAAACAGGAGTTGAAGTAATTACCAGAGATCCATTCTTATTAACTGACAAACCACTTAAGGAAGTTACACAAAAACATCTTGACAAGGTTATATCTGTTCAAGTGGTACTGGATGCTCATGATAAGAGTAATGTCAAAGAAAATCTGGTTCTATTTCTTGAAGATGGAAGAACATACAGAATGTTAGAATCAGATGTGCTGAACAAATCTTTGAAAGAACTTCAATTCTTTCATTATCGTTTGGAGATAAAGTCTGAGGTTACCAGAATATGGTCAAATTTCATCATAAAGACCATAAGGGATAAAGCCAGAATCTCTGGATCAAGGGTTGCAGAATTTATTCCAAAAATAGTTGAAGATGATGGAAGTGAAATTCCAATGAAGAAAAATTCTGCTAAACTTGTAGTTATTCTGAAAGAGAAATGTCTGTGCTATAATGAAGGCACTTCTCATCCAAGAGTAATCAGACTTGGTGATGGATTAGAAAGAAACCACATTTCAGCTCTTAGGACTGTAATCTACCAGAATGGAAGTCAAGATGAAGAAATGAAGCAAGTCAAGGCTACATTAGATCAAATCCTGAGAAATGCAGAACAGAAGCTGATATCAAACTTTGTCAGGAATCACTTTGGATTCAGATTGATTCAGTAAGATTGGTAAAAGCTGCAAGGACTGTAAGTTGTAGTTAGTTGTCTAAATAAACTTTCATTGCATTTGTACTTAAATGTTTTTGACATCATCAAATCTATTAACTTGTATATTTTTCATAATTTACAAGTTGGGGGAGATTGTTAAATATATTTGTGATGTCATGACTAATCTGACATGTTTAGTTTCAGAACTTAATATCATGACTTATCAGGACTTACGGGAAATCAGAACTTACTGAAGTCAGAACTTATGTCAGAACTTAAGACCATCAGGATTTATATCAGGACTTAAGTGCGGGTACTTCAGATAAGGATTGCAGCTGATTTACAGGAGAGGATCTAAACTAAAACAAAAGAAGATATGCATGAAGAGTTGGAAAGCTAGAAGACTTGTAGAAGATAATATCTGATTGATATATTTTAGGAGACAGAATTAAATTTCATATAAATTAAAAGATATCTTGTAACTGTGTACTATATAAACATATCTTAGGGTTTACACTATATGTGTTATCACTCTCGAGAATATTATTCATTGCAACCCTAGCAACTCTTAGTGATATTGTTCATCACTGAGAGAGTAGTTTAACCTACTTTGTAATAGAGTTTATTATATTGAATAAACTTGATTACTATTACATACTTGTGTTCTAAATCGATTTGATTGTATAAACACTATATTCAACCCCCTTCTATAGTGTTGTGTTACCTAACACAATCAATACTTGTGCATCTACAGAATTCACAGGAAGCATACATGCAACCACATTGGGACCCTGCACAGCTTCTTTCATTGACATATTAAAGGTCCTTCCTCTAGGCTGATTCTACTATGGTGGCGGAGGTAATGACAAAACCATTGATATACTGGATGTCATTACTACTCCTCTACAGTCTTTAGTGATATGTCCCTTTCTTCCGTATTTGAAATAAGTGACTTCTATCTTCCCTGTTGGGCATTCCCCAGAGTAGTGTCCCTTCTGCTTGCATTTAAAACACGTGACATTTGGCTTATTATAGATCCCTGTATGCTTCTTCCCACATGTTCTGCTGTCGAGTATTGGTGGTCTGATGACTCTCTGTTGATTTGGGGCTGGGAGTCGGTTGCCCGTCCTCTGATTGCCCTGTTCTATCCTTCTAAAACTTGCATTTTTCCGGGCTTAAAATCCCGGCCTCTTGTTGGAACGGTTCTAAAAACTCCCTGGTCCCTTTCCCTTTTGGGATGCTTCACTTTCTCCTTCAATTATTATAGCCTTCTGGACTACGGCTGTATAGGTCGTCAGTTCGAACACTGCCACTCTGCTACGAATCCACGACTTCAATCCCTGTTGGAATCTATTAGCCCGCTTCTCATCGGTATCTACCTGCTTTGGAACAAACCAAGCCAATTCAGTAAACTTGGCTTCATAATCAGTGACTGAAAAATTCCCTTGCTTTAATTTCAAGAACTTAATTTCCATCCGGTTCTTCATATAATGAGGAAAATACTTTTCCTGGAAAAAGCTCGGTGAATCTATCCCAAGTTACTACACCCTCTCCTTCAAGTACTTTCTTGGGCTCCCACTAGTAATTAGCTTCTCCCTTCAAAAAATAACTAGCAAAATCCGTCTTCTAATCTGCTTCCACTTTAACCAATGTAAATGTTTTCTCCATCTCCTTTAACCAGGCTCTTGCCTTGGTAGGATCTGCTGAACCTTCAAATTCTGGAGGCTTTACCGATTGGAACTGTTTGAAAATAACAACAGGTACCGCTGGTGGTGCTTGTGGCTCTGGACGCAGTGGTTGCTGTAACATCTGCTGCTGGAACTGTTGTTGATATTGCCGCATTTGCTGGTGTTAGTGCTTGATACAAAAGGGTCTATATCTGATCCGTCATAGCTACTGCTGCTACAGGTGTTAGTGCTTGATACAAAAGGGTCTATATCTGATCCGTCATAGCTACTGCTACTACATGTCAAAACTAGATACTACACACATACAATCCTAATCACACTATACTATGCTGCCTCTATCTACATATGTCACATCTAGTATAACATATCTGGTTGTCTGGCTGATCTCAAAACCCTGGTGGCACACGATCTATCTCCTGCTGAATCAAATCTAATACTGTCTCTGTCAATCTCATAGCGCGGTGATATGTTGCGTCAATACGGATGTCCTCCTATCTCAACTCTGCATACTCCTGCGAGGCTGCCCTGTAGATCTGTTTGAGCCTCTCTCTCATGTGTAATCTGGCTGCAAGCTCTCACTTGGCCAAACTCTTTGCTCTCAAACAACCCAAGAATCTCCCTACACTGATCCCTTCACATCTGCATCTCCTCTCTCATCCTGGCATGCTGATGGTATGGCACTGTATGCGGCTCTCGGAGGTCTTTCTGTGATCCTCTGATAGGTAAAGGTATCGGCTGATCAATAACCTAGTCCATGAACTCGACAGGCGAAAACTGAAAAACTCTGGGCACATGATCATAAATAGCTATAGGTGCTGGGAATAATACTGGTGGAACCCATGGATCAACCATCTGAGGGGATGGGGGTACATCAGGCTATGGAAATAGAACCTCTGGCTGTAGTTGCTGCACTGGCACCTGTGGCTCAAGCTCATCCCACTATGGAAAATCAACCATGTCAAGTACCTCAAACATCGGGAACTCAAGTGGTGGTAACTGAGGTACCTCTGGCTCAAAATAGGAAAAAAATCAATAGGGTCAGGTACCACTAACACTGGTGGGTCTGGTATCGGCTCTGGAGCTAGTGGTGCTAGCTCCTGCGGTAGTAGAGGTGGTGGTGGAAGTGGTGGAAACACCTGTGCTGACACTGGTGGTAATGGTGATCCGGATACTGTCCACTCTGACGAAGATACTGATGATGCCATCTGACAGAATAATCATAACACAAGAAAAGTTCAATTCCCATTCCTAGAAGTTACAATTTCCTAATCTAAGAAACTAACCAAACCCTAATACCATTATTCTTATCTTATGTGATCATCCTATCTTATCTTAACTCTAATGTTCTTATTTTCAGGGGCCAAAACCTAAGTTTTGATGTCAACTGTAACACCCTCCAAATCCAGGGTATTGATCTGGGTTATTACTATCACTAACTACCTTATTGAACCTGTACAATAATAATATAAACATATAATTACCCCTTATTACTACTACTCAGAATCTTTTAAAGTTAAGGTGTGAAAACAAAGACAACTTACCAACTTTATTACAACATCTCAAATAACCTATCTTATAAATCTTCTTTATTACAATCCAGTTATTTATATAAATTTTAAACTAACTTCTTTTATTCAAACCATAACTACAACTTATCATGATACACCTGCTCTGACATCTCAAAACTCTCTTTTGGAATAAACACTCTTGGTGCCAGAAGGTCCCGCTACTTAACCTGCTTCTTGACTACTCGGAGTCGGATGGGTTTCATTCTAAACTCTAATTGAAAAACAAGGTGAATAACAATAATAGGGGTGAGCCAAAATTGCTCAACAAACCTGCAACATTTATATATATATAGTGTAACGAGATAAAGTTAAATGAACCGGTAATCTGCTGGTTTGAACAACCATCTGTTTCTGTTGTGAGCAATGAAAGCCATTATTGGCGAGTATCAAATTAACTATACTGGACACAAAAACCAACATATGTACTATAACCTGCTGACCAGTCAGGATATAGCGCGGATCTATACCCAACTGCATAGACCCAACAACATATAGAGTACCCAGGCACTATGGCCTAATATTCAAGGGTCGGGTTCATACATGGCCAATATTGTAACCATCCAGTCTATAGCTTAGCATCCGGCACAATCGTTATGTTTTCGATGTATCCCAACATCAGAATATATCAGAGTATATGTATATGTGTGTATGTAACTATTGGAATATGAATAAAGAATTCAATAAATTAGGAGAAATCAGGAATCGAAATGAAATAGGAACAAAGGAATAACAATTGTGTATGAGTGTTTGAGATCAAGAATTATCAGGGTATAGTTATCATGAAAAGTTGGAAGCAATTTACTATTCTGAACTTAGAATAGGGGAAAAATTTGTTTAGTATATGATTCGCCTCGGGTAGTTCACAAATTTCTATCTCCGGCTTGATTCGCCTTGCTGGCGCTTAATCTATCCAGGAAAGATACTTAATTAGTTGACTTACTTCGTACACGTATCTCAGACTGAAACCACATAACCCTTATCAACTACCCATAGGAATATCTTCGATCTTCGGACTTTCTTTTTCCGTATCCAATATATAGGCTAAATAAGTTTTACATCCTTAGCGTAACAATCGTTACGTCTACATCATCGTTAAAAACCTTTGCTTTTTTTCTCGCCTTTAAAAGTTACCGTTGCATTTTCTTCAGTTTTAAGATTTACTTTCTTATTTGCGCAATCGATCTGGGCATTGTTACCGTCTAACCAATCCATTTCTAAAATAACATCAAATTCTCCTAATATGAAAGGTATCAAGTCAACTAAGAAATGATGTCCTGCTACTTCGATATCGCACCCTGGACACACTCGGTCTACCACAATTTGATCATCATTTGCTAGCTTTATAATTAAGGTTTCGTCCAACCGTTGAAATTTATAGTATAACTTATGAATAAATTCTTCAGAAACAAAAGATCTTGTGGCTCTAGAATCAATCAATATTTGTACATCTACAAAATTCACAGGAAGCGTACCTGCAACCACATTGGGACTCTACACAGCTTCTTTCATTGACATATTAAAAGTCCTTGCTCTAGGCTCATTCTGCTGTGTTGGTGGAGGTAATGCCAAAACCCTTGGAATACTGGCTGTCATTGCTGCTCCTCTACAGTCTTTAGTGATATGTCCCTTTCTTCCGTAATAGAAATAAGTGACTTCTGTCTTCCCTGTTGGGCGTTCCCCAGAGTAGTGTCCCTTCTTCTTGCATTTAAAATACGTGACGTTTGGCTTATTACAGATCCCTGTATGCTTCTTCCCACATGTTTTCTAATCGGGTATTGGTGGTCTGATGACTCTCTGTTGATTTGAGGCTGGGAGTTGGTTACCCGTCCTCTGATTGCCATGTTCTGTCCTTCTAAAATTTGCATTTTTCCAGGCTTGAAATCTCGGTCTCTTGTTGGAATGGTTATGAAAACTTCCTGGTCCCTTTTTGTTTTGGGATGCTTCACTTTCTCCTTCAATTATCATAGCATTCTGGACTACGGCTGTATAGGTCATCAGTTCGAACATTTCCATTCTGCTACGAATCCACGACTTCAATCCCTGTTGGAATCTATTAGCCCGCTTCTCATCGGTATCTACCTGCTTTCGAACAAACCAAGCCAATTCAGTAAACTTGGCTTCATAATCAGTGCTTGAAAAATTCCTTTGCTTCAATTCCAAGAACTTAATTTCCATCTGGTTCTTCATATAACGAGAAAAATACTTTTCCAGAAAAAGCTCGGTGAATCTATCCCAAGTTACTACACCCTCTCCTTCAAGTGCTTTCTTGGACTCCCACTAGTAATTAGCTTCTCCCTTCAAAATATAACTAGCAAAATCCGTCTTCTGATCTGCTTCCACTTTAACCAATGCAAATGCTTTATCCATATCCTTTAACCAGGCTCTGGCCTTGCTAGGATCCGCTGAACCTTAAAATTCTGGAGGCTTTACCGATTGGAACCGTTTGAAAATAACAACAGGTATCGCTGGTGGTGCTTGTGGCTCACGACGAAGTGGCTGCTGTAACATCTGCTGTTGGAACTGTTGTTGATGTTGCTGCATTTGCTGCTGTATCATCACCATTTGTTGTTGCATTAGGTGAAACATTTGGTCCATGTCGTGGTTATTGTTGTTTTGGCATTCGGTATTATCATTGGATGACTTAGTTCTAGTTTTTCTTTTTGGTGCCATGTTTCCGATAATAAAACAAATGGTTCTTTTAATAACAATTTATTTAAACAGGTGATATGAATAAAAAACAATTTTTATGGTATTAAAATAGAAAATTTAAACAGTTGATATTGGAAAAAAATAATTTACCAAATATCTAAAATGAGAAATTAGAACAGTTCAAAATCTAAACAAATCATTTAGAAATAATGAAAAATTTAAAATAATAAATGCTACAACATTGTTTTAAATAAAAACAACATTTGAGATATGGAAAAACTATAAAACAGTAAATTAAATATAAATGCTTTAAAGACTGCAATTTAAAATAAAAGGAAAAAGTTGAAAAAAGGTTTGTCTTATATATATGACACCAGCTACAGGTGTTAGTGCTTGATACAAAAGGGTTTATATCTGATCCGTCATAGCTACTGCTGCTACATGTCAAAACTAGATACTATACACATACAATCCTAATCACACTATACTATGCTGCCTCTATCTACATATGTCACATCTAGTACAACATATCTGGTTGTCTGGCTGATCTCAAAACCCTGGTGGCACACAGTTTATCTCCTGCTGAATCGAATCTAACACTGTCTCTGTCAATCTCATAGCTCGGTGATATACTGCGTCAATACGGATGTCCTCCTATCTCAACTCTACATACTCCTGCGAGGCTGCCCTGTAGATCTGTCTGAGCCTCTCTCTCATGTGTAATCTGGCTGCAAGCTCTCACTTGGCCAAACTCTCTGCTCTCAAACAACCCAAGAATCTCCCTACACTGATCCCTCCACATCTGCATCTCCTCTCTCATCCTGGCATGCTGATGGTATGGCACTGTATGCGGCTCTCGGAGGTCTTTCTGTGATCCTCTGGTAGGTAAAGGTATCGGCTGATCAATAACCTCGTCCATGAACTCAACAGGCGGAAACTAAAAAACTCTGGGCACATGAGCATAAATAGCTATAGGTGCTGGTAATAATACTGGTGGAACCCGTGGATCAACCATCTGAGGGGCTGGAGGTCCATCAGGCTGTGGAAATAGAACCTCTAGCCGCGGCTGCTGCACTGGCACCTGTGGCTCAAGCTCATCCCACTGAGGAAAATCGACCATGTCAGGTACCTCAAACATCGGGAACTCAAGCGGTGGTAACTGAGGTATCTCTGGCTCAAAATAGGGGAAAAATCAATAGGGTCAAGTACCTCTAACACTGGTGGGTCTGGTATCTGCTCTGGAGCTGGTGGTGCTAGCTCCTGCGGTAGTGGTGGTGGTGGTGCAAGTGGTGGAAACACATGTGCTGACACTGGTGGTAATGCTGGTTCGGATATTGTCCTCTCTGACGAACATATTGATGATGCCATCTGACAGAATAATCATAACACAAGAAAAGTTCAATTCCCATTCCTAGAAGTTACAATTTCCTAATCTAAGAAACTAACCAAACCCTAATACCATTATTATTATCTTATGTGATCTTCCTATCTTATCTTAACACTAATGTTCTTGTTTTCAGGGGCAAAAACCTAAGTTCTGATGCCAACTGTAATACCCTACAAATCCGGGGTATTACTATCACTAACTACCTTATTGAATCTGTACAATAATAATATAAATATATAATTACCCCTTATTACTACTACTCAGGATCTTTTAAGGTTAAGGTGTGAAAACAAGAACAACTTACCAACTTTATTACAACATCTCAAATAACTATCTTATAAATTTTCTTTATTACAACCCAGTTATTTATATAAATTTTAAACTAACTTCTTTTATTCAAACCACAACTACAACTTATCATGATACACCTGCTCTGGCATCTGAAAACTCCCTTCTGGAATTGGAATAAACACTCTTGGTGCCAGAAGGTCCCGCTACTTGACCTGCTTCTTGACTACTCGGATTCGGATGGGTTTCATTCTAAACTCTAATTGAAAAACAAGGTGAATAACAATAATAGGAGTGAGCCAAAATTGCTCAAAAAACCTGCAACATTTATATATATATAGTGTAAAGAGAGAAAGTTAAATGAACCGGTAATCTGCTGGTTTGAACAACCATCTGTTTCTGTAGTGAGCAATGAAAGCCTTTATTTGCGAATATCAAATGAACTAGACTGGACACAAAAACCAACATATGCACTATAACCTGCTGATCAGTCAGGATATAGCGCGGATCTATACCCAACTGTATAGACCCACCAATATATAGGGTACCCAGGCACTATGGCCTAATATTCAAGGGTACGGTTCATACCCAACCCATATCGTAACCATCCAGTCCATAGCTTAACATCCGACACAATCGGTATGCTTTCAATGTATCCCAACATCGGAATATATCAGAGTATATGTACATGTGTGTATGTAACTATTGGAATATGAATAGAGGATTCAATGAATTAGGGAATCGAAATGAAATAGGAATAAAGGAATAACAATTGTGTATCAGTGTTTGTGAACAAGAATTATCAGGGTATAACTGTCATGGAAAGTTGTAAGCAATTTACTATTCTCAACTTAGAATAGGGAAAAAACTTGCATGGTATATGATTCGCCTCGAGTAGTTCACAACTTTCTATCTACGGCTTGATTCGCCTTGCTGGAGCTGAATCTATCTAGGAAAGATACTTGTTTAGTTGACTTACATCGTACGCGTATCTCAGACTGAAACCACGTAGCCCTTATCAACTACCCATACGATTCTATCTGACTCGTATATAATTATCTAACACACAGAGTTCAAGTAATTACGTAAATCACATAGCATGTAAGGCACATAATTTATTTAGGCTTATAAATATTTTTAGAATCGAAACTAGACCTATATTGGCATTAACAAACAATATCTGACTCGATTCTTAATTTTATGGGATTTATTGGACTCGTATTTACCAATAATAAGGTCTACAAATGAATAAGTATCATAAGCCGACTCGCTTTCGAAAAAAATTATGGTTTGTAACTATTTTTAGTAGAATCGGGTCATTTTTCTTAGTCTAAGGGTCTTCGTTTCGATTAAATCGGATAAACGATTTAATTACTACGCAATAAACAAGATTAAATCAATTATCAATCAATTATAAACAATTATTCACAATTAATTAAATCTTACTTATTATTTAAATGATTATCTAGGAATTATCATATTTTAAAATAATGACTCCCCAATTTTTGGAATTAAATACAATTTACTACAAATTATTTAATTAAAATGATTAATTATAATTAATTAATCAATTAAAATAGATAATAAGTAATTTGGGAATAAGTAAATAAATGAATAAATGGTTACATTCTGAATCTCTAAAAATTGGAACACAACTCGAATTATTACGAGTTATTCACTAAAACCGATCAATTATCGAACAACTAATCAGTCTAAATAATTAATCTTCAACTAATAAATAAATAAATAAATAAATAAGTAAATAAATAGATAAATAATTAAATAAATAAATTTTTGAATTTTTGAATTCAGAAAATAATTCATAAATTATTTACAAAATAATTCAGATTTTAATCAAATTATTTATTTGATTTTCTAATTAATAAAAACTGATTTTCTATTTTTATAAAAATAAACCTAAATTATAAGAATCAAAAACACATTCCAGAAAACGAATTAGGGTTTCTTGGATCAAACCCGGGTCGATTTCCGGGTTGGAACCGGGTCGAACCCGGGTCACGAAGAACACCACCATGGCTCCGCCGCCGGTGGTTGTTCCGGCGAGGATTCACGGCCAAAACCTCAATTTCTGACTTGATTTTTCCTGCGATTTCACTCCACAACACCCCAGGACCTATGCTCTTTCTTCCTTCGTCGAAAACGCGGCCGGAAATAGGAGAAACATCGCCGGCAGCGGCGGTTTCCGGCAAGCACAATTCGAGGTCACAAGGAAATCGTTTGGTTCGATTTCAACATGGTTTTCATTCAGAATCTCATCAGTAACTAAAATATGCTAACATCATAATCCAATAATCCCTACAACGATTTCTCCAACCAAACACAAAGATTTTCCGGCCAAAATCCAAACTAACGATTTCGTACATGAAAAATTGCAAATAATAGTTCAAAATAAAGCTTATAACTCCTACAATCTAACCCCTATCATCAAAACAATCTCAGGTTACTGCAAATTCAAAAACGATTAAACTAAAAATTCACTAAACCCTAAAATAAGAACTAACAATTGAAGCTATCATTTGATGAAATAAACAGTGCAAATCAATCACAAATAAGCATATGAAGTTATCCCAACCATCAATTTCATCCCATAACCCCACAATCAAAGCCCCCAAATTCAGTTCATGAACCCTAAATTACGAAATCAAAATCCAAGCATCAAAACATGAAATTGTTGATGTTAACAGAAAGTGGAGGTCATAAGCTTCATTTTGGTTACTCACATGTGAGATTTGGACAACAGAATCACTATGAAATATGGGTTTGAATCTCTCAGCTGTTCTTCACCAACACAATAATTTCTTGGTTTTTCTGATTTTTTTATAATTAATTAATAATTAATTAGTAATTAATTAGCTATTTATACTAGTAAAAATAATACCCTAAATGAAATTAAGGCCCTAATTATATATCTAATAAAATTAATTGGCCCCAATTTTTATAATTTTTGGGTATTAATTTTAAATTTTTAAATATCCAATAAATACAAAATATATGCCAAAAATTCCCAAAAAATATGAATAATACAAAAATGCAAAGAAAAATGATATTTGATAATTTCATGACCCTATAAAAATAAAAATGTGATTTTTGTGGGGTTTTGATACCCGAAGGGGCCCGGAAAAGTCATTTTTCATGAAACGAGAAAATTTGTAAAATGTTTGGATGTTCAGAATATTGATATGGTATAGGCCATACTTGGAAAAATAGGGCCAATGATTTTATATGAAATATCGGCTATTAAAACACTCTTTGGACCGTATAAATTTTGATTTAAAAGCATTTAACTAGAATAAAACACTCGATAATTACCCGAAACATGTTCTGATCGAAACAGATTACGCGTAGCACATAACAGCTAGGGGTTTATAACTCAACACACTTACTGACATATTTAAACACACAAATCATCTTCATTAAGATATTATACAAGCTTAATTTCTAGGTCTTTACATAATGGCTCTAGTATACTTGTTCAAATTTATGTAGATGATATTATATTTGGCTCTACAGATGAAAAACTTTGCAAAAAGTTTGCCAAATTGATGCAAAGTAAATATGAAATGAGCATGATGGGAGAAATAACTTACTTTCTTGGTTTACAGTTTAAGCAAGTTAGTGATGGAATATTCATTAGTCAAACCATATATATTTATGATCTTTTAAAGAAGTTTGACTTAATGGATTGCACATCTACAAAAACTCCCATGGCCACTGCAACTAAACTTGAATTAAACACTACTGAAAAGTCTATGGATATTTCAAGTTATAGAGGCATGGTTGGTTCACTTTTATATTTAACAGCCAGTAGGCCAGACATAATGTTTGCTTCCTATCTTTGTGCTAGATTTCAGGCTGATCCTAGAGAATCTCACTTAATAGTTATTAAGAGAATTTTCAGATATCTCAAGGGAACACCAAAACTTGGCATTTGGTATCCTAGAGATTCTGGTTTTGATCTAACTGGGTATTCAGATGCAGATTATGCAGGTTGTAAAATTGATAGAAAAAGTACAACAGGAACCTGTCAATTTCTAGGAAACAAGCTAGTATCCTGGTTCAGTAAGAAGCAAAATTCAGTCTCTACTTCTACAGCTGAGGCGGAATATATTGTTGCAGGTAGTTGTTGTGCACATATTTTGTGGATGAAAAATCAACTATTGGACTATGGTCTACAGGTGAATAGGATTCCTATTTTCTGTGATAACACAAGTGCCATTGCAATTACTGAAAATCCAGTACAGCATTCAAGGACCAAGCACATTGACATCAAGTACCACTTCATTAGAGAACATGTCATGAATGGTACTGTGGAACTTCATTTTGTTCCAAGTGAAAAACAACTTGCAGACATCTTTACCAAGGCACTTGATGAATCCACCTTTACTAGGTTGGTAAGTGAGTTAGGTATGCTTAATTATTCTTAATTCATTTTGATGTCTAAGCAAATTGAAATGCAGCCAGAGTAAAATTTGATATTTCCTGAGAAAGATAAAATTTTGGCTAAGTCAGAATTTATGTCTCGACGAATGTTCATTATCCGTTGAAAATGAATATCCGTTGAATCTTATCATCCGTCGAAGTATCAATTATTACTTTGGGTACTTTTATCATTATCCATCGAATTTCACTTAATCTTAGCCGTTAATTTTAAGCATTATCCGTCAAATTTACTAACAGCCTGTATGTATATTTCAACGGATAATCTTAGAATTTTGACAGTTTTCTTTATTTTTAAATAGCTATTTTGGGCTAATTTGATTGGTTACTTTATTTTACTTTTTACATTTTGATAGTTTATTTCTGAGAAAGTATATAAGCTAATTTCATTTATATTCTTTATTTCTATCTTTCTCAAGCAATTTCCCTAACTCTTTTTTCTCCAAAGCAAAATCTTTTTCTCTCTGCAAATTACTCTCATTCCCAGCAATGGCACCAGTAGTCAAGATCATGTCCCAATCTGGATTTTTGTATGAAAAGAAAAACTTCGTCGCACTAGTGAATAAGGAGATTGCTGCTTCTGAAGATTACCATAAAGTGATGGATTCCATTCGAAGTTACAAATTGAAGTATGCTATGCTAGAGTCTCCTGTTATCTATTGCGAAGTGGTTGAAGAGATATGGACCACTGCTGCTTACAACTCAAGTGATAAAACCATTACCTTTACTCTCTAAGATACAAATTAGTGCATAAAAAGTGATATAATTCGTGCCTGTTTTCAATTGCCTGAGAATAATACACTAACTCCACACACAGACACAGATGTTAGTTCTATGCTTTTGACCCCACCAAGGTTGGTGATGTTAGAAGAAAAGGCCTCAAAAAGGAGTGGATCTTTCTCTGTGATTCCTTTATTAAATTATTTTCTGGAAAAATTAGTAATTTTGATGCTGTGACTTACTCACTTGTAAACATGTTATATATGCTGCTTAGTGATAAGTATCATAACTTTAGTGAGTGTGTCTTGTTTGAATTAGGTTTTAAGCTAGGGGATATTAAGAAAAGATCTAAAAACATATATAATGCTAGATTCTTTATGTTACTGGCTAACTTTGTTTATGAAGATCTTATCATTGAGAACCCAACCAGCAAGCTTGATTGTCGGATTCAAGAAAGAAGGGTTATTGCTGACTTGAATAGGGCAAACAATCTCAGTGAGGTTCCCCTTATTTACATGCCAATCATGGAACAACCTCAAGTAAATGAGGTAAATGTTTTTGTCCCTACTACTTCTCAATCACCTATCTCTTTGCAATCAACTGTGGCCATGGAACCTGTGACAGTGACCAAACAGGTGCCTACCCAAGCCACAAAACAAAAAATTTCAAAATCCAAGTCAAAGAAAGCCCCCTCTAGTTTCTCTCAAAAGAAGCTAGTTATAAAATCCACTAAAAACCAAGAGGGGAGTGTGAAGGGAAATAAGTCTTGTGAGGGAGAGGGTAAACATAAAAGAAGCCCTAAGAATAATGATGGAGAGGTGTGTGTAACCAAACCTAGCCACACTGCAGTTTCCCAACAAACTGTAGTGATTAATAAGGATATAAGCTCATTACTAGTTTCATCATCCCAAAAGGATGTTACTATTGAAACAAGCTCTCAACCAAGAGCACATGCCAAGAGGGTTAGGGATACAAGCTCACCCCAAACTTATGTATGAAAGAAGAAATCCAAAACACTTGGGGATACACAGGGTCCACACACTGTACAAACTGCAGTCAAAGACTTAGTTGCAACACCTTCTCAAATTCAGATTGATGTGGCTCCTGTAAATGTGGAGTCACAGCCAAAATCTTTAGTGATAGAAGCACCTCACACACAAAACTCACCCAAAAATTCTCTGGATGTGGACATGATTCACACATCAATTCCTGATTCTCCATCTTGAACTCTCATGGAGAAGCCAAAATCTACAGCAAGTGAGCATCATCTTTTAGATAATTTGTTGGCCTACTTGCCATTTCTTTCTGATTCTACTGAGTAATCTGTGCAAAATCTCAAATCAATCACCACAGATTCTATAGTAGTCTCTACTCCAAACTCTATCATTTCTACTATCTCGACGGATATTGTTCATCCGTTGACTAGTGATTGTATCTCGACGGTTGTGCTTAACAGCAATCATTCGTTGACACTTTCAACTACTGCTTCAATGGATGTTTCTCATCCATTGACAATCACTGCACAATCTAAAATCTCAACTGTTGTCACAAGTGTAGACGATCTAGTTGAACAATCACTCTTAGGATTGAGGGAAGGGAGTGAACAGAGTGAAAGGCTGAGTTGCTCTCAAGCAAAAGGAGAGGAAAAGAGTGATAACATGCAAGCTATTTCTTCCAGCTTGGGAAAAGTGAGTGAGTGGAGTCCCACCTTAGTAGGTGAAGGTGAGGGTGGGAAGCCAAGGGGAGTCCTTGATGCCAGAAAAGAGAGATTATGAGAGAAAAGTAGGTACAGAAGAATGGGAAGAGCCCATTGTAAGTGAGTTGAGCGATGTCAATGAGGCTGAAAAGAAACAGCTATTTCAGCAAGATTATCAAGTTGTCTTAAACTCTGTTTCTTATGAAGCTGAGTCATTTACTCACCTTGTTCCAGCTTATCAAGTTTTAGCTGAACAGGACAATGTGGCTGCTGAGAGGATTCTTAATTTGGTGCACACAACTGCTTCTATGCAAAGGGCCAAGGATGCAATCACTATCATGCCCTCCACAGCTAGTGATAAATTTGTCTATCTAATTGGTGGTTCTGAGGAGTTTGGGGATGAAGATGATGATGAAGAAGATGTCATGCACACATGGGGAGAAGCAGGCCCTAGTTCAAGTACAAACACTCCATCTTGGATGTTTAGCAAAGACTGTGATGAGCACCATTTCAAATCAACTGTCTTTCACATCATTCAACAAACTCAGAAAGCTCTTCAAGCCACTACAAATGCCAACACCAAGCAACTTCTTCAAGCTCACCTAGAGTCTCTTTAACTGCACCAAATTCAATCTCTAAAGAAAAATAAAGATGTCACTGAGCTCAAGACAAATTTGGTCAAGTCAAAAAGCACATTACTACATGGTTGGAGGCTACCTTTCCTAACACAACAATGTTGGATATTAATAGACAGCTGAGGAAAAACTCTGATCTAGTCTACAAAGTGGACTCCTTAGACACCAGGCTAAAGACCCTGGAAACCTCTATTACGACCGGAATTTTATGTAATATTATTTGTGGACTTTGTATAATATTAGAGCCGAATGCAAATATACTCAATGATTGTACGTTGTGTGAATGAAAATTTCTGCATTATAAATTGCTTTATATGGAATATGATTTTTTAAAGCAAAAGTTTATCTATTTCCCTTATTTTTAATTTATAAGGAATATTCTAAACCTTGGAGAAATTTTCATTTAAAAGTTATTTCGTTCACAAATTTCAAAAGTGATTTTATAAAATTTCTAAAAATTAAAGTTATTTTATGGTATAAATTTTATAATTTTTGAACTTGTATTTTATTTTATAAAAATAAATCTTTAAAAATTTATTTGTTATAATTAGTAAATTACATGGAAGCCCTTGCATGCAAATCACTCTTCTATTCTACCAAAGGGAAAATGAGACATTTCCAACCCCACTAAATCATTTGTTGTTAACCAAATTACCACACTAACCTTGCATGCAAAATGGCCTAACTTTAGCTAGAAGTCATTCTTGTACATTCTCATTTCCACTCATTTTCTTTGTCAAACAAAAGCATAAAACCAAAAACAAAGTGGGAGAAGTCGTTTCACTCACTCCACACTCCAACACACCTCATTTTTTTTCTCTCCTCCCCC
This sequence comes from Apium graveolens, assembly GCF_009905375.1. Lineage (NCBI taxonomy): Eukaryota > Viridiplantae > Streptophyta > Magnoliopsida > Apiales > Apiaceae > Apium > Apium graveolens. Next base: position 155,590,909 of record NC_133650.1, read on the forward strand.
TCCCTCCCTTGCTCTCGGCCGAACCCCCATTTCCCCCACTTCCTTCCATTTTCCATCCCATTTCTCATCTTCCTTACTGTAATTCTTCCACCTACATTTATTTCATATACTTCCCAAGAGTTTTGTGATTTGGGAGATGATGTTTCATGGTTGCATGTGTAGCTTTTGTGTGATCTCCAAAGAGAAACTCTTGATTCTTGTGAATCCAAGAGCTCTCTATGAGATATATTTTATATATGTGTTAACTAAGTGTTTTATGGAAAAACCATGCTTTAAAAACCTTTGCATTCTACTGAAATTTCATTATATAATCATGTTTATCCATGCATGCTAGTTTTAAGATGTTAATATGATGATCAACCATGTTGTGCATGCTACTCTTTTCGAAATCATGTTTTTATGTTTAAAAATCTATAAATTCGAAATATTGTACTTGAGATAGATTGTTTTCATGATATATTTCTTATTAATAGATAAGAGAAGATATATTTCATGATTATTAAGGAAGAGTAATAGGTATAAGTCGAATTTGCAAGAATTTAAACTTTATGCTTTGGCCGAAATCTTGTTAAGTATTTTCCATGAGTTGCATGTTATATTTTTATTTGCATGTTGATGTTCTTGGGCATGAATGATCTTCCCTCCTGTTAAGGCACTATTTTAGGATGTTGATTCACTAGGTTTGCTTTAGTAAAGGTTGGATGTTTGGTTAATAAGTGGGAGTCAAGGTGGAAAGGGATTAGTTAGTATTTGCATTTTTCCAGATTTGATGCACTAGTTTATGGGGAAGTTTTGAATGAGCATTAGTTGTGCACTTTGAGGCCCAAGCCACCAGAAGCTAGCACTAGGAGTATATAGAAGGTTTTAGGTGTTTGTTGGAGGTTTGTAAGTCGTTTGATTAGGTGCACGAGTGAAATCACAAAATCTGTCCAACAGGGGACATTTTTGTTGCAACTTAGAAATAGGAAGTTTTGACCATGTCATAAGTAAGCCCTAATTAGGCCCTCTTGGGCCTTAGTTAGAGGGAGTGTCAGAGGAGTTTTTCCAGCCATAGTTCATAGGATTTGAGTTAGAATAATGTGTCACAAGTTAGTTCAAGTCAGGACCTTTTCTGCCCAGAAAAACAGGGGAACCATGGACTTTAAGCTTAGGCCTAGGGAGGCCCAAGCTAGGCCCTTGAGCCACATAAACTTTGGGAGTTGCCTTATGATCAAAAGAGTCTAGTGTAGAAGTTTGGGAGGTAAAACTGTAGTGTAAGAGTGTCTAATGCACTCAAGAAACAATATATATCATTCTGAAATTTACCTTAGTAAGCACCTTCACTTACCATATAGTTTTAGAGCATTTATGAGTGAGGCCTAGGTTGACCACTATAGTTGCAAGATAGCATAAAGCCAGTGGAGTGAAAGGCCCAAGTGAGAGTCAGTGGGTTTTGGATGGTTTAGTAAAGGCACATCGAGTTAGGAGACCAAAGTTGAGACTTTGTCTAGTTTAGCAATCAAGTGACTTAGTTGGGGATCGAGATCATTCAAGCCTAGTATTGCATTATGGTGTGTGTGTGTGATATTATTTGGTATTAAAATATGATATGTGAGTATATGTGGCTATGTGTACTATTGTATTTATAAGGTGATTATAAATTGCGTGTATATAGGCCTAAGTACCATTTGTGTTTAATTTTGGGTTGTAAATAGGTTGAGTTGGTGAGAATATATTATAATGAGGTTATTATTATTTATGTAGGATCTCGAGACGAGGGTAAACTTGCCATAAAGGTCGAGTAAAGCTTCCAGTTGCTCCTACCTGCCAGACCAGTCCAGCCTTTCTCAAGGCAAGTGATTCAACCTGCTTTTTCGTTTACACTGCAAATGTGTGATAACTAGTTCCTATATATATATATGATGTGAGTATCCTGAGTTATCTTGTTATACTTGAACTAAGTGATTCTCAAATCTATCTTCGTATTATATAGAAATGCCATGAACCCTCAAGTACTTATTACAAGTAGATCAAAAGTCATACCATGCTAGTATACTAAAGTAATGGTGATGCCATGATAAAATAGAGATTTGTTATAATACTTTATTGATCCTTTTGATTATCATGATATTGATTCCTGAGAAATCTTGATATTGCACCCTGATGCTTTGATTCAACTCTTATAATAACCTCGATAGAAATTTTATCTTGATACCTAAAAACCAATCATTTCTTAAAGTCATTCATGATTGTTTGATAATCATATCCTTACCATAAATCTTGATACCCTGTTATACATTAAGCTGATGATCACTTTCTTTATATTTTAACACCTCTATCATATTTGGAACCAGTAATGCTTATCTTCTTGATGTTCTAATACCTATACCTTATCTAAAACCATTGTTTTAAGCCGAGTTTGGCATTACTTTTTCATATTATCCAATAGCCTTGCTAATTCTCCTTGTCAAAGTTCTTATAAATGGAAACCTTTCAATTACCCTAATAGAGTAAAGTCTAGTGGATCATGGCCCTGAGATTTTGTGACATATTTCCAGTGTTTCAAATTTGATCTATAATCCCTTGATAAAAATATTTACTGTTTAAGTGATTTTATTATCGATCGACATCAGTTTTTGAAATGATTAAAATGTGGATTTTCAGTCCCAAAGGGAGATAAATGTTTTCTTTGAATAGTGGATCTGGACTGAGACGCGAGTCCTTTCCACACTTATATTGTAGGCTTAAAAGTTGCCTAGGGATCCCATTAATGTTTTAGAACCCAGCGAGGTTCGGGATTACTTCGCGGCTGATCACCGGCTGTAATCCGTAGCGTTATAAAATGATTTTGATTAAGATATGATTTTGAAAATGTTTTGATTCAAGCAAATGATGCTATCACCCAAAATTTCATCTCTTGTTACTATTAGTTATATCTTCGCATTGTCATTCTTTAATATATATCTCGATTTTTGTTTTGTATCGTATTATTTAGCACTTGTTGAGCATTTGGCTCACTCCTTGCTTTAACCCTGATATTACAGCTAGCAGCTATGGTTAGATTCAAGCAAACAACACGTAAGACTTGTGATGCCGATGCGTATGTCCGAGCTCAGGTAGAATAAGAGATAGTTTTGTGTGAGGATTCGATATTAAAACCAATTATAATAGATGGTAGTGTTGGGCTGTTCCAAACCCTAAACTGTAAGATCTTGGATTCGGTTATATTTACTTTCTTTTAAATATTGTAATAGTTATATATTATGTATTGTTAAGTTGGGAGTGTGACAGGTTTTGGTATCAGAGCTACAGTTTAGAGTCCCTGGACAACCCAAATAGGTTATAGGATATATGTATAGGTGTTGTGCATATGTTGTGTACTTGATGATTACACAAACAAAACACCTAAGTAGATTTTACTTAGTGAAATAATGTAGCACTCGACGGATAAGGATTATAGTCCCGACGTATAAATCATTATAGTCCCGACGAATGATGACTTATTATCCATCGAGTGAGTAGCTTATGTAATAATGAGTCTGTAGCACATTTCTGCATACACCTTTGTATAGATTCTGTAGTAGCATATAAGTTATGATTGAGTTTAACTAGATATACATAATAGGTTGATTAATTGTACATAGATGATGTCTTGTAATTCTGCATAAATGAATTGAAGTCAAGTGCCAAAATAGCTACCGACGGATGATTAACAAAGCCATCGACGAATGATCAAATAGCTATCAATGGATGTTTAATATAGTAGTCGACGGATGATCAATGAAGCCATCAACGGATGATCATAAAGTCGACGGATAATCATGCACTCAACAGATAAAGAATTCAAATATCAGTTGACAGTGACAACTGGTCACATGCGTCGAAGTGTATGTAAATGGAATGATGAAGCCTATTAACTGGGTAATAGAGAACAAAGTAACAAAGTATTAGACCCGATAGTTTTTATAATGATCCTGTCTCTTGATTTTGTAATCTTGGTAATATATAAACCATGAAGTAGCAAATAGAAACTAAGATCTGAGATACAAAAAGTGAGAATCATTTTTAAGCAGAATATTTAGCATTTCTCTGTATTCTCAGTAGTTCATATTTATAAGCAGCTGTGAGCATTCTTGCACACAGAGTTCTCTCGATATAATATATATCTCTGGTGGAATTGTTTAAATCCACCAGAAAGTTTTTAAAGACTCTTGTTTTTAATTACTCGTGTTTTGGTTCACTTAAGTTTTTATTCCGCATTGTGCTAATCAATACACTTATATATATATATATATATTCGAGTTTGAACATTTTTGTTTTAAGAAAAAGGTTCAAGAATTCCATTCAACCCCCCTTCTGTAATTCTTTCTATATTGTTAAAGGACTAACGATTGGTATCAGAGCAAGCTCTTAACTTATAAAGAGTTTAAAGATCAAAACAATTCAGCAAGATGAACAAGTAGGATGTTGGAGTCAAGATTCCTTTTCTAGATAAAGATAATTACCATCATTGGAAGGTAAAGATGCATCTTCATATGCTTTCTCAAGATGAGGCCTATGTGGACTGCATAGAAAGAGGCCCTCATGTTCCAATGAGAGCTGCAACAGGAAACGAGCCATCAGTCCCCAAGCAAGGCATGAATGGTCTGATCCTGACATTTAACAAGTCAGGAAGGATAAAAAGGCCATGAATATTCTGTTTAATAGAGTTGATGCAGACATGTTTGACAACATTATCAACAACAAAACTTCCAAGGAAGTTTGGGATACTATACAGATAATCTGTGATGGCATAGAGCAAGTCAGAAAAAATAACATGCAACTCTTCATTCAGCAATATGAGCATTTTCACAATGAGGAAAGTGAGTCACTCAATGACATTTTTAGTAGGTTTCAAAAACTACTAAATGCTCTCAAGTTGCATGGAATGGTCTATCAGACTAAAGACTCTAATCTAAAATTCCTTAGATCTCTTCCAAAGGAATGGAAACCAATGACAGTCTCATTAAGAAACTCACAAAATTATAAGGAGTTTACTTTGGAGAGACTGTATGGCATCCTAAAAACATATGAGCTTGAAATAGAAAGGAGGATCCATTGCACTAATTGCTGAGTTGGAAAAGAAGAAGGAAGTGAAGATGGAAGCTGTTGAATCAACTTCAAAGGTCTGTGAGAACAAGAGCAAGGGGCTTGCAGTAGAAAGTGAAGATTCATTGAGCCAAGATGACATGGAGGACATTGATGAGCACCTAGCATTTATTTACAGGAGATTTTCTAAGCTCAAGTTCAGGAAGAACTTTGGAGTAGCCAAGCCAAATAGAAACATGGTGGATAAGTTAAAATTCAAATGTTTCAAATGTGGCTTGGCAGGGCATTTTGCCAGTGAGTGTAGGAAGTCAGATTCCAGTAAGAAAAAGTTTGAGTCTGTGGATTATAAGCAAAAATATTTTGATCTACTCAAGCAAAAGGAAAGGGCTTTTATTACACAAGAAAATGACAGTGCAGCAGATGGTCTGGATGAAGATGAAGATGTTAGCTATGTCAATCTAGCTCTAATGGTCAAGTCTGATGAGACAGAGACAAGTTCCTCAAGCAATCAAGTAATTACTACAAACCTTGCACATTTATCTAAAGCTGAGTGTTATGATGCCATTAATGACATGTCTACAGAATTATATCATTTGCGTGTTACACTTAAGTCTCTTACTAAAGAAAATGCTAAAATCAAAGAAAACAATTTGTTTTTAAGTGAGAGGAATAATGTGCTTGAGTCTCAGTTTATTGATTTTGAGAAATTAAGAATTGAGTGTAAGATTGCTAAGGAGGAATTAACCGAGTCCTTGAAAAAGGAAGAAATTTTAAAGAAGCAGCTCGAGCGTGAACAAGAAGTGATTAAAGCATGGAAAATGTCCAGGGATGTCCATGCTCAAATCACCAAAGTTCAAGGAATCGAGTCTTTCTGTGATGAAGCCTGGAAAAAGAACAAAGAGAAACTAGAACCTAATTTGGTAGATGGACTGCTAACATATGTAGACTCGACGGATGATGAGGACTATCCGTCGAATAACAAAAAGTGTTATCCGTCGAATGATGAAAATCCTCATCCGTCGGCTGTGAGCAAGCCCATTAGCAATGCCAAACTAGTTAAGCAAAATGAGAAGTATGGGTCTGTTTCCAAGAACTTTGTTTCATGAGAGTGAAGTCAAGTTAAGAAAGGGAAAAAAGGCTAATGTTGGTCACATGACTGTCAAACAGTTAAGTGACAGACTGGAAAAGATTGAGGTAAAAACAGAGACTAAAAGGAAAAACAATAGGAATGGTAAAGTAGGGATTAACAAACACAATAACTACACACCTGATAAATATGCTCCCAGAAAAATCTGTGTCAAGTGTGGTAGTGTAAATCATCTGTCTGTTAACTGCAAATCTGCCATGCCTACTTCCATGTCTGTGCAGCCTCAATTTCCTAACATGAATGTCATGCCTCCCATGCCTGTTAATGCTATGTCTACACAGAATATGAATGCACAGTTTGCTAATATGCCATTTGCACCTAATCCTTATTATGCTGCATATAGTATGCCACAAATTCCATTTAGCATGCCTTACTGGAATAACATGTTTACCCATAGCATGCCATTTCCTATTAGTCATAATATGCATGCTAATTCTGTTACAATGAATGGTTTCAAAGGCCCAACTCAAATGACTAAGGATAAATCAGAAATTCCTAAGTCAAATGAAATAAGGCTTAAGAAACAGAAAAAGAAAGCTAACAAGGCAGGACCCAAGGAAACTTGGGTACCAAAATCAACTTGATTTGATTTTGATGTGTGCAGGGAAATAGAAATAATCTTTGGTACTTGGATAGTGGTTGTTCAAGACACATGACTGGTGATTCTACCCTGCTCACAGAGTTCAAGGAGAGAGCTGGCCCAAGTATTACTTTTGGAGATGATAGCAAGGGTTATACTGTAGGATATGGCTTGATTTCAAAGGACAATATCATCATTGAGGAGGTAGCCTTAGTGGATGGTCTCAAACACAATCTGTTGAGTATCAGCTAGCTTTGTGATAAAGGCAATTCAGTAACCTTCAACTCATAAGCATGTGTTGTGACTAATAAAAGAAGCAACAAAGTGGTTCTCACTGGTGTGAGAAAAGGAAATGTGTACCTAGCTGATTTCAACTCATCTAATGCAGAATCTATAACTTGTCTTCTCAGTAAAGCAAGTCAAGATGAAAGTTGACTATGGCACAAGAAGCTATCCCATTTAAACTTCAAGACCATGAATGAGCTGGTAAAAAAAGAAATGGTAAGAGGCATTCCTCTAGTGGAGTTTTCAAAGGATGGACTGTGTGATGCCTCCCAAAAAGGGAAGCATATTAAAGCATCATACAGGAAGAAACTTGATTCAACAATTGAAGAGCCTTTGCAACTGCTTCACATGGATTTGTTTGGACCAGTCAATGTATTGTCCATCTCAGGGAAAAGATTTTGCCTAGTAATTGTAGATGATTTCTCAAAGTTCTCTTGGACATATTTCCTAAAGTCTAAAGATGAGGCAAGTGAAATCATCATCAATCACATAAGGCAAGTCAATAATCATCCTGATTTCAAGGTTAGAAGAATCAGGAGTGACAATGGAACTGAGTTCAAGAATTCGGTCATGAGAGCATTTTGTGAGGAAAATGGGATTCTGCATGAGTTCTCAGCAGCAAGGACTCCACAACAGAATGTAGTAGTGGAAAGGAAGAACAGATCACTTATTGAAGCTGCAAGGACAATGCTTGAAGAATCTAAACTGCCAACAAATTTCTGGGCTGAAGCTGTAAATACTGCATGCTACACTCAGAATATTTCTCTGGTTAATCAAGCAAGATGCATGACTCCCTATCAATTGTTCAAGAGCAAGAAGCCAACTCTAAACTTTTTTCATGTCTTTGGCTGCAAATGCTATATTCTGAGAAATCAAACTGATCAAAATGGGAAGTTTAATGCTAAAGCAGATGAAGGAATTTTTGTTGGATATGCTGTTGGTAAAGCATATAGAGTCTATAATCTAAGAACCAACATTGTTGTGGAATCAATACATGTTGTGTTTGATGATAAAAAGATAGAGATTACCATGAGAGCCTCAAATTTGACAATGTGGAGATGGTTAGTGATCACAGTGATGATGAAAGTGATCAAGAAAATGTATCTAAGGATAATGCAGATAAATCTACCACCAATAAGCACAAAACTCAACATCTGTCGAGTTGCACAATGCTTCATCCGTCGGAAGGCAATCTGCGTATCCGTCGGGAGACAACCTGCTTCATCCGTCGGTACTCAAAATTCACCATCCGTCGGATTATCAAAAGGAGCAGGAAGTCAAGGTAGATCACCGATAGAAAATTCCCCTTTCTCAAATCAAAGATCCACAAACTCAGGGGGAGTTTCAAATAGTCAAAATTCAATCACACATCAAGACAACTATGAGGTCTCTTCATCTAGAGCTAATCTACCTCAACAAAGGAAATGGACAAAAGATCACCCCTTTGTGCTTATCATTGGTGATGTTTCTTCTAGAGTTCAAACAAGAAGAGCAACTCAAGAAGAATGTCTATACAGCAGCTTTCTTTCCAAGGAAGAACCAAAAAAGGTAGAAGAAGCTTTGTTGGATCCTGATTGGATATTAGTTATGCATGAGGAGCTAAACCAATTTGAAAGGAATAATGTGTGGAAGGTGGTACCCAAGCCTAAAGGAAAGAATCCGATAGACACCAAGTGGGTATTCAGAAACAAGATGGATGAAAATGGTATAGTAGTCAGGAACAAAGCTAGATTGGTTGCTAAAGGCTATTGTCAACAAGAAGGAATAGATTTTGATGAAACGTTTGCTCCTGTTGCAATACTTGAAGCCATCAGAATCTTCTTAGCCTATGCAACCCATGTCAATTTCAAGGTCTATCAAATGGATGTCAAAAGTGCCTTTCTGAATGGAGATTTGGAGGAAGAAGTATATGTCAGTCAACCTCCTGGTTTTGAAAATCCAAATTTTCCAGAACATGTCTATTATATTTTGAAAGCACTTTATGGACTGAAGCAAGTACCTAGAGCCTGGTATGACACTTTATCAAAGTTTCTTTTGGAAAATCACTTCACAAGAGGTACTGTAGATAAAACATTATTTTTCAGGAATGTTAATGGCTCTAGTATACTTGTTTAAATTTATGTAGATGATATTATTTTTTGCTCTACAGATGAGAAACTTTGCAAAAAGTTTGCCAAATTGATGCAAAGTAAGTATGAAATGAGTATGATGGGAGAACTAACTTACTTTCTTGGCTTACAAGTTAAGCAAGTTAGTGATGGAATATTCATTAGTCAAACTAAGTACATTTTTGATCTTTTAAAGAATTTGATCTAATGTATTGCATATCTGCAAAAACTCCCATGGCCATATCAACTAAGCTTGAATTAAACACTACTGAAAAGTCTGTGGATATTTCAAGTTATAGAGGCATGGTTGGCTCAATTCTGTACTTAACAACTAGTAGGCCAGATATAATGTTTGCTACATGTTTATGTGCTAGATTTCAGGCTGATCCTAAAGAATCTCACTTAATAGCTATTAAGAGAATTTTCAGATATCTCAAGGGAACACCAAACCTTATGTGGCGCCCTCCAAACCCTGGTCAGAAGTTTGGGGTCCACACACACCTTATTTATAACCTGTTTATAACAATAATAAAGATAATAATAATATGCAGTGACCCTACTTACCAACCACCACGGATCGCAACAGGTTAAAGTATGCACACAAGCCAAACACACTATTATATTACATACCGATTAAATCCCATCTATTCAAACTCAAAACTGAGTAATAAACATTATTACAAACTTTTACAAACTTAAATTATCACAAAAGAAGCCTACTAGCTCAACTTCCTCAACTTGAACCCCTAGCTCTCGCGCTGGACTGGGGATCCTCGTTACCAACTGGTTCCTTCTTAACTGGAAAAGAACATAAACAATATTGCACAAATGAGCTAACTAGCTCAGCAAGTCACAATGAAAAAACTGAGAATAATGATCATCAGGTTAATATGGTTATGACATCAAGTGAACAATGGATTTTGATTTAGAATTGGATATTATACTTTTATTTTAAAAACCAAGGTTAGGCTGCTGATCAGTCACGCACTAACCCCGAGCAACGCACACAACACTGCTCTAACTACTGGATCCAAGGCACACATTGGCCTAACTTGACCATTATATGGTCTGACCACGAATCTGGTCCATAATTTTATAAAAACAATCCAATTCTAACATAATAACAGAATAAGCAATAATAAACAATAAACAGAATCATTAACAATATTGGATGTGTCATAATGAAATGGTTTCAATTTTCATGGGGATCAATATGGCATTTTCAAAGCTTGGATGCTGGGTATTGAAACAATTGGATAACAAAGGAATCAACGTTTTAGGGTTTCAAGGATTTGGTCTTTCAAAGCATAAGATACAATGGTTTTAGTATGTAGGTAATTCGATTCAGTGTTTGGTATTTAGTATGTATGTATTTGTGGAGTAGTATCGTATATTTGTGGTTCGTATTTGAGTATACAACAATCAATGGTCTAGAAAGAATCAGGTTTACGGCTCAAGATCAAAACTGGGATCATGGTTAGGGTTCAGTGCTTCAAAGCACTTGCAATATAGAACAGGTTTATCAATCACTATAATATCTCGAGAAAGTTCAGAACACTTGCCTGGTATTAGCTTATTATACTGCACTCGCTTCCAATTCCAACTGTCTTACTCTTCAACTACCTGTTTCCCTTTCTTACGTCTTGCCTCTTCTGCTCACATATCATAAGCATCTATCAATATTCAACTCATACGATTTTATTCCACACATACTTCTATCTACCTTTCGTTTCGCCCAAATCCGATTAACGGATTGAAAGTTATGCAATAAACAAGTAAACATCAAATATACAGACTGATTGTCAACAAACAAGTCACATATAACACATAACACGTCACATAATCAATGATATATGATTTATAAAGGAGACTCGGGTCATAAATAGGCTCTCGGGTATTTAAAATGATTTTTAAAACATTTTTCGGAATTAAAACAGGTCGTTGGATCAGTTTCGGAATATTAAACAGGGCTCGGTTGGCCAATTCTGGCTTCAAAACAATTTTATGATAAGTATCGAGCCTTGAAAATAATTTAGGATAATATTTTAAAGCTCGAAACTATTTTTTAGAATTTTTTTAAATCATTTTTAAATAATTAAATCTAATTAAATAATTAATTAAAATCAATTAACAATTAATTAAATCAATTAATCAATTAATTTTCGAATTAATTGACCAATTAATCAATTAAAAATTAATTGAAATTAATTAACTAATTAATTCAGATTTGTTTTTGAATTAAAAATAATTATTTTTTGGAATTAAAATAATAATTTTTAGAATTTTTAGAAATTAAAAATGAATTTTTATAATAAAAATAAATAGGAAATATGATTTTTAAATAATTTGTAAATAGGGATCCTAAATTTGCAAGTTTTGGAAACCTGGGGGACCAAACTGTATCATTTTTAAAACTACAGGTACTAAACTGTAATTTTCCAGGGGGGTCGCCGGAAAACGTTCTGTCTCGCCGGAGAAGACGATCTCGGTGTCCTCACCCCACTAACACCTCTAGATCAACACTACACAACACCAGGAACACAACCATGCAATCAATTCCTCCTAACAATCCCTGAGTTGGCCGGAAAATGGCCGGGAAGTTCGCCTGTTTCCGGCGAACTCGACGTAACTTTAAAATCACAACTCCCTTCTCTAAAGACCTCATTGATTCATGAAACTTGTACGACTGGATTGCAAATTTCACAGAGAACACAACCCACTATACCACAACAACTATCTATTCCAAAATAAGAAACCCCCAAATTTCAATTAAAAACATTCATACGGGTTATAAACCCTAATTTTAAAATTCGAAAATCAAACTCAAATTTGAACATGTTATTGAACTCCAAATCAGACGTATAATATATCAAAATCATCAGGAAAACAAGCTCTACAACATGCAATCATCAAATCATACAAACAATCATCCGAACAAAAATTCATATTTTTAATAAAAATAATTTGAAATTAAATAAAAATATAGAAAAATAACCTTGATTTCTGCAGTAAAACGAAGCTCAGAATCTGATAGTACTCTTCAAATCCTTCGTTTTGGTTACTCAAGCTTTGAAAACAAAGATCGATAAAGCCTTCGTTTTGCTGTTTGATTCTTAGAACAGTTTATGAAATTAGGGTTTTTCTCTGGAAAATTATATAATTACTATCTGCAAATGATTTTGATACGAAATAAAATACGGGAAAAGGCTATTTATAATTACGGAAAATTAGTATCCCGTTGGATCATTCCGGATATAAAACGGTACGTTTATTTATAAAAACTTATCCAAACGGTATCGGTTTTCGGGATAATTATCCAAATCAGTACAATTTGTACTGTGGTCTTGGTCTCAGTGCCTGGTTACACGTATTACGAGGTGATAATTGTGATAGTTTAATAAAAAGCTCCCGTTTATCGAAAATACGAGTTTTATTGATTTACAGAAACGAATATTATATCGAAAATGTTGCGCCGGGACCCGCGCAGGACAAACCGTACGCCGGATCGAAAAAGTCAAAACATGGAAAATGCTCGGAATATTGCAATTAGGTTAGGAAGGAGTTCTAGGGAGAGTTTCGGGTTCCGAAAACATAACAACGGATAACGTCGGTTGGTTCCCGTTTTTATAAAATAGATTTTAAATACTCGGAAAAAGATTTTATAAATTTCATATGATTCTTATAAATCCATAAATCATCATAAAAATAATTAGGAAGATATGATAATTATCTATATTTTATTTTGGACATATAAAAATTAAAATGCTCAATTAATATTATTTTTAAATATCCAAGCACAGATAACACTTAACAATTAATTCACAGAATAGATACTGAACACAGATAATAATTATTTATTGGCAAAAATAATTACACGATATACCCCGGATATTACATCCTTCCCCCCTTAAAAGGATTCTGTCCTCAGAATCTCCTAAGAAAATAGATGAGGGTACTTTTCTTTCATATCGCTTTCTAACTCCCAGGTTGACTCTTCAACCTTTGGGTTTCTCCATAATACTCTTACTAGCTTTACCACTTTATTCCTCAATACTTTCTCTCTTTCCTCTAGAATCTCTATCGAACTCTCTACATATGACAAATCTGCCTGGAGCTCTATTGGCTCATATTCTATTACATGCCTGGAGTCTGGATTATACTTCTTAAGCATAGATACGTGAAAAACATTGTGAATGTGCTCCATGTGCGGAGGTAACGCCAACTCGTAAGCTACTTTGCCAATGCCTTTTAGAATCTCAAAAGGTCCGATATATCTTGGGCTTAGCTTCCCTTTCTTTCCAAACCTCGTTAGTCCTTTCCATTGTGATACTTTCAGTAATACCAAGCTTCCTTCTTCAAATTCCATGTCGCTTCTTGAATGGTCTGCATATTTCCTCTGACGATCTTGTACGGCTATTAATCTCTTCTGGATAATTTCAACAACTTCCTTTGTCTGCTGTACCAATTCAGGTACAAGTATCTTGCGTTCTCCTACTTCATCCCAATACACTGGAGATCTACATTTACGTCCATAAAGGGCTTCATAGGGTGGCATCCCAATGCTGGCGTGGTAACTGTTGTTATAAGCAAACTCTACCAGAGGTAAATGCTCGTCCCAACTTCCTTTGAAATCAATTGCACAAACACGTAACATATCCTCAATTGTCTGAATCGTTCTTTCATTTTGGCCGTCCGTCTGGGGGTGATAAGCCGTACTCATATTTAATCTCGTTCCCAAACATTCTTGAAAACTTTTCCAAAATCTTGAATTAAACCTTGGGTCTCGATCAGATACGATAGACACAGGAGTTCCATGACGAACTACAATTTGCTTCAGGTATATATGGACCAACTTGTCGAGCGAAAATCTTTCATTTATAGGCAGAAAATGAGCTGACTTGGTAAGTCTATCCACTATAACCCAAATGGCATCATGATTAGCCCTTGTCCTTGGTAATCCAACTATGAAATCGATGGTAATATGTTCCCACTTCCACTCTGGAATCTCCAATGGCTGTAACAATCCACTTGGTCTCTGATGCTCTACTTTAACTCTCTGACATGTATAACATTTGCTAACCCATTCCGCAAGTTCCCTCTTCATATCTGGCCACCAATAATTCTCCTTTAAATCCCTGTACATTTTGGTACTCCCTAAATGGATGGAATATCTTGAACTATGTGCCTCTTGTAAAATTTCATTCTTCAACTCCATCACCGGTGGAATCCAAATTCTAGATGAAAACCTCAGAATACCTTGATCATCCTTTTGCGTGCATAATTCTTCACCTACCAAACGGTTTATATCTTGATCCATTACATCTTCCTGACATTTATTTATTTTCTCCAACAACTCCGGTTGGAAAGTCATACTGTACACTTTTGCTTCATCGGGCTTGTGAACTTTAATCCCCAATTCCAATTTCTGAAATTCTCTATATATTTCTTCAGGTACTGATAACTCATTTAACCTTTCCTTCCGACTTAACGCGTCTGCTACAAAGTTCACTTTACCGGGATGATAATTAATCGAGCAATCATAATCTTTGATCAATTCTAACCATCTCATTTGCCTCATATTAAGTTCCTTCTGAGTAAATATGTACTTCAAACTTTTGTGATCCATGTAAATCTCACACTTCTCTCCATACAGGTAATGTCTCCAAATCTTCAAAGCAAACACTATGGCTGCTAGTTCTAAATCATGAGTAGGATACTTCTATTCGTATGGTTTCAATTGCCTTGACGCATACGCAATCACTTTATCGTGCTGCATTAGAACACATCCTAATCCTTTGTGAGAAGCATCGCTATAAATTATGAAATTCCCTTGATCGTCTGGAAGTGACAAAACAGGTGCCGTGATTAATCTTCGCTTCAACTCCTGAAAACTTCATTCGTACTTGTCGTTCCATATAAACTTTTCATTCTTTCATGTAAGCTTTGTCAGTGGTGTTGCAATCCTTGAGAAATTCTGGACGAATCGACGATAATATCCCGCCAATCCCAAGAAACTTCTTACCTCGGTGGGTGTTCTCGGTCTCTCCCAATTTGTAATTGCCTCGATCTTCACTGGGTCCACTTTGATCCCTTCGTTACTAACTATGTGTCCTAAGAACTGAACCTCCTGTAACCAAAACTCACATTTCGAGAATTTAGCATATAACTTCTTTTTCCTTAAAATCTCCAAAGTTGTTCTCAAATGTTCCGCATGATCCTCTTCCGTCTTTGAATAGATTAAAATATCATTTATAAACACAATAACGAACTTGTCCAAATACTCCTATAAAATTCTATTCATCAGGTCCATAAATGCTTCCGGGGCATTGGTCAATCCAAAAGACGTTACTAAAAATTCATAATGTCCATACCTTGTTTGGAAAGTTGTCTTTGGTATATCTTCTGGCTTGATCTTCAGTTGATGATATCCCGATCTTAAATCAATTTTGGAGAAGTACTTGGCTCCCTTCAATTGGTCAAACAAATCGTCAATTCTAGGTAACGGATACTTGTTCTTGATTGTAAGCTTATTGAGCTCCCTATAGTTGATGCATAGTCTCATGCTTCCATCTTTCTTCTTGACAATTAATATCGGGGCTCTCCACGGGGATATACTGGGTCTAATTACTCATTTCTCTAACAACTCTTGCAATTGCTTCGCTAGCTCTTTCATCCTAACGGGTGCCATTCTGTACGGGGCCTTAGATACTGGTTCTGTTCCCGGTGCTAAGTCGATTGCAAACTCAATTTCTCTATCTGGAGGAAGTCCTGGTAACTCATCGGGAAACATGTCTGGAAATTCATCCACTACTGGAATATCTTCAAGTTTTGCTGGCTCCTGACTTCTGTCGATCACATATGCTACGAAATACTCACATCCTTGCCGTAATAACTTCTTGGCTTGAATCATTGTTAAAAACTTCTTTACTTGCTTCTAGCCCTTGAACGTTACTATCCTTTCGTCTGGCGTCTTTACCATTACCTTCTTATTTCGACAATCTATCTGGGCATCGTGCTTAGATAACCACTCCATTCCTAAGATAATGTCAAATTCTCCTAACTTAAATGGTATCAAATCTACACAAAACTTACTACCAGAGATCTCAATCTCACAATTCCCACAAACTTGATTAACAAATACACGTTCTTGATTTTCTAATTCCACAGTCATCATTTCATTTAAATACTCAACTGGACAATTTAACTTACTAACAAAATCTTGTGAAACAAATGATCGGGTTGCTCCTGAATCTATTAACACTTTGGCACATAAAGAATTCACATTAAGCGTACCTGCCACGGCATCAGTATCCTAGATAGCATCCTTTACAGACATGTCAAAAACTCTAGCCCTTGGAGTCTCATTCACTGTTGGGGTAGATCCCATAATCCTCAATGCATTACTGACTGGGGCTGGTGTCTTGCAATCCCTGGCCATATGTCCTGGCTTTCCACATTTGAAGCACGTAAATCCAATGGCTGGAACCTTCACTGCTGGATTCCGGATAGGCTGATCTTTATTTGCTGACTCTCTGGCTGGCTGATTTTGGCACTCCCTTGAATAGTGCCCTTTTCTGGTTACACTTGAAACAAACTACATTCAACTTATTACAAACTCCCCCATGCTTCTTCCCACATACTTGACAATCTGGAAAAGTTAATCTCAACTGATTCAGCTGATTCGCATTAACTGGACGGTTGCCCTGGCTTCCGTCGCCTGCATTATGTCTCTTGAAATTAAAATTCCTCCCTGGCTGAAACTTGCCCTTCTTAAAATTTGGAAACTTCCCTGGTTGTGACTGACCTTCATTTCCTTCATATTTCCTTTTCTTGCTTTCCTTCTCCTTCTGTGACATCTCACTCTCTGTCTCCACGATCATAGCCTTCTGTACCACTCCTGCATAGGTATCCAATTTGATAGGGATAAATAAATTATGATAGTATAATTAAATACTGCCAGGTATGGGCTGCTAGGCCCAATAAATAGATATACGATACTCAAACCAGAAAGGTTAAAGCTGATGGACCAGTTCAGGCCTGATGGAATAAAAAAAGGCCCAAAGGCCCTGATTATTAATTAATTTCGTAATTAATTAATAAGGGAGAAATCAGATGTTGAAAAGAGTCCCAATAAGGATATAAATCCTTAGAGATTAGCCTCAAGGGGACCTAAAAAGATAAGGAATCAGCTTCCTACTTCCTAGGACTCCTAAGTCTATCCTAATTCAGAGGCTTGTCCACCAAGTCTCCTATACCAAGTCCAATTCAAGGACTCCCACATCTATATAAGGGGTCTCACCCCACAAACCAAGAACTACGTTTTTTGACTTGATCCTTGGCAATCAGCAAGGTACGTAGGCATCTTGTTAAGGCAGATTGAGTCACGAAACACAAGAGCAGTCAAATCGAGCCTTGGAGCTCACGTTCCTTAGTATTAAATACAGCAATTATATATAGTAGTTTTAATCCATAACATTTGGCGCCGTCTGTGGGAAAGACGGAACAACAACCATGGCGAGAACACGGAGAACAACCAGCACTCTGGAGGAGGGAACACCATCAGGGACAACCCAGGTGATTTCATCAACCGTGGAGGTTCCTCCCCATTCAACTTATGCATCTACTCAGGGGGAAGCCCAGACAGGGGCAACTCATCCTCAGCCACAAGGGACAACTCCCCCGACTATTCAAGGTACGAATCCTCAAGTTCAACAAATACATATACCTGTGAATTCTCGACCCGTCGGGTATGAATATTCAACTATTGTTACTACTAACCCCCCTTATGGGATGCCCCTTCACCCTGAGGTTGGAGGAAGCGGATATGCTGGGCGAAGTGAAGCACGAGGGCGGTCGCCCCCCTATATACGAGGTT
The DNA here is from genome assembly GCF_009905375.1 of Apium graveolens. Classification (NCBI taxonomy): domain Eukaryota; kingdom Viridiplantae; phylum Streptophyta; class Magnoliopsida; order Apiales; family Apiaceae; genus Apium; species Apium graveolens. Next base: position 155,608,971 of record NC_133650.1, read on the forward strand.
TGGATCATATCCCTGAGGATCGGGAATTTTCTGGTCCATACACTGAGAGAGACTCCAAATCTTCGGATGATGAAGTGGCCCCGAGAAGGAGGCGTCCTGGAAAAGAGCCAATGGCCGATGGAAGGCAACGCCCCCAAAGCACCCCAGGGGCGAATCCCCAAGAAGTGCAGGAAAAGATCAGGGCTCATGAGGCTGAAATCCAAAGGCTGAGGCGTGACTTGGAGGCTCACCAAGCCACCAGAACCCACATACCTCCTAGGGGGAGAAATCCTCCTCCTATCATAGACCTGGATGGTCCGGTAAGAAGAAGGGCTGCTGTCCCAAGAACTGATCCAAGCAATCTCCTTCCCCTTGGAGATCCTGATGATCCAACTCCACCCTTCACAGAAGAGATAATGAATGCCCATATCTCAAGGAAATTCAAGATGCCCACTATCAAAGCCTATGATGGCACGGGAGACCCCGCTAATCATGTTAGGACATTCTCTAATGCACTGCTGCTGCAACCCGTGAACGATGCTATAAAATGTCGGGCCTTTCCTCAAACCCTGTCGGGTATGGCTCAAAGATGGTACAGTCGCCTACCCCCAAATTCTATTGGATCATTCAGAGAATTAAGTCAGGCTTTTATTAAGCAATTCATCAGTGGAAGAGTCCATGAGAAAAGTTCAGCATCTCTTATGAGTCTTGTGCAGGGAGCTAAGGAATCCTTAAGAGATTACCTGAATCATTTTACAAAGGAGGCTTTAAAAGTCCCAGACCTTGATGATAAGGTAGCCATGATAGCACTGCAACAAGGAACTAGGGATGAGTTTTTCAAGATGTCTTTGGCCAAACGACCCCCTGAGAGCATGTTGCAGCTCCAAGAGAGGGCAGGGAAGTATATCAAGGTTGAAGAAAGTATGAGGAAGACTGTAGTAAGTAATGAGCCCACTGGAGGCAAGAAACGAAAAACTGATTTGGAGTATATCGCTAAGGATAAATATCCTAGAACTGAACAAAACCCTGATTCAACCCCCAAGAAGGGAGGACCTGGGCAAAAGTTCACTGAATACGCTAAGCTGAATGCTCCCAGAAGTCAGATTTTGATGGAGATTGAGAAAGACAGAGATATTCGCTGGCCTAAGCCCTTGAAGGCTGATCCCGCCAAGCTAGATAAGGGCAAGTATTGCAGGTTTCACAAAGATGTTGGCCATGACACCGATGAGTGTAGGCAGTTGAAAGATGAAATTGAGTTTTTGATTCGAAAAGGAAGATTGAACAAGTATACTGGAGATGGAGGAGACAGAAATAATAATGGAAGGAAGAACTTTGAAGATCGTAGGAGGGACCAAGATGATCAGGGGCGGAATCCCCAACCTAGAGGACCAGTTATAAACACCATTTATGGAGGGCCGAGACCTCGAGGGCCTGTGATAAACACGATCTTTGGAGGTCCAACTGCTGCTGGATTGTCCAAAAATTCCAGAAAGGCATATACTAGAGAGGTTATGCATATTGTTGGAGAAGCCCCGAAGAGGGCCAGGACAGAAGTAACATTGGCTTTTGATGATTCCGACCTAGAGGGTGTGAAGTTTCCCCATGACGACCCGCTGGTCATAACGCCGATAATAGGAAATAGCCCGGTTAAGAGGGTCCTTGTGGATAATGGTGCTTCTGTGGATATCTTGCTCCACGACACCTTTCTAAGGATGGGTTATAACGACTCCCAGTTGACACCAACCGACATGCCGATATATGGATTTGCTGGAGTAGAATGTCCTGTGGAAGGGATAATTAAATTGCCAACCACCATAGGTACGGAGCCAAGGCAAGCAACGCAGATGCTGGATTTTGTGGTGGTAAAGGCTAGTTCAACTTATAATGCTATCATGGGGAGAACAGGGATACATGCCTTCAAGGCGGTCCCCTCTTCCTACCATTCAGTCATGAAGTTTCCCACCCGAAACGGGATTGGAGAAGAGAGAGGAGATCAAAAAATGGCTAGAAGCTGTTATGTGGCCTCTTTGAGGGCAGATGGAGTCGGGGGGCAGGTTCTTCCTATTGAAGATATGGATGTTCGAGAAAATGATGAGAATAGAGGAAGGCCAGCAGAAGAATTGGTTTCGGTTCCTTTAGATCCCAAGAATCCTGAGAGGATGACTTTCATTGGAGCTACATTAGAGGAGCCCCTTAGAGGGAAGTTAGTGAAATTTTTGCAAGAAAATAGTGATGTGTTTGCATGGTCAGCAGCTGATATGTCAGGCATAGACCCGGAGTTAATTACCCACAAGTTAAACGTGGATCCAAGCCGGAAGACAGTGAAACAAAAGAAAAGAAATTTTGCCCCGGAAAGACAAGAGGCTATAAAGCAGGAAGTGGAAAAGCTCTTAGAGGCTGGTTTCATTGAGGAGATTCAATTTCCGGAGTGGTTAGCAAACCCTGTAATGGTGAAGAAGGCTAATGGAAAGTGGAGGATGTGTATAGATTTCACCGATCTGAATGATGCATGCCCCAAAGACTGTTTTCCGCTGCCTAGAATTGATACTTTGATTGATGCCACCGCTGGACATGAGATGCTGAGTTTCATGGATGGGTTTAGCGGATACAACCAGATCAAAATGCATAAGGATGACATTCCAAAGGTATCATTTATCACTGACTTTGGTGTTTATTGTTATCTTGTTATGGCATTTGGTCTCAAGAATGCAGGAGCCACCTATCAAAGGTTGGTGAATAAAATTTTTAAGGATCTTATTGGGAAGACTATGGAAGTCTATGTTGATGACATGCTAGTCAAGAGTCTAGTAAAGACTGATCATATAACCCATTTGAGGGAAGCTTTTGAGGTCCTGAGGTACCACAAGATGATGTTGAATCCCACGAAGTGTGCTTTCGGAGTAGGATCTGGAAAATTCTTGGGATTGATGGTCTCAAAGAGGGGAATTGAGGCTAACCCCGATAAAATAAAGGCAATCCTGGACATGGAGCCCCAAAAACTGTCAAGGATGTTCAGAAACTCACAGGAAGGGTTGCTGCGCTAGGACGATTCATCTCCAAGTCAGGAGACAAGTGCTTGTCATTCTTCAAGTCATTAAAGAACATTAAAGACTTTGTATGGAGTGAGGAAAATCAGAAGGCATTTGAAGAGTTAAAGAAGTATATGGGCCAGGCCCCGTTGTTGGCCAAGCCAGTTCTGGGTGAAGTTTTATTCTTATACTTGGCTGTTTCAGAAAGCGCCTTGAGCGCGGTGTTGGTTAAGGAGGAACTGAAAGTCCAGAAACCCGTATACTATGTCAGCAAAATTTTGCATGGTGCTGAGTTGAATTATTCAGCCATTGAGAAATTCGCTTTAGCCTTGGTAATGGATTCAAGAAAGCTGCGTCCTTATTTTCAAGCTCACCAAATTGAAGTGCTAACAAATCAGCCACTGAGAAATATCATTCACAATCCCAAGGCAAGTGGGAGACTGATTAAGTGGGCAATAGAGTTGGGAGAGTTCGATCTCAAGTATAAGCCACGTATGGCCATAAAAGCCCAGGCACTAGCTGACTTCGTGGTGGAATGTACCATACCCAACCAAGAAGTCGGGGGGCAGGAAGATACCACACCTCAAGACAAGGGAGTCGACAATGGGGACAAGGAGAAAGAATATTGGGTTCTCTATTTTGATGGAGCATCAAAAACAAATTCCAGTGGAGCAGGGTTGGTTTTGCAAAGCCCTGATGGATTCTTAATTGAGTATGCCATGAAGCTAGACTTCCCAACCACAAACAATGAGGCAGAGTATGAAGCCCTGATTGCTGGCCTTGGTCTAGCTGGGACACTTAGAGTCAAAAACTTAAAGGTCCGTGGAGACTCGAAGTTGATCATATCCCAGGTAAAGGGAGAATTTGAAGCAAGGGATGATACGATGGCAAAGTATGTTCGCCTAGTAAGGGCTGTGATGACCCAATTTAATGAATGCCATGTTGAACACATTCCAAGGGAAGAAAATGCTAAAGCAGATGCGCTATCAAAGTTTGCTTCATCTGAGATTGAAGAAAGTTCAGGAAGTGTGTACTTCCGTGTTTTGAAGACACGAAGCATAGATGTTAAGCTTGTGGCTCCCGTAGGCTTGGGGACGTCATGGATTGATCCCATCAAGGCTCACATTCAGACCGGTTGGTTGCCAAGCGATACAATTGAGGCACGGAAGTTAACTGTTCGAGCACTAAGGTACTCTTTGATAGATGGGATTCTATATAAAAGATCTTTCGTGGTTCCTTACTTGAGGTGTCTCAGGCCCGATGAGGCACGCTTAGCTCTTGAGGAAGTGCATGGAGGTATTTGTGGGCAACACTTGGGGGGCAGGGCCTTGGCTCATAAGATAACTCGTTTAGGCTTCTATTGGCCAGAAATGATGGCTGATGCCAAAGAATATGTAAAGAAGTGTGATCGTTGTCAGAAGCATGCACCAGTCGCCAGACAACCCCCCGAGATGCTGACCTCTATCAACTCACCTATTCCCTTTGCTATGTGGGGGATGGATATTCTAGGGCCTTTTCCAATGGCCACAGCACAAAGGAAGTTTCTGATTGTAGCCATTGATTATTTCACCAAGTGGATCGAAGCCAAACCTTTGGCCAAAATCACAACTAAGCAGGTTGCACAATTCCTGTGGGAAAACATTATGTGCCGATATGGAATTCCCCGTATCCTCGTCACTGACAATGGAACACAATTCAACAACGAGGAATTCAAGAAGTATTGCGAAGAAAATGAAATTGAGTTACGGTTCACCTCTGTGGCTCACCCGCAAGCCAATGGGCAAGCGGAGGTAGCAAATCGGATAATCCTGGATGGACTAAAGAAGAGGATCGAAAAGTCAAGAAATAACTGGGTGGATGAGATACTTCCCATATTGTGGGCCTATAGGACTACCTGTAGAGTCACGACAAATGCAACTCCTTTCATGTTGGCATATGGGGCGGAAGTAGTAGTTCCCGTGGAGATATCACATTCTTCTCCAAGGATTCAGGCTTTTGATGAAAAGAAAATGAGGAAGGGCAGAAGTTAGCCCTGGATTTAATCGATGAAGTGCGAGATAAAGCACACGCAAAGATAGTAGAATATCAGAAAAAGGCTTCATTCTACTACAACCTAAGGGTTAAAGAGAGGTTTTTCAAACAAGGTGACCTAGTCTTGAGAAAAATAGAGGCTTCTGGTGTCGGACAGAAAGGAAAGCTTGCCCCAAATTGGGAAGGGCCGTATAGAGTCAAGAGCGTTCAGGGTAGAGGAACCTACAAGCTGGAGACTATGGATGGTTTTGAAGTCCCGAGAACCTGGCACGCACAAAACCTGAAGGTTTACTACGTGTGAGATGATCGAAGTACGATTCTCACTCGTCAGGATGGCGAGTAGGTTGAAAAGCACCTTGAAGCTTTGCTTGCTTAGGATTTATATGTTTTAGTTTTATTACGAAATTTATTAAGACTTGTGTAAGGGACGAATCCCAGACAATTTTATGAAATTCATAAGTTCTTCAAAGTATGTTTGTGGCCTAACAAATAAAAATCAAATGCATGGATGCAAGCATAAAAGCTGATAAATGAAATAGATCTGATAGATGTTACAAAAGTTTGATAAATAAAGTCTCGAAAATAAAAAAGCCACGCAGGACTGAAAAAGCTCTAAGGAGCTGAAGTACCCTCGGCATCCATATCATCGTCCTCTCCACTCTCGCTGGATGTCTCTGTCGTCTCGGAGGAGGAGGAAGAGCTGTCGTCCTCAGCAGGTCTGGAAGAAGACTCGGGAGGAGGAAGGAGTGGATCCTGAGGAACATGGTCCGAGACAACTACTCGGGTACGAAACCTCTGTAGCAAAGCCTCGTCATCAGGGCAGATGTAGTCCGCCGGGTTAATATCAGGACAAGCCTCATTCACGGTCCCAAGGGCCGTGTCCCAACCAGTCCTAAAAAACTCGGGAAAGACTGAATCATCCCTAATCCTCATGGATTGGGCAAACTCCTCCGAGTCCAGATAGTTGTCTATAGCTTTATCCTTCTCCGCCCGAAGTACCACCAGCTCGGCGTTAGACTCTCCGAGTTCTTCCTCCTTGCGCTTGAGCTTCTTCTCCAGGGTAGCATACTTCTTCTGTTGCCTCCTGAGGGCATTATCGGCCTTATCAGAAGCCCGCTTCCATGATTCGGCTTGCCTCACAGCGCCTTGAAAGTAGGCGTTAGACTGAAACAAAACAATTAACAAAGTATAAGGCAAGAAAGTGCTACAAGAACGAGAAATAAGTTTAAAAAAGAGAAGGCATACCGAAGCCAGAGATTGGGCTCCCATGAGCTTAATCCTCTCAAGGTCAGGGGTGGCCACCACATCAGTAAAGTCCTTTGGAGTCACGCTATGGTAGGACCAATCCCAAGCATGCTTCGTGGAACCAACCACGGTATCCCCTCGGCGGAATCCCCAGAGAGGCTGAAAGGCGCCTGTAGCAGCAGCAGCAGGGGCAGCAGCAGTGATAGGAGCATTATGGCCCTCAGCTCCTTCAGTTGAAGCCTCCCCCATAGGCTCCTTGTGCTTTCTCAAGAAGATAGGCTCTGTCGCCTTTCCTCGGGTGTCTAGGCCTGCTAACCGAGCTTTCTTCATCCTAGTTGTTTCCTCGACCAAGGGGACATTGTCCTCGTTAATCTCCTTAGCAGCTGAAACAAAGCAAAAGACAAAATAAGTGATGTTAATAATGCGTGAAATAAAGAAAAATTGAGAAGGGAAGAGAAATACCCTGTTGAGAAACAGAGGATAGTCCCACATGAATCAGGGAAAACTCTTCTAAAAGAGTCCAGCTGGTGGTGGTGCCATCATCCTGAGTGAGCCCATTGTAAATGATAGTTTCTTCAGGAGTTAAGTGAATGGATTTGAGGCTACCATCACTGACCTTCCCGAAGGAAGATCGAAAGAGCGTGCCCCAGTCGCCATTCTCCCAACGTAACCCAACGAAACTATTCCTCCAATTTGGATTATTATCAGGAATAGAGGCGCTATTAAAGATATGTTTGCTTTTGGGCCTTTGTTTGACATAAACCCAGCCACAAATATTGGAAGAACTATTGTAACATTGAAAGACTTTCCTAAAAACGGCTACAGAAAGAGGAAAGCCCTCCCTAAGACAACAAACCATAAAACATAGAATATTCCTCCAGGCGTTTGGAGGAAGCTGACACGGGTTGATTTGTAAGTCAGCCAAAAGATGAGGGATAAAAGGATGGAAAGGGAACCTAAGCCCAGCATTAAGGGCGTCGGTGTAGATGAAGAGAGTATCGGGCCTCCAGTGGCAAGTACGGTCACCACCAGAGACTGGAACTAGTCTAAAGGGGGGAGGGACGTTATAACGAGCATTTAGTTTATTGAAATCTATGTTATGCCAAGTATTACAGTGATTAAAGGAGTCGAGATGTGCAGTGGAAGGATATTCATCCCCCCTAGTATTAATCATATCAATTAAAGACATATATGAAGAGCGGATCTCGATATCCTTACCTCGTTTTGAAGCCGAGGCTATCTTGGCCGCCCTCTCGGAACTCTTGTCAGCCATCTAGTAAAGACTGGAAAAGACTTGGGAGGAGGAAGGAGTGGATTTGAGAGAGGAGAAGATTAGTTTGAGATGAAGAGAAATGAAATGAGAGGTGTGAAGAAGCACACTCTCATCCCACCTATATATAGGAGAAATAAGTGGATAATGGGCCTTAAAAAGCCCATTTTGGCCCAAAGTAAGGAATATTCTGGAATGTTCTACAAGGAATTGATTAAGGGAAACTTTCTAGAAAAATCCAGAAACATTTGGAAATTCCATAAAAACCTCGAAAATTCCAGAAGGTTCTAAAAATTTTTTAGACCAGCCCCAGAATTATTGGGCCTGTGGGTACAAGAAGCCCAGATTCAGAAAAAGGCCCAGATTGGAAAGACATGAACTAGCCCAGGCCCAAAGAAGCCCAGTTAATTAAAGAATTAGGGCCCAAATGCAAAACCCAGATAAACCCAGATACATTCCTAATCCAAAGAGTTGAGGTCGAAATTCTGTCGACAAGGGCTAAAGAAAATGGTTATTTCGACCAGAATTTAAACCTATTCGACCAAGAATTATATAGAAATCCTGGTCGAATGGATCCTGCCCGAAATTCAGTCGACCTGGGCAACCAAGGGAAGTTAATTCGGTCAAAACTAGGACTCCTGACCGAAAATCCTGATCCTTTTTTTAACCCTGAGAAGATTGTCGACCAGAAAGCAAGGCCAAATCCTGGTCGAATGGATCCTGCCCGAATTTCTATCGACCTGGGCAACCAAGGGAAGTTAATTCGGTCAAAACTAGGACTCCTGACCGAAAATCCTGACCGAAATTGAAATTTCCTACTCGAAAATTTTCTGCTCGAAAACTGTAAAAAAAAAAAAAAAAAAAAAAAAAGGAAGGGGTGAAAATCCTGGCCGAAAATCGACCAGGATTCCTGATCGAATAGAACCTGCTCGAAATTCAGTCGACCAAGGCATACTGAAGGTTAATTCGACCAGGATCCTGGCCGAATGGATTCCTGGTCGAAATCTGTATAAAAAAAAAAAATAAAAAAAAAATAATAAGGAAATTCCTTAAATAATTTCTGAAAAATGTTAATATTTTCAGAAAATTAAGGAAAATCCCAGAATATTAGGGAAAAATCCAGAAATTAAGGATAAATCCCAGAAAATTAGGGAAAATCTCAGAAAATTAGGGAAAAATCCAGAAAATTAAGGATAAATCCCAGAATATTAGGGAAAAAATCCAGAATTAAGGATAAATCCCAGAGAAATTAGGGAAAAATCCAGAAAATTAAAGGATAAATCCCAGAATATTAAGAGGAAAATCCAGAAATTAATGATTAAATCCCAGAACAATTAGGCAAATACCAGAAAATTAGGG